>NC_060950.1:4008707-4123707 GCF_022045245.1 Lucilia cuprina
ATCCACCTTTTTTTATTCAAAAAATCCAGTTAGATTTATCAACTGTATAACTACCATTTTTGCACTATTATTTTTTTCTTAAACTTAATATTAGCTTACACAATGTTTCTTTTTTTTTTTTTAAAAAAAAGATGACCAAATCGAAATTTCGAACTTCAAAAACAAAAAGTCATTAAAAACCCTCTAATCAACATTAGTAATAATTTATGACCATTTTAATTTTTACCCTCATAACTATCAAGAGCTATATAATATCTGTAAGAATCGAAGAAAACCCGAGCAACGCCGGGTACATTTAGCTAGTAATAAATATTTATTTATTTATTTATTTGTTTCTTTTGTTGTTCACTTTTAGCACATTTTTAGCGATTGTAAGTTATCATCATCAACATTTACACGCGATTTCAAAAAATTAGCATTATCTTTATGAAAAAGACGATGATAATGATGATCACGATCGTATGTAACAAACCAAAAAATAAAAACAAAATAAGGGTTCAAAAAAAAAAAAAACAACAACAAAAAAGAATGAATGAAAATATGAGTGAATGACAGATTGTTGTAGTGATCGTTACTAGCGGTAGTAGAATGACACAGTTTTTTTATTTATTTTATTTTAGTTAATGTTTTAGCACAGCTTGTGGTTATTTTTTTATTAAAAAAATATATATTTTTATTTTCTCTTTGATTTTTTTTTTTGGTGAATTGCCACTGAAATATCACTTGGTTTAAAAAAGTGCGTGTAATAAATATTTCACTTTGGTTTTTATTTCTTAAGTTGATTTTCGATTTAATTATACTATTCTATTCAATAAAATTTCAAATACACCGGAAGTATTTGCAAGGATAATGTTAAATTTAAATAAAATTTATGTGCATTTGTGTGACACGTTTAATCGGTAACTGATTTTACAAATCTTTATTAATTTGATTTTCTGTTTATACTACAAAATTTAACTCAAAATTTTTGAGTTGAAATTTTTTATATTATTTTATATTTATTCAAAGACTATTTTTTTCGATAACGCGATAATAACAACCTGTTGCAGGAATAACTCGTTTGTCAATGCCTTCCGTACCGTTAGTCAGTAGTCACTAGAATATCTAAAGCATCCGATTGTCTCTCACAATATATTCGAATACTTTTTAGTTCGTAGACTTAAAGTTTATGTCTGAGCTGGCACGATAATCGTAATATACTAACTAGTAAGTAACTAGTATACAATATGAGTAAAAAAAATTGTTACTGCAAAAAAGAAAATACAAATGGAAAAAAAGTTGAACGAAAATCAACGTTATTATTTTTTTTTTGTTTCGCTTAGAATTCATGTCAGTGGCACCGTTGTAGTATTCGCGCGGTGTTTTGTTGATGATAATCGTTGTGTTGGTATTGGTGTTTTATTGTTGTGATTTTGATCATCCATCGTAAGGGAACAAGTCTCAATCTCTTATCATCGCAGGCAAACAAATATTAACATATTTTTATTACAGACGTGTGAGTACGGAAAAAAAGAATCACTCAATAAAATATCAAAGAGATTAAAATGATATTGTGTTTACATTTGATCTTTTCATACACTGAGCGAAAAGTTTAACGAAAAGAATTTCATTTTTTTCCCAAACAAATTTCACAGAATATTTTTTATTGCAATCCCGAGGAATAGAAGGATTTTCAAATATCTCTAGTCCGGCCGGTACTAATGGTTACAGTCTACTGCCTGGCTTATTCCTTGCATAGATTGAAAAGAGATCGAACCAGAGCACCGCATAATCTGGTACTACGGGTGGCCAGTTGCCCGCGGGACTTGGTTGGTTGAGGTTCCTTCGGGAGCCACGTAGTGGCTGTGGTTTCAAGCCAAATTCACGGGACGAATAAGTTGTGGTAAGGTAAAGTCAATATTTCGGGATAAGTTCGGTGCTGTTGCCGAAACAACAGATGCCACACAGAGGAGTGACTGTGGGGCTAAGCGTTTAAAATGATTTGGTATTAATTGTATATGGTACGGGATGAATGTGAGGTGCGGCGGGCCTCACTCCACCCGTCTACCTATAATGAATGTGTCGTATAAATGAGATGTGTTCTGGGTTGTATGATGATGGATGAAAGGTATCATATAAAAATGATACCATTGAATTTTCCTTCCTTCTCCACATATGTTCAGAGTATACTCTGTTCATATCAGAAATACCACAGTGTGTCCCTTTGAGTAAGAACAATGTCTTCGGCTTATTGATGGATCGTACATCGGTCCACCGGTTACGTCTCTAGGTGCTGTTGCCGAATCAACAGAGGCCATTCAATGGTCAGAGATTAGATAGCTTGAGTACTCCAGCAAAGTACTTGTGCGTGGACCCGTCAGAGCCAATGTACAAAAATTGCCACCTGAGTTCTTCATTGAAGAATAAAGGGGCGATGGTAGACCGTTCTCAAGTATACCCAGTAAATGAAAAAGACCACCGTGAGATAAGGCCGTCAAGGCAGGTGCTCACGTTAAAACCCTTCCTACTGTCCCTCCCGGGGGCATGTAACCTTGGCGAAGCCTTCAATTAGTGTTATTACAATCCCGGGGAACAGAAGGTCTAGTATGTTTCGTCTACTACCTGGCTTACAGTCTACTGCCTGGCTTAGTCCTTGTTTAGATTGGAAAGACGTCGATCCAGAGCACCGCATAATCTTGTACTACGAGTGGCCTGTTGCAGCAAGACTATGTCCTGGCTGGTAAGTCTCTAGGTGCTGTTGCCGAATCAACGGAGTGATTTTAGTAGTGTGGTTGGGCGACATAATTGTCGAGGTTAGTTTGAACTTGCTCATGACACCTGTCCTTCCCTAACGGGGCTACTATGACAAGAGATTAGATATCTCGAGTACAAATTGCACGTATAATATTCGTAAGATGCGTGTAAGATATTTTATTTTTTTACTAACCTAGTGGATGAAAAAGACCACCGTGAAAAAGGCCGAAAAGACAGGTATTCACGTAAAGCACATCGACTTCAGTCCCTCCCCACTAAAGTGGTGTGGGAATTTTGCAAACAAATTATAGACCGTTTTAACTTTGGTAAATTAATAAAGGAATCGATTTGTTTCTTAAAAATGGAAAAATTAGAATGTCAGTTTTCGAAGAGTTTTTCTTTGCTCTACAGTGTTATTATTGAGCTTTTTTTTGTTATTATTTCATTGTAAAAGTAAAGACAAATTAAAAACCTAAAAATAAAACCACGCTCTAACAACAATAAACTTTTGAATTCAACACCCCTGATCGTAATACTTATCCCTCAACGAGTGCTGCTTATTTTCTCTCACCCACACACTTTCAAACACAATTTTTCACTCACACACTACGCTTTCTCTTTTATTGTTTCGTGTAGGGGAGCGTATGAGTGATATAAAATTTATAATCATATTTTTATTGCACACACTTTTGCTTTTATCATTATTCTTTTTTTTCTGTTGTTTTTGGTTAATATATATTTTTATTTTTCCATTGCTTTCTTAATAGTTATTAAATTATTTATTTAATAATTTATCTTTATTTAAATGTTTATATCATATATTATATTCAAATACGTATATTTTTTTAATATATCACATTAATAACAAAAATATTTGCCATTTGCACAACGTTTTGTACTAAATAAAATCCAAAATAACTAAATGACTATTATCTTTTTTGGGGGAATTTGTATTATTTTCTGTTTTTTCCCATCATAATAATGACAATGATAATGTACTAAAAACAAATCTAGTTTATGTTTAATGCGAGTATGGTAATTTCGATTACTATTACTCTCACAGTGATCAAATAAAATCCACAATTTCTGGTGGAATTTCGAAAATCACAGTTGATGTGTTGTGTTCGTTTTAAAGACGGGGTTGTATTTTTATGGGGATTTTTTTGTTTACAGATATTTTAGGATTTTCGTCCAAATTATTATTATAATGTGTGTATAATTATTAATATTAACAAAATACATTATTGTGTAAATTTTTTTTAGAAATTAATAATTTATAAATTGATTTAATTTTCAACACCAAAAATTATTAGCAAAATTTTTTCACATTTAACTGAATTATTTTATTTTACACAACACAAAGTTATTAAAAATACATATGAAAATGCTTTAACATCGGTCCATTACACTAAATCCATTTAAAAACTGTTGGCCAAATTTAAAAGAAATCAAAGGTTTAGTGTTTATTTGGTATACACTTCACAATTACCATTTTTGATAGAACTATTAAAGATTTTGGTTTCAAAGATTGATTTTAATAGACAGACTGTTGGATATGACATAATCCACTGCGCTACCTGTTAGGATCCAGAATATATTAACTTTATATTGTTGAGATTACAAACGTAATGACAAAGGTCATTAAAGGGTATAAAATGGATGGGAAATTGAGTCTATTTTAAAAAAAATATTTACAAGCATACCCTAGGTGTTACGCTACCCCAAAACAAATCTAAATACAAAATTTAGATTATTTGAAGAATGAAAAAAATAGTACCAGCCGGGGGGACGATAAAGTACCAAAAAGTTTCTCATTAAAGAATCTCATTCAATAAGAAGATTCAATGGTTGTTGTTTTTGTTGAACAACTGTGGCTGAGAGTTCTTTCCTGGGGAAAACTTTTAGTTGATACAGCTGTCGCTGGAATGAAAATCTTTGGCCGGTTCGTTCCGAAACGAAGATCCAATTGTACGTCCCAGCAAAAAATATTAAAGTTTGGCAATACATTACCTGGTAATTAGTGGTCGTTAAATATAACATTATTTAAATTTTTTGAATGGGATTTGTAACCAATTATCAAGAGAATCAGTCTAATTATCTAAAACATCTATCCAAACGTCTATTTCTGTACTTTTATGTAAATATTATTCCAAAAAATACTATAAAATAACTTGTTAATGAAGCACTAATCTGTCAGATCGAATGTCGAATCTGATTTAATTAAGACGATTTAGTTGTGTTCTTCCGTTTGTTAGAGCAGGATGGCTCTTAAGAGCAAGAGTTATGAAGGCTACAACTTTCACTGACAAATTAGTTGTATTGTCATTTGTCATATTAGTAAACCGACATCTATTTTTGTGTCTTTTATATAAAAAGTCTATTTATTCCAAAATTTAATTAACAATTTCGATTCAACCTTTTACAAAGTGCTTAAGAAAGTTTTTTTTATTATTTTCTATATAATCTAATGGTAGGACTTTATTTGATTTTCATTTAACTTATTTTATTTATGTTTTTCTAAACTAATTATTTCTACAAATAATTAACTATGTACTTATTTATTTATAAACAATATTTTTTTATTGAAAATATCAACAATAATTTCTAGACATAATCACAAGTTATTGATATGAAATCGTCTGTAAAATTTTTACTATTATTGGCTTCATTAGCACCTACCGCTTGAGCTACTCTTGCTGTCTATTTTAAACATGTGTTAATAAAGCACTTTAACTATTTAATTGAAACCATATTCAATATTAATTAATTTATTCAAAAAAAAAATATATGTATATCGTATGTATAAGTTTGTTTGAAAATTCATAACTGCTTGATAAAAGCTTTTATTAGATGAAAAATTTGTTTTATAATTATAAACCTTTTAAAAAATAGTAACAAATAATTTAAACATGTGTTTGATTATGGTTATGGATCGTTAGCAAAATATAGGAAAAAAGTAAATATGTATTTAAAATAAATTTATTGATTTTGTATGGATTTTATTGTTGTGGCATAAAATTTCTGCTAATCATTTTGACGTCGCTTTGTGTTATATTTAAAACTTTTGAGAGTCTATTTGTTAGACACAATACATTATTTGTTTTTTATTAATTTTACATGTTTTAAAATGTTACATTTATTTATACAAAAAAAAGCCTGGATCTAATCTAAAATAATGAACGTATTTCAATAGAAATTCGTTCATTTTTGCCAATAATGGATCGAAATGTTTCCCGATTCTATTAAACATATTTTTATATGAACTTATATAAACATAAGTTCGTAGTGTAGACCGTTGACAAATTCCTGAAATAGAACAAGTAAGAGTTCTATATTCGGCTGTGCCGAATCTTATATACCCTTCACCATGATGTGTTAAAAACAGTCATTACAAATTTTATTACAAAAAATCAAAAAATACCAATTGTAGCCCATTTTATACGATCTAAATTAATCCGGGCTCTATATGCTTAACTTCATATTTCTAGGTTCAATATTATAGACATTTCAAAAAGTACCTTTTGAAGAACGAAAAAGTACAAAAAACTTCTCTTTTATGAGTTCCCATTTAATCCAGGCTCTACATAATGTTTCTAGATTCTTACCCAGTCAAGGCCCTACATGCTAATTTCATGTTTCTAGGTTCAATATTATAGAAAATTCAAAAAGTACCTTTTGTAGAACGAAAAAGTACCAACAAGTCCCTTTTTATAGGTTCTTACCTACTCAAGGTCCTACATTCTAAATTTCATGTTTCTAGGTTCAATATTATAGAAAATTCAAAAAGTACCTTTTGTAGAACGAAAAAGTACCAACAAGTCCCTTTTTATAGGTTCTTACCTAGTCAAGGTCCTACTATCTAAATTTCATGCTAGGTTCAATATTATAGAAATAAATAAATAAATAAATAAATAAATAAATAAATAAATAGATAGATAGATAGATAGATAGATAGATAGATAGATAGATAGATAGATAGATAGATAGATAGATAGATAGATAGATAGATAGATAGATAGACAGATAGATAGATAGATAGATAGATAGATAGATAGATAGATAGATAGATAGATAGGTAGATAGTCAGTTAGTTAGTTAGTTAGTTAGTTAGTTAGTTAGTTAGTCATTTAATTAGTTAATTAGTTAGTTAGTTAGTTTACTTGTATTTTGTTATAGAAACAACACATAAGATTTATTTAATTAATTTGTTTAATAAACCCAAAATATTTATTAATAAATTCAAAATCAATTGCTTTTTAAATAATAAAACAACAACAGTCTATGAACTCTATTCGTTCAATAGATTCATTTTTCTTAAATGTATTATT
Source organism: Lucilia cuprina (assembly GCF_022045245.1). Lineage (NCBI taxonomy): Eukaryota > Metazoa > Arthropoda > Insecta > Diptera > Calliphoridae > Lucilia > Lucilia cuprina. The sequence continues at coordinate 4,015,769 of NC_060950.1, forward strand.
TATTTAAATATTAAATTCGTTTTTAAAATATTTAAGTAACTAATTAAGTCTAGTTAATACAAATTTACAAAATTAATGTTTGCTAAAATGATTTGTATAATTCAAATATTTCTTTGTATATAATTTTATAAACTTAAGTCTTTTGTTGCAAAATTTATTGCAAATAAAATTTTGCATTATCAATAATTAACACCTTTACATACATAAACGTTTTTAATTAATTTAGCTATTTGAACTTCTACTTATTTAAATGTTTTTTTGATTATTCATTATTTCATAATTTTATACATTTTTGAATTTTAATTGAAATATTTTATATATTTTTTACATTATTCATTTTATGTACATGTTATCAGCAAATAATACGTAGAATAACAAGATGATTTTTTTAACTCTGTACACTTTTTTAAAGAAATATTTGCCAAGTTTATGTCACTGATTTGTTTCACTTGCAGAAGATTACTTCGCAGACTTAACGACTTTTTTTAGAAGAGCAATAACATCAGGGACAGTCAATTTGGACATGAATTGTGTCTGTAAATGAAAGAAACAAAATTTACAGATTAATACTAAATAATAGCTTACTTCTTTCTTAATTGCTTATAGCTGCTATCTTTTGTCCGCTCGATCGCTTAAAAAGTTGTTTTCTTATAACAATGTTTCTAAAAACGTTTGACTTCATGTTTGCCGGGTATACATGTATGCGAGGTATAATTTAATATCAATTAAATTAATTTCTTATCAATAAAATTATTCTCAAATTGCAACAAAAGCTACTAAATATTATTAATCAATGCGATGCATAAGTGTGGCATGAGAAATCTATACACTTCAGATCAAGCATACAAATTTAAATCTATTGAATTAATCTATCCAGTATTCAATGAATAGGCTATGGGCTAGTCTATGAACTAATCTAAGGATTAATATAAGGTCAATTCTATGAAATAGTCTGTAGACTTGTTTTAGTTTTATTTTTTTAATCTAGTCTAGTAATTAAACTAGTCAATAAACTAGTAAAGTGAATAGTAATTAAACTAGTATAGTAACTAGTATAGACTAATGGCTAGCCTATTATCAAGTTTAAATATTATTCTATTGACTTGTCTATGGACTAGTCTATTGACTAGTATATAAACTAGTCTAATAACTAGTACATGTATTAACTAGTTTATTTACTATCCTAAAAATTAGACTATCATAAGATTAGACTATTGGTATCTTCCTATAGTTCATTACTAGTCTAAAGAAGAGACTTTTGACTTGTCTTTGAACTAGTAGGTAGACAAGTCTATTAACTAATCTTAAGATTAGTTTGCAGACTACTCTATTTAAAATACTAATGATTATATTATTAACTGTTTTATCTATTGACTTGTTTATGAACTAGTCAACGGGCTAGTTTTAAGTTGAACGATAATTGCTTCGCTAATCTAGTGTTTTACATATCTTGTTATTTAGCAGAACTTTATATTATATTGATTTTCCATTCGATTCATTTTCGATTGTGTCCTATAAATAAACGTTCGTCTTCTTTGTTGACTTGTCAATCGTAGCGAATTAAACCTTTTTCATAGCGCTCTTATGTTTTGGTTTTCTAAATCCGTCAATTATTTAAGAAAAGTCAATTCATTTAAGTTAAAGTTAACATTTGTTAAATATAATTTCAAATTAACGACATCGTAGCATGTATTTTCAATAACTGGTTTTTAACTTTGCTTTTCATTTTTGCTACATTTTGTTAATATATAGAAAAAACATTGTATACTTTTGGGCTTTCCAAATAAAAAAAGATGTTGCCGTATTGTTGTTTATGGTTTTTAATGCTACTGACCAGTCAGTTTTGGCTGCGGACGACACACATAATGAATACATACATTAAACACGAAAAATATGTAATATATTTAGACGTGAATCATATCCCGTTTAGACGATACAATTATTCATCTCATTCAACGACCAATTACGTACTGAATTACATGATTCGGCATACAAATTACACAACCTGTACGTAATTCATTTTGAATTACATACGAATTACGAATGAATGAGTGTCATCTCTAATTTTTATCGGGTATTTATCATAATCAGCTGTTTGTTTTAATTGGTTGGAAGACAGTCGTCACTTTAGTTTTCTCTTTGTAAGCGGGAGCGGAGACAGTCGTCTCTTTACTATCCTCAAGTAACCTAAAGATTATACTCTTAAAAGTAGCTTTTTTTGTTGTACTTACGAAAGAAGTTATTTTACCCATCTTTTGAAGAAATGATTATTACATTCTACTAATATGCCACCATCTGGTTGACTTAAATTTATATCTTTCGGGTCAACTCCAATTCGTATTTTTTCAGTCTTTCGTCACAAATAAACTCTTTGTAATCGAGAATGAAGACAGTCGTCACTTTAGTGTCCAATTTGTAAGCGAGAGCGGAGGCAATCGTCTCTTTACTGTCTCTTTGTAGGGTGTAGAGTGACGATTGACTTCCTCGTAGGACAAGCCCATGTTAAAATGGTCGATCACCTGGGTAGTCAGGTGGCTAGGGGCCGCCACAAGTAATAGATTAAGTGGTCAGTTCGGGACTGTCCCGTCGAACTGCTGGGTTGTTTCATACACACACATAAATATTCCGAAAAATTACAAAATAATGAATGAAAAAAAAAATACTGTCAAAACGAATTAAGAATGTGTCGTAAAAACGGAAGGACAAAATAAGTAATTCAACTGCTCGTATGAAAATAATTATTCACAATAGTGTTTTCTTTTCATATTCATCTGATGACTAATGTATGACTAACCAGCAAAAAAAAAAATTGATGTCATACTTTTTTGAGCAAAATCCCTCCAATGACACGCATATCACATAGTATACATAGGTGTCACTTTTGACATTTGAATTGATTGTCTAAAATCAGCTTTTTTGATTTTGAAATTGTTTGATGAGAATAGGTATATAAAATACAGATAAAAAAAATCATTGAAATCGTTTTGTGCGAGAGAGAATTGCTTCTTGCCTCTGTATACCTTTTGCGAAAATGTTAAATTTATATCTTTTTCACCAATATTGGAAGTAATTCATGTATGCTATTTGTGGTGAAAATTTGAATTCTTTTTCCTTACTTTTTTTGTTGGTTACTTAGTCGAATTTTCTAATTTCGAAAAAAAAACAAAAACAAAAAACAAAACAAATAGGTACAATGTTTTTTTTATTAATTTCCTTTATTTTTATTTCTATAAATATAAAGTATACATTTATAATTAATTCTTTTTTTTTAATAAATTCATTTTTGAATATTATTTCTTTACATACATAAACGTATATATTGTATATTATATCCACTTAATTGCATATTTTTCACAATATATAATAATATCAATTTAAAAATTTTTAGTGCAAAATATCTAAATATACATATATTAATTATGTTTTTATTTTGTTTATGTTGAAATTAGTTTGTTTGCATTTTTAAATAATATTTCTTAAAAAAAATATATCAAAAATGTGGAAAAAAAATATTATACAATTTAAAAAAAGAAAAACAACTTAAAATTAGTAAGGATTTTTGAGAAACTATAAAAAATATAAAAAAATCAACTAAAAGTAATCACAAACGATATTAAATTTAAATTATTTGGTAGATTATAAAAAAAACTTAAAATTATTAAACGTATAGTAGATTTTGTTTGTTTGGTGGTTAGATTGTTTAAGGAATGTGTAGTTTGTTTGTTATTTAACCTAACACCGATGAATTGTCATTTAAGTTGTAAACAAAAATTGGACCTACATGAAATACAACCTAAACAAGAACTCATCAGAGTAGTTAATAAATTATACGAAAAGTTTAGATAGTAAGAGAGTTAGACTACTAACTAAACTAACTAGGGTAAGAAATATACATAGATATTTTTGTTTAAGTGCCAAAAACAAAAAATTAGAAATGAACATTTAATGTGCATTTTGTTTATGTTTTTGTTTGTTTGCGATTTTAACGAAACGATTCCTTTAACAATATTTTTTTTTATAATTATACAAAGGTGATGTTTTTGTTTTAATTTGTGTTAACAATTTGCAATTTACCCATTATTTTTATGTGTTGTAATGCAAATATTCTAAAATTTGGTTTATGCCTTAAATGAAAGATAAAATGAACGTATGAATAAAATGTGCGTTTTTGTTTGCTAAATGATGAACAACTAATGTTAAGTTTGAGGTTGAAGAAAAAATTTCCTATTAAGAAATTTTCTCAATTTTGTTGGCTTTGTTTTTTGTTTTGTTGTTTTAGATTTAATTGATAATATTATTCAATATGCTTTCAATCTTTTGCAATGATTTTTCTTCCACCAAGAAGGTACGGTGATTGCCTTCAACGGTCAAAACTTTCACAGATTTCTGACAGACCTAAAAAAAGTAGAAGGAAATGCAAATCAGTAAGTATTTGTTGACACTTGTTATGGGCAAATAGTAAATAGATATTTACCTCATTAAGACCATAGTCTTCTTCTAATTTGGCATAGTTTTCAGTGGGTTTGACTAGAGTAACTTCACACGACACTTTGGTGGAGGGCACGTATTTGTCGGCGGCATACAATTTCTTGTAGAAGGATGTAGCTGCTTGTACAATCTTTAATAAAGAAATAAATAAAAATAATTATTATTACCAAATTTTTAAAATTAAAAAATATTTGCTTAGAAATTTAAAGATTTTGTATAAAAAACTTACCAAATCTGTGGGTTGGTTAATTTCGGCTGCAACAATTTCCGCACATTTAGCTACCTTGCTCTCCCAAGTGGGAATATTCAACAACACCTTGGCGACCAAACTGTAATCAATGTTGGCTACAACCATGCCAAAGTAGGCCAAACCATAAGCTTCATTTTGATCTTCGGAAGTATTTAAACGTTGCTTGAAGTTGGTGGTATACCAGTTGACATATTTGGGAGCACCATCCAACATAACAAGTTGGGCTTTTTCCTTCATCTTCTCCAAATGCAAAACAATAACAAAGGCCACCAAAGCACCAAAGGAGTAACCGGCAATAGCATAGGGACCCTTAGGTTGGACAGTGCGGATTTGTTTCAAGTAGAAATCGGCCAAGGTATCGATGGAATCAAGATTGGCTTCAGCAGTGCATTGCAGACCATAGACAGGACAATCCAAACGGGAGGCCAATTGCTTGAGAGCATCGGCAAAACCTTCAATAGGTGAAACCACGAAGAAGGGACGTTTCTTAGAGTCGGCAGGAGCAGCAGATTGTAGGCGTACAATGGGTTGAGTGGGCATAAGTTCTGTGGTGAATACCACTTGAGTACCATCACCAAATGGACTTGGGCTGGGAGTTCTGTGTACAGGTGATGCAGGTGAGGCTGCAGCATCACTGCCTTCTCCACCGCTTAGTTGTTTCAATTGACCGAAAGTCAATTGTCTGATTTCTGCGGGAGCCATTACAATGTCAAAGTTACGCTCAAGTGTTTGTTTGATTTCAGCACCCATCAAAGAGTCCATACCCAAATCGGCCAAAGAAGCAGAATCTTGCACGTTCTTAGTGTCTCTTAAGCCCAAAATGTTGGCAACACAGGCAATTAAACTAACACCACCGGATTGATCGGATTTACGTTTCTCGGCTACCACCATGGAGGCCAAGACGGGGTGTGGTTGTTGCAGGAAGAAGTCAATAGTTTGTAGGCATGAGGACATTCTTTGTGGCAAGGTTCCACCAATAACGGTGTCGTTGTCACCAAGATTTTCAATAACCAAGCCAGTGTCACCAATAGCACCCCATTGTATGGCCAAACCAGGGAATCCGCTGGCTTGTCTTAACTCACAAATACGTTCCATGGCGGAGTTGGCGAGACCATAGTTAGTTTGACCAATGTTACCACGACCGCAAGACACACTGGAGAAGCATACGAAGTAATCGAGTTCGGAGCACATGTTTCTGGAGTATTGATCCAAGTATTTGGTACCTTGTACCTTCGATTCGCAAACTGTTTCAAAGTCCTTAACTGTTTGATCTTCGAGTAAGGCATCTCTGAGTACAGCAGCCAAATTGAAGATACCACCAACTAAAGCCAAATTGTTGGCATTCTGTAGCAACTGTTGGCAGCCCTTGGCGCTGGTAACATCGCTAGTGTCAACCAAAACCTTGACACCTCTTTCTTGCCATCTTCTGATCATAAGAGATTGATAGCCAGTCTTAACGCCGGATCTGGAGGTGAGTACTAGATATTTGGCACCTCTGGAAACCAACCAGTTGGTGAGCTCTAGACCAAAACCACCCAAACCACCAACGATAATGTAGCTCTTTTCGGGATGCATGTAGGTACGAGGTATGGCATTAACCAAACGAGCTGTAGGTTTGACAGTTTTACGGCCATCCTCTTCATCTCGGACTTTAACGACAACCTTGCCAATGTGTTTGCCGGAAGCCATGAAACGGAAGGCGGATTCTACTTGGTGTTCGTTGAAAACTGAAGTGGGCAAAGGTCTGACGGCGCCAGACTTAATACCCTCTGCTACTAAGGAAACAACTTGGTTCTGCATGGCTTCTTCACCTTCCATGACACTGTCCAAGAGAATACCATGGAATGAGGTGTTTTTGAGGAACACGGACATGCCCAAAGGTGAGTTGTTGCTCAAATCGAATTTACCAATTTCCAAGAAACGGCCATTCAAGCCCAAACAGCGTACGGAAGCTTGAAGTTTTTCTTCAGCCAGGGAGTTCAAGACCAAATCGACACCACGTCCTTGTGTCTCACGCATAATCATTTGTTCGAAGGAACAGTCGCGAGAGTTGCCAATATGGTTGTCCTTAAGTTGAGGGAAACGTTTCTTCAAGAATTCTCTCTTTTCCTTGCTGCCAACAGTGGTGAAGACAGTCAAACCATGATGTAAAGCAATGGAAATAGCAGATTGGCCAACACCACCAGAACCGGCGTGAATCAAGATCTTTTCACCCTTCTTCATTTGACCGCGCACCACCAAAGCGTAGTAGACTGTGGCATATACACAGGGTACAGTTGAGGCTTCTTCCATGGTCCAGTGGTCGGGAATCTCCCACATCATATTCTTGGAGGCCACACAGGTTGTTGCCATTGATTTGGCAGGTACCATAGCCATAATTCTGCGACCCTTAGAATCGCGACCAGCAAACTCCAAACCTAATACACAGTCCTGTTGGGCCAAATCACCGGGCAAAGCGTCGGCTGAAAGTTTGCCAGAGGACAACATGACGTCACGGAAGTTAATGGGAGCATAGTAAACTGTGCACAATTCAGAATTATCGTCCAACAAAGAGGTGTTCATTTGAGGAGCTTCAATCCATTTCAGAGAAGCAAGATCACCCTTAGTCAAGGCATTGACATAAGCATGCTCAACTTGCAAAGTGGCCACATCAGTCTCCAATTTCAAGTGACGGAATGTGCCCCAAGTGGAGTTCTTCAAAACGTTGTTAATAAGATCTTTGGACAATTGTTCAGCATAGAATTTGCTGGTGAGCGAGAACTTTTCAGAGTTCTTATCTTGAATAAAGACCATGCGGGCCAATTTTCCACCGTTTTCATTCTTAATGCAATTCATGAAACCAACAGCACCGAATAGTTCTTCTCCTTGGCACACAACATAGACGTAGCGCTCAATTTCTGCGGCTTTAGCCAAAGCTTCCTTAAGATCATCTAACCATTTGAAGTTGGTTTCGGTGACTTGTACGACGACAGCTTCTCTTTGTTTCAAATCAACGGGCTTGCGGGCCATAACCAAAACTCTGGAGCCTCCAATGACTTGTTCAGTTACAACGGTTAAACCAGATTTCTTTAACAATTCACGGCCAGACTTGTCGTATGATGTTGTAGATTCTTCAAAGATAAGGAAACCGTTATCTTTAATGGTGGCTTTGCTGTTCTCCAAAATCATGGTATCAGGTCTCGACAAAACATCCAAAGCATAAAGGAAATGACAGTTCTGCTCTACCGGTTCTTCAAGAATATTTTTGGATATAATGCGTACACCAGATTCGGCACCTAAAGCTGAGGCAATAGTCTCCTCGTTGTTATTATAGGTTGCTACAGCGACATCGGCGGTGATGGTGGGTTCTCCCTCAATAATTTGTAACAATTTAGCGGCCATTAGAACATCGGGGTTACGGCCATTAGCTAATTCTACACCCTTGATTTTGATGGCACCCTGAGAGTTTTCGATAAGTGTGTGAAGAGCCACGGTTAAGGCTTGCAAGCGGGATTTCTCAGAATTTTCGTGCAAGTCGGCGTGGTTAACATTAGGCACGAAGGTGTAACGTTCCAAAGTAGGTGGATTTTGGGTACCTGGTCTCTTAGAAGCCAAAGAGGCCTTCAAACCTCTCATCTCAACACCAGCACTCTTGATGACATTGATATCGCCATACATATATACGGGCACACCATTCTGAGTTAAGAATTCTTCGGATAGTTTTGACATCTCTTCCAAATGTTTAGCTGGGTTAAGAACGGCCTTTTCAATACGAGTAGGCAAATATAATTCTCGCAAGTTCTTGCTCAAGATGCTGAATTGGAGCATGGTATCCATAAAACTGATCCAGTTGCCAACCCATTGCAATTGACCAGCATTGGCAACGGTATCGGATTTAACAATACCTCTGAAAATGCCAGAGTAATCATAGCCACGAAGTCTCAACTCCTTGTACACATCGTTTGTGTTCAATTCTTTGCCTAAAGTGCTGACGGGCAAAGCGTCCAAAGGCAATTCTTCTCTCTCAATATCATCGGGAATGGAAATCTTGCCAGAAACAGCTAAACTGCCGCCCTCGCAGATTTCAAAGTTGCCAGTGCCATCGAAGAAGTTAAGACCGAATTTGACAACACCTTCCTTGTTAAGAATAGTAGCTCTGTGGAATACGACATTCTCCATAACGACGGGGCACTTTTGATATTCCATACCCTTCATTTTAGCGAAGGTCATCCAGGCCAAAGTCATGTAACCAGTAGCAGGGAACAAAATTCTACCATCAATGGTGTGACCAGCCAAGAAAGCGTCTTCTTCTTTGCCCAAATTGATTTCGATGACGGTTTCACCAGAAGTTGTTTCTTTGCCGTATTTGGGAACAATCCATTTTTGTGAATGATCCCAGCCAACCTTGGAGTTCAACATAGGTGTACCACGACCAACAGGATAAGTAATGGGTTTGAACAAAGTCAGAACTTGAGGTTGGGCACCAGCAGCATAGATTTTACCAATGTTCATCAACAAGAATTCAACATTGTTCTCATGACCACGTTTCACCAAGCTTACATTGGTAGCATCGGGGCCCAAAGCTCTCTTGAGAATGGCTTGCAATAAACCAGTAGGAGCAATTTCAATAGCAATAGCGTTCTTGGGAATATGTTGCAAAGCCTCGTGGAACAAAACTGGCGAAAGTAAGTTGTTTACATGATAAGCAGCCGAAGATTGTTTAGCTACGGGGGTATTCCAGGCAGATTCGGGAATACTGGTACTAATCCATCTGCTAGTACGGTTCTTGGCATTGGGAATGATTTTTTCCAAGCTCTTGCGCAATTTTGGTCCGGCATCAGCGATGTATTTGCTGTGGAAAGCATAACCGGATGATTTGACGGCTTTAGCAAAGATACCTTCAGAGGAGAGTTGGGCTACCAAAGCGTCGATCGAGGCATCAGGACCAGAAATGGTGCAGTTATCACCACTGTTGTGGCAGACAGGGAAACAATCAGCTGGCATACGTTTGTGTGCTTCTTCCCAGTCCAAACCAATAGCAGCCATTTTACCGCTGGGCAATTTAGTATCTTGAATGCTTTTACCTCTCCAGTAAGCAGCCAAAACAGTTTGTTCTGGAGTAAAGCAGCCATCGGCATAAGCACAACCCAATTCACCCACGGAGTGACCAACAATGCCATCAGGCTTGATGTTGAGAGAAGCAAGCAAATCGGTTAAAGCAACCTGCATGGCAGCAATCGAAATAAAGGAGTTCAAAATGTTATCGAAACTTTGTTCGGTTGATCTGGTCAAAACATCTACCAAGTCAATGCCTTCTGGTCTTAAAGCTTCAGCGCAGCGATGAACAGAGTTGGCAAAAACTTCGAATTGCATAAGATCTTTGGCCATACTGGCCCATTGACTGCCCATACCGGAGTAAATGTACCAAATGGGGCGGTTTTCATCGTTGAACTCCACAACCTCACGTTGCAACGAACCCTTGGTGTCCATGACGCAATAACCACGGTAGTAGTGGAGAGGAATGTTCTTGGAGTGGATGTCGTTGATCAAAGCCAAGTATTCATCATCATCTCTGTGGGCAGTAGCATCTTCCAAAAGCTCTTGAACAGCATCAAAAGTACGACCGGAGCAAACGACCATCTTTGGTGGTCCAACAGTGGGAGTAATGGCCTTGGGTTTAGGATTGGATTTTAAGATAACATGGGCATTGGCACCGCCAAAACCGAACGAGTTGATACCAACAATACCGCCTTCCCAGGGAAGATTCTTGTCAACTACCTTCAAACGGCCATCCATTAAACCGTATAGATCAGGATTGGGGTTTTTGTAATGTAAATTGGCTGGAATAACACCTTCTTCCATGGCAATCAATACCTTGGCAATAGAGCAAACACCTGATGCGGGTTCCGAGTGACCCATATTGGATTTGACTGAACCAATGAGCAAGGGAGTCTTACGGTTCTTGCAGAAGAAGTCGGTAATGGAGTTGACTTCTTGAGGGTCACCTACTTTGGTACCAGTACCGTGAGCTTCAACATAGACGACATCGTTGGGATCCAAGTTGATTTCTTCATAAGTTTCTCTAATCAAACGATTTTGCATCTTACCATCGGGATAAGTGATACCTTGTTCTTTGTAACCATCAGTGTTGGTACGTACATTTAAAACGGTGGCATAAACACGCTTAGATTGGCTGACCTTTTGCAAGAAGATGACCACACAGCCATCGGATCTTACATAGCCATTACCAGACTCATCGAAAGCCTTGCACATGCCATCAGGACTCAACATGTTAAGGCGCTTGAACTGCAAAGACATGGTGGGTTTCAAAATAACACCCAAACCGGCAACGACAGCTGAATCACATTTGCCATCTCGCATATCAGAGAAGGCCTGTTCCAAGGCATACAAAGAACTGGAGCAAGCAGTGTCAACACTGTAACTGGGTCCTTTAAAGTCAAAAGTGTAGGAAACACGATTGGCAAACATAGCTCTGGCGCAACCAGTCAAACCATAACCATTGACACGATCTTGATCGGAAGTCCAGTATTGTTCGGTTTCCGAAGCCGAAACACCAACATACACACCAGTGCGTGAGCCTCTAATTTCAGAAGGATTTACACCGGAATCAATAATAGCCTCATAAGTACACTCCAATAACATTCTCATTTGGGGATCCATACATTCGGCTTGTTTTTGATGCACACTAAAGAATTGTTGATCGAAATGTTCCAAATCTTCATCCTTGATTTTACCAATACGTTCGGGTAAACCGTACAAACCCTTTTCCCATCTTCTGGGATCATCATTTACCATATCGACACCTTCGAACAGGTTCTTCTTAAACTCATCGATATTGGAACTTTCGGGCAAACGGCCAGAGAAACCAGTAATAGCAACATCACTGGTTGTCATGGCACCGCTTGAACGAGTACCGAAACGTCCCTGTAGGTCATGGGGAACATTACGGCCCTCGTTTTCATTTATAACACCATCAGCAAAACGGGCAGGCATATTGTTGATTTCTTGATTGTTTGTATGGGCGTTTGAATTTGTAATAGAATTAGAATTTATAGCGTTGATGAATGCGTTGTGATTTGAGTTACTCTTTAGAGTTTCGTTATTAACCACTACTATCTGATCAGTTTTGACGATATGTTCTTCTTGTTGTTGCTGTTGTTGGGCGATATCTTGTTGCGTGGGCGTTGAATTGCGTTGCTGTTTATTACGTCTCTTTTTACGACGATTTGCTGATTTGCCTTTATTAGCAGATTTTTGCAATGATGGCGATGATGATGAATTAACGTTATTTTGATTATTGACTGAATGTTGTTGCGTTTGGTGAGCAGTTTGTAAAGAATGAATTTTATTCTCGGATTTCAACAGTTTGAAAGAAACCTAAAAGTTGAAGAAAATATATGAAATTATTAATTAATAAGATTTTGATTTTAACTAATAGAGATAATAAAGTGTGTGTGTGTGTGAATATTATTTTGAAACTAAATTGTTTGCAAATTTATTAAAAAAAAAACTTATTTTCTATAACACACATATTAGGGTCAAACAGTTGTTTTGGTTTTAAAATACGTATGTTTTGTTAAATGGGTTAATGTAAGAGCTTTTCATGTTTTGCAAAGAATTTAAGAGAGATTTTTTTATTGCCAAATCTCTTGTTTAGCAAATTTTTAGTTCATTTTGTTTTGTTTCTGTTTGCTACTACTATTTTGAAAGCGTTGTTATGTTTTTTTCTTATTGGTTTTGTTTATTTTTCTTTCTTTTTGTGCTTTTTTGTTTTGTTTGAAGTAGTTGGAATTGAAACGTTAGTATACATTGTGAAAATCAGGTGATTTTTGGGCTAACTTCAATGTTATGGCTTTCTATATAACATTGTATACATACATTTGTATGCATGTAAAAGTATGTACATTTCTACATACATACATATATACATAAATATGTAGATATGAAAGAGTGCGGATATTATGTTGTAGTTGTAATACTATTGTTGTAGGTTTTGTATAGTAGTTGATGATGTAGTGGCAAATTTCTATGGCATGATTTTTAGTTTGTAAATGATGCCGGTACAATTTGTTTTTTTTTTTTGCTTATGTGTGTGTGTTTTTTTTTGCAAAATAATTTGTTCAGAGAAAAAAAATAATGAGATGAAATGGGCGTTAAGTCATATACGACTTAAAAGTACTTTACAATATGCTTGTTATAGCGTTGCTTAAATTTAAAACTTTCTTCTTCTTTTTTTATAAAACATTCATTGATTTGATAGCAAATTATTTATTACTACTCAGTTAAACTAGGTTTTACTTGCTGTTAGATTAAACTCGGATCAAATTTAGTCGGATTTTACCTGGTGATTGTGTTTTTCAGTTATGTATCTAGGATAAGTTATCTTTGTTAGTATTGCCAACTTTTCACAGAAAAACAGCTGTTTTTTGCAAATAATACTTTTGAAAAATGAAAAATTGAAAATAAAACAATAATAAATAAAACAAAACAATTTGGAAAAATACAATTTATTTAAAATATTAAGTTATTGTTCTTCCGGAATCATTGTTTTATTGTTCTTTTTTTTGGTAATTGTGTTTTCTCACTTAAAATTTAAGATTAATCGGCCAATAACACTCAGTTAAACTAAGATAATTAGGGCGGGTTTCTTACTCCTTAGTTAAACTAGGCTTAACTTGCTCGGGACAAATTTAGGCGGACTTTAACCGATGATTGTGTTTTTCAGTTTTAGATTTAAGCTCAGTTAACTTTGTTAGTATTGCCAAGTTATCACTCAAAAACATAAACAATGAACAGCTGTTTTTTGCAAACAATACTTTTGTAAAATGGAAAATATTGTAAAAATATTTTTATTTTTTTTTTACTTTATCTTCATCTGAGTGAAATTGTTGTTAAGAAAATTTTATGGAAAATTTATTAAATTTAAAACAACCACACGTTATCAAGGGAAAAACAACTACATATTTTTTATACAAATTATATTTTTAATGATAAGAAGTGATAGTACATATATTTTTATTATTTTTCCTAATGTTTTCTTAGAAAAACATTAAATTTACTAATCAGATTTAGTTATAAACAATTTTAACATCTATGTGTTACCAATTGCTCATACAATTATATAGACTCACACTTATGATTCTATATTTATACAGTTATTGTTTTTTTTTTTTTTTTTTTTTTTTGTAAATTTCTCTTGCAAAAAAAAAATTCAAAACACAAATCAAAATAGTGAGAGATAAGGTGGCGTGATTATAAAATATTTTCAAGTTCAATGTGAGTTAAATGAAAAAGAAATCCCTCGTATGATTAATAAATACCCATACAAATGCATACAAAACGATAATAATAATAAAATAAATAGTGATGACACCTCTTGATCAAACAGTTATTAATGGCCAAGTGATAATCAATATTTATGTAAACATTATGAAAAGAGAAGAGTTGTTTAGAAAGAGAGAGAAAGCTAAAAGAGAGTTTTTGAGGATTTATTATTGCTGTGTGTAGTTTGTTTATAATTTTATTATAAACTTTTTCTGGCGTTTTAATTAAAATTTTTATTCATTAATTTACTTTCAAATGCTTTAATAAAAATTTAAATTCTTTATTTTAAATTTTTATTGCTTAACACGCAAAATAATTAAATATAAATTTATTTTAAAAATGTAAATATTTTATTTAATAATGTAAAATGTATTTAAGATCAGGGAGGGAAAATTTATATTATTAAAGTTAGATTTAATAAAAAAACCTTTCTTCAAATTTAAGAAAATTTGTCTTACACAATTTCTGGACTTTTTGATGATTTCAGAATTTTGAATAATGCTATACGCACAATTGGGACGAACGACGAATTTTTCGGAACGAATTTTCGTCCTCAGATATAGAACACACTAAAGTATATGAAAATACATACAATCAGTGCATATGGCGAAATTCGTCATACGTAACGAACTGTGCGATAGGTTTATTTCTATTTCTTACGCAGACGAACAATACAATATTATATTCGAATATTCAAAATTATATTCGAAAATTCGAAGTTATGTTCGAAAAATTTTTTATGGTCTTAAAATAATCTCTGCGTCATAAAAACTAAAAATAAAATTTTCGAAAATTCGAACTTAAGTTCGAAAAATTTTTAAAGCCATTAAAACCTGTTTTGGTGGCCCGAATTGTCTAAAATTTGGCAGTTCGGAGTACACTTGATGTCACTACAATGCTATGTTGGAATATTTAAAATTAAGTTCGAAAATTCGAAGTAATGTTCGAAAAAATTTTGCAGCTTTTAAAATAATCTCAAAATTGTTGATATTCACAGAAATATAATTTTAGTTCAAACAAACATTTTCTAATTTCGAAATAATGTTCGAATAAATTTTAAAGCTATTAAAATTATCTCAAAATCGTGGAGATTAACAAAAATATAATTTTTGTTCCTTTTGCTTACTTTTTCCAATTTCGAACAAACTAATTTTTTATCACAAATATTTATCAAATTAGAGTTTCCAGATGAAAACTTGGGACCTACGTTAAGCTTTTTTTTCTCTGACAGAGAAATATTATTTAAATTAATGACCTAAAAATTAATAAATTTTTAAAATTCTACTTAATTTTCTAGCCACAGTTTTAAAAGTATGTTAAAATAAAAACAAAATAAATAAATATGTATATTTTTTTATCAAATTACGCGAGGGGCAAACACGTTTGGAATTTTTTCTTTTTGGCATTTTTTGCCGGCATATCAGGCGATATTAATATTACGTCATGATAAGCAAAAAACGAAAAAAAAAAACACAACAAAAAAATATAAAAAAGAATTTTTGATAAATAAATAAAAAAGGTATCTTTTGTTTTATACAACGTGAATTAATATATTATAAAGGAATTACCAGGCGGCATTTAAGACCTACACAAATCAACTACAATATAAATGCACATACCTACGAAACAGAAAAGGAAAATTTATTCCCAATAAAATAAATAATGTTTATTAATTTTAATTATAATAACAAAATGACGCATAACATTTTAAAACATGAAGTTCAAATGTATGGCATTAATTAATTTAAAATTTTAAATTCAAGCAACAACAAAAATAAATAACATATAAATAGTAAACAATACAAAATGACAAGTGAATGTCTGTCTGGTTTCTTGATTTACATAAATTAATTAAACTTTAACATTAGAAATAAAAAGTAAAAGAAAGCTAATTAAATAATATTGTACTCAACAAAAAAAGGAATAACATTAAAGAAAATCTTGTATTTATCTTGTCATTAAAAATGGACAATTAATGTTTGAAATAAACGAGACCAGGCCAGTGTAGTGTACATACGTTTGGAGCGTGATTGACACAAATCGTACGATCGCACATATCATAGACAAACTTTTGTTTGCGGTTACTCTACATACATACATATTTATTACTATATAGTATATATACATATGTGTGTATATTTATACATATATATAGTACACGTTTTTTCTTATTATTTTTTTTTCTCACATTTCTTTCAAAATAAAAATGTTTTGTTTATTTTCGAGAGTTCAAGTTTTAAAAAAAAGAGTAGTTATACTAATGTAGAGAGAGAGAGTCAAATTTTTGCAAAGTAGAAAAAAGATCGTATGATTTTTGAAAATATAAACGAAGAAAAACTTAAAATCTGATGAGGTGATAGTATTCTTAAGCAAATACAGAGATATACAAATTGTGGGCGATTTGTTGCTTTATTTTAATACAGAAATTTTGTAAGAATTTTAACAATATTGGTTAGCAACCATAATATTAATGTTATTGGCCACGAGTTATAGAAAATAGAGGGGGGTTCTTAAGAGCAAAACCTATTAAAATGTTAAAAAAAACACAATTATTTTTGTAGTAGTATTAATGAACGTTTCTTATTCTTAATGAAAATGGTATGGTTTCATTACAGTTATAATTTTAGCAAAATGTTATTTCGATGGTAGTATTTATGAACTTTTCTTATTCTTAATGAAAATAGTTTGTTTTGTTTCTGTGTGATTCTTAGAAATATTTAAAATTTCTTTGTAAATTGTAACAAATTCATTTGTCATATTGTTTATAGTTTGCATAAACTATTTACATTTTTATAACCAAAAATGTTAAAAGTTATTATTGTTATTAATTTTTTTTTTAATTTCTTTTTTACTATTTCTTTTATATCTAATTTTTGTTAGTTTTATTTTATTATCTTCGTAAACGATTTAAAGTTTAAAACAAAAACTAAATTATAACAAAATAAAACAAAAGTTCAATGGCTTTTGTGTTTATAGAGCTTGGTTTAATTTCAGTAAAAAAAAATTTAAAAGTAAAATATTTTGAAATTCATTTTTTTTTGCAATTTCTCTTTAAATAAGCATCACTATTTAAAATCACGCCACCTTTAATATAATAGCTAGTGTTGTTAAAATTTTGAATATTGATTATTAAGTAGATATTCGAATAAGTAGTGGGTAGCATTAAGCATTATTGACATGGTTGTATAATTATATAAATGAAATCAAAAGAAAAAAAATAATTAAAATAAAGTATAAGTTATCCTTTGGCTAGATTTTTCTTTATTAATTAGTTTTATTTTTTGTTCAAGAAGTCCTATAAATTGTAGAAAATCTATTAAAAGACAAATGCAAGAAAGAAACATTAAAAGTTTATGATAATAAGAATATAATTGAAATTTGTAAGGGTTACAAATGAAATAAAAACGTAATACATTTGTTCACATTAAAGTTAACTTTTTTTTTAATAAAAAATTACTTTATATCTTTAAGAGAAAATAATAATTTCGATTTAAAAATTTTAGGCTTTAAGAGAATTTTAAAAAGTTTTGTTTTATTTGAGAACTATAAAATATATTTAAATTAAGTCTATGTTAAAATCTTTTTTAACTTTATAAAAAAAAAAACTTTGAAATATTTTTCCATTAAAAATTTTGCAAAAAAAATACTGATAAGATTGAAATCATTAACAATTTATGTACACTTTTGACTTGATTTATAGTTGTTGCTAAATTTTTTTATTATAAATATTTTTAAAAACATGGCATCGCAACGTGTAATGTTTATTAATTTTATATTTTTTTGTTCAACAGGTACAACTTTTAGCTTTAAAATGTATTTTTATTGCATTTTTACAAAATTTTAAATAAAATATGACTAAAGAGGAAATTCTCAAACTTAAAATATATAAATTATGTTTACTTATCTATTTTTTATTATTTTATTATTATTTCAATTTATGTCTTAAGTCAATAATACCTATTGTAGTGTAATTATACTATTCAATTATCTATCCTTGCTGGGGGTCTTATAAGCACACGAGTTTTTTTGAGTGTACTTTAAATAAAATTTGAAATGATTAAGATTATTTATTAGTAATTTAATAAACATTTTCTGATTAGGAAGCAGATAAATATATATATTTTTTTAATTTTGTATGTTTATGTTTAAGCAGAGTAATCAAAATAAGTAAATATTATCGAAACTTTAAATTTAAAAATGATTGAAAATGATCTTGAATGAAGGCTTCAAAACCATTTCATTCGAAAATGTCTAAAATTCAGTATTAAAATTATGTATATATTTTTATTTATTTTGAAATAGTTTTTAAGAAGAATTTAGAGCATTAATTTAAACTTTTCGGTCTGTCACAGAATTCCATTCTGATCGAAAGTGGAATTAACTTTCATAATTTTCTTCTTCAAAAATGAAAAATTTTCAAAATGAAATCACTTCAGATTTTCAACGTGAAATTGACATTAGTTTAAAGTTATTATTTCTATAAGTTTTTAACCAATTTATATACAAGTCATAATTTCCACTTTCGATCAGAAAGGGGTTACCACCTTATTCATAAACAGCATTTTATTTTATAAAAGGTTTATACAACAAAATTTCCATACGAAATTTGATTTACAAATCGTTTATATGATATAATTTCCTTAAAAATTTTAATATATTTTTGGAAATTATTTTTTATGAAAAACTAAACGACGAGTTTAGAATTAACAAAATAAGAAATCGATTTATTTCCTGCTTTAATGAAATTTCTATAGAAACCATGGTAAAAACCGCCATCTACCGTTAGCCAAATAAAATAGACAACCTAAACGTTTTAATACTAACAACATTAAAATAGTTACAATTATATTGATTAATCGAGGAAAAATACATTAAATAACAAATTTACTAGAAATTACAGAAAGGTTGACGTTATTGATATTTAAACTAAATTAACAAACAATGTATACCTAACTTTAAAGAAAACAGTTCCAAAGGATCCCTAACAAATATTGACTTTTACCGGTCAATTTGCTAAAGTACACAATTTTAATTATACCCTACACCACTATATTTGGGAGGGTATTATACGTTTGTGTTGATGTTTGTAACATACAAGAATATTGGTTCAATACCCACCTTAAAGTATACCGATCGATTCAGAATCATTTTTTGAGTCGATTAAGACATGTCCGTCCATCTGTCCGGCTGGCTGTCCATGTAAGCCGCAATTTTCAAGATAATTTGATAAAATTAGGACCAAACATGTTTTTTGGCACAGGGAGGAAGCCTATTAAAAATGGTTGATATCGGTCCATTATTTCACCTAGCTCCTATACAACCGTACCTCCCGATTTGAACATTTTCTATTATCTCTCTAAAAATTGGCACAAATAAGTTTTATATAAGTATAAATGACACTGCAGATTTTCGTAAGGATCGGCCCTTATTTGACCCTAGCCCCCATACAAACCCCCCTTCAAAAAATGTCTTAAACGTCTAAAATTGACTTGTAACTATTTGTATCGCAATGAAACTAAACAAAACTAACTGATTTAAAAAAATATATCCTTTTTCCAAATTTACCGAGGATCGGCCCATATTTGCCCTCATTTAGAAATTTTAGTTTTTTAACCAATAAATTGTATAAATATTTTGGAATTATGGTAATATTCAACATAAAAGTTTCTTTATAAAAAGTAAAAATTTTAAAAATATACTCATGGTGTAGGGTATCATATGGTCGACCATGCCCGACTATACTCTTCTACTTGTTTTTTGTATGTATAAGTTTTTCTTTTTTTGCAAGGACACACCTAAATGTCATAATATATCAGATGTTTTACTCAAAGGACCTACTCTTAGGCAAAACCACCATAAACATCCATACACACGTAAGCTAAGAAACAAACACTTTCACACACACATATATACTTTAACATACTATATAAATATGAATACATACCTTAAAATCAGGCGACTTTTATAAAATTTCTTGTTGCTGTTGTTATTGGTTAACCAAGTCCTTTTAGGGCTTTTTTTCTTAGAGGGTTGTTTAACTTTTTATTGTTGTAGTATTAAGCAGGGAAAAAACTAACTAAAGAGTGCTATACCGTAGGTCCAGTAAAGTAAAGCACAAGGTTCAGTTAGTTAATTTAACAAAATAAACTTTCAACAAAGATTTATTGTTTTTATGACGTGTGGGATAAATTTCAAAATTTTATTGATTTTGAAATTTTCTTTGTTTTTTTTTTATTGAATTTTTTCTTTCAATTTTCAGAGTTTGTTTTATGATTTTGTTTATTCACTTTTTTGTTTTATTTGTTTTTTAATTTCTTTTTGTTAACACAATATTCTTTTTAATTTTCTCTGGTAGCGGTTTTTTCCTCAAAAATTCCGTTACTTTTTCTTATTATGTTTAATTATTCAAATATTAATAATTAATTTGTTTATACAAAATCCGTTTTTGTTTTAATATTAATTAATATTTTTATAATAATAATAAATGTCCCCAAAGAACTTCAGCTTCAAAATATGAATAGCGATTTAGGAAATATTTTTATTTAGATCCTTAGAATTTACTAAACGTCTATTCGTTTTGAACTGTCAATGAAGACTAATATAAAATTGCCAATGCTAGCGCTCATTTAACCCACTATAAAATTGGTCTGAAAATCTATTTGGAACAGAACATTGTGTCGTGTCACCACTACGCTAAACCAGCGTAGAAGAAGAAGCAGCAGTAGCAGAAGTAAAATACGAAAAAAACTACAATACCAAAACAAATGTATACAACACAAAAAATAAAAAAAAAACTGCAACAACAGATGATGTGATGATGTTTGAAATGAAAAGAAATTGTAGCAAAAGCAACAACAAAAACCGCCCCAATATTTAAAAAAAACACACATCAGGCGACATGAAAGTTTATGTATGTATGAGTATGTGCTTTTTTACACTAAAAAAGTTTTGTTATTAAACGAGACAAGTGGAATTGAAACGCACAGACACACGCCACTGAGAGCGTAAAAGAAAGTGTGTGGAAAAAAACTATGTAAAGAAGAGAACTCATTAAATCATGCAAAAAACATATGCAAAATAATAACAATAATAAGAGAAAGAGAGAGAGAGAATAGAAAAGACGGCTTGTTGCCGTTACAAATTATTTAAAATTATTACACAGAGACGTCGCGTAATAGAAATATGAATATATTTTATCAGCAAATAAGTGTGACTTTTTCTTTAAAACAACAAAATAACACAACACTACTATAAACTACCAAAGAATCATAATATGTCAAAGAATATTAAACAACTTATGTACATAAATATTTATGCTTGTGTTAAAGTAATGGAAACTAAAATTAAATTAAAAAAAAAAACAGAAAAAAACAAAACAAAAATTTTGCAATCTTGTTTACCAAACTCTAACCAAAATATGTACACAAGCTACAACTTTTTTAAATAATTTGTATTCATGAATTCTTTTGTTTTTGATTTTTTTTCTGTTTCCAACACAGTTATTGGATGATCAGGCAATCAATAGTAGTGTCAAGAAAATTATATGTTTATGTGAAGTATGGAAAGTGTAAGACTAATTTTACTTAATTAGAATAACATGGCACTTCTTAGATGGAATTATAATAGATAACAATTAGCAGCTGAAGGATAAAGGAAAAAGACTATATACATAGTTAATGGCCTTGCAGAAAGCAGCCTTTGATTATAAGTGTGTACATTTACTTTACCGCGTTACCAGATATAAGAGATAGGTACATAGATAGATAGATAGATAGATAGATAGATAGATAGATAGATAGATAGATAGATAGATAGATAGATAGATAGATAGATAGATAGATAGATAGATAGATAGATAGATAGATAGATAGATAGATAGATAGATAGATAGATAGATAGATAGATAGATAGATAGATAGATAGATAGATAGATAAATAGATAGATAGATAGATAGATAGATAGATAGATAGATAGATAGATAGATAGATAGAGAGTTAGATAGATAGATAGATAGATAGATAGATAGATAGATAGATAGATAGATAGATAGATAGATAGATAGATAGATAGATAGATAGATAGATAGATATATAGATATAGTGGTCTATTTTATTATTCAAGTTGTTATTCATTATTTTTATTTTGAGACAAAATAAGTTATTGACCTGAGACCCACTATTATATTCATTTTACTAACATAAACATTTCCTTAGATTTCATTAAAATTTAATAGGTATAAAAAGTAAATTAAAAAAATTCGTGTTAGTTTAAATTGATTTAATTACAGACGATTAGGGTGGCAACTAAAATGTTAGATTTTAAACAATTTCGCAATAGTACAACAAGATTTTTAAAAATATTTTCAAATCGAATACATTTTTATATACATTTGGGCATTTCCACCGAAAAGTCTACTTTTGTCACGTAACATAAAATGCCTATATCTAGAGAAATAATATAAATATTTTTAAATTGTTTATATTTTTATGTAGAGCTCTAATAGCTTTATGCCGGGCATAAAAAGGGCACCAATCCAAAAGTATGGCCCTAAGATATTGTCAATGTGCGTGACATGATGTGACAAAAAATATACTTTTTGGTGGAAATGCTCATATACATATATAAAATCACAGGACTTTTATTTGAATAATTTTTATTTCTTATTAGACATTTATTTGCTAAAATTTATTATCGTTATATTTTGATTTAAATGTTTTGATTTAAAGTCTCAGCTAAAGTATTTTTATTGACCTATAATAAATGTATTAAAAATTGATTAAGGAAAAATTGTTAAAAGTATATAAAATCTGAAAAATCTCTATAGTAGGATGATTCCTTGATAAAATGTAAAAAAAATAATTATTATTTTTTTTTTTTTTTAAATAAGAAGAAAAAAATTATTATGTACTGATTTTTTAGAATAGAACATTTTAAAGATATAATTGAAAATTCGATTCTAAAATCACTTTAATTCAATTTAAAAATATTTGCAAACAAAATGTTGAAAAACAATAAGAATTTATTTAAAAAGAGTATTAAACAAAGTCTAGACGAAATTTAGTGCAAAATATTAGACTTTGTTCAAATTTGAAATACATCTAATGATGACTTTGAATTCATCTGCCGTTCTTAAATCATGGAAGATTCCACCTTTCGTTATCAGCTACTTTAATAAAAATAAACTTTGTAAATTAAAATAAAATAAAAAATGTATTCGTTTTCATCAAAATACTTTTGATTTTTTTGTTGTTTAATTTGAAACAAATTCAAATTATTAATTGCTGTGGAAAAACTATTAATCTTATTAAAATAAATTAATTGTGGCATTTTTGACCCTTATAAAGTAAGAAATTAACGATTTAAAATAAAAACGAAATTATGGATAATACAAATTCAGTGTTATTGCCGCATATTTTAGAAAGTCTCAGTCAAAAACCCGAATTATGTAAGTTTTCTTTTTTTATATAGAACATGGAATTTAAATAATAATTCTGTAAACATTTATCAGGTGATACCTATGAAAATCTTTGTGAAGAAATTGGTTATGTTTTGTCCTCTGAAAACTTGAAACAACAATATGGCAATGTTGAAAATGCTCTCGAAAGTGCTTTGGATGTGGGCCGAAATTTGGGTATAATAACTTTAACAGACGATCTAATAAGGATGCCATTTAATCTAAGTAAAAGTGCTAAGGGGCCAGTAGCAACAAAAAAGGTAAACATCATAATTGGCTTTTAATTTTAGGAAACCTATTTTGTAATTGTAATTCTTTTGTTTTTGTTTAAGAAGAGTGCAGTCAAATCTATTTTATCACCCACAGATGATTCGGAAAACTTTATAATGCAACCCAGACGTACACATACTGTACGACCTGCCATGATACCTCATGGACGACGTTCTAGAAGAAGGATTTCACGAAGTCGTCGTCGTAGAAGTGGTGGTAGACGACGTTCTCGTTCTAGACGTCGTTAAGTACATCTCTTTCTAAAATATCGTAATAAATGTTGTTGAATCTAAATTTTGTAATAAAATTGATAATGTATTTATACATATGTTTGTCTCTCCTTTTGTTTTTTTCTTTTCAACACTTGTATTCTACTTGTAAAGAAACGTGGGGTGTTATTGTCTAATTAGATACGAAATTTTATTTTGTAAACAGTTTTTTGCAATTTACCATACATTTTGCTTTAATTTTTAAGTCTTAGGAAAAGGGACTGAAAGTGAAATTCAAAAATGTTCGCATAATAAGCGTATTTATGTAATATAAACGACAATTGTTACGTCACTTAACGAGCATTATTTTACTATAGCTAAATAAATTTAAGTTGATTTTTAAAATTTTATCACTACATTAATTCTTATGGATATTTATACCCTACACCACTATAGTGGAGAGGGTATTATGCGTTTGTGCTGAAGTTTGTAACACCCAAAAATATTGGTCCTAGACGCACCTTAAAGTATACCAATCGCCTCAGAATCACTTTCTGAGTCTATTTAGCTATGTCCGTCTGTCTGTCCATGTAAACCTTGTGCGCAATTTTCAAGATTATTTGATGAAATTTGGCACATACTCTTTCTCTATAGAAAATGGTTGAAATCGGTCCATTATTTCTCCTAGCCCCCATACAACCGTACCCCCCGAATCGGGCCTTTAGGCTCATAAGTACGTTAAATGTTTTATAATGTCAACGAAAATCAGCAAAAATTAGTTTTATAGAACAATAATTGACAATACTAATTTTTATGGTGATCGGGCCTCATTTGACCCTAGCCCCCATACAGACTCCCCTTCAGAAAATAAATTGAAGGTCAAAATTAACTTATAATTACTTATAAAACAATTAAAATCTACATAAATGACTTTGTAGTAGACGTAAATTCATCTACCAAAATTAATAAGGATAGGCCCATATTTACCCCTTCTCCCCTATGAGCCCTCTTTTAGAAAATCTCTCTTTTTTGTCAACAATAAGTAAAAATATTCCACAATACAACAAATTAAATGCTTTATTTAAAAAAAAATTCAAAATTTTAACATATTGACTGGTGTAGGGTATAATATTGTCGGCAATGTCCGACTATAAATTCATACTTGTTTTACCTTGAAGTTGAGTATAAAATTAAAATTTAATTAAAAACCAAATATAATTAATTTGTTCCCATAATAAAGTAATTTAGTCTATTTCGTTATGTACAGTTTGTTTTCATGTAAATTGTTCAGACATAAAATAAAGTCCATCCAAAAGACGCGTGTTTTTAGTTCTTTTCTTAACGGAATTTTTTTAATAAATGTAACTGGGTATAGAGAAAGGTTCTTTTTTTAAATAAATAAAACATTGTTTTTAAAACAAAAAAAGAAAAATCACTAAAAATTGATATTGTCAAGTTCGTATACAAAATGTGTGCATTACATTTTTATTTAGATCAGAACTTACAGTATTGTTTGATATCGGTTCCTTAAAATACCGTCCAACTTATCTGAGGTTTTTTAAGTCTGAGTTGTGTAATATTAAGTCCAAAACATAAATTTATTAGCAAGCACCAAATCTTAGACATTATAGTTTTGTTTATTTGAAAATTGGTAAATCAAGAAGGAACTTTAAATTTAATATTGATTCGATCTTTTTTAATTTTAAAATATATCCCAAGTTTTATTTGGGCACAATTTTATACATTTTTATATCCGAAATCAAAAAAAAAAAGAGAGATTTTGTACACACATCGAAATATTGATCATAGACCAACAAAAAATTTATATTTTAAATTCTATGCATGTCCGTCCGTCTGTCTGCAATATAGTGTTTGAAAATGGGCGATATCTATCCACGCTTTCACATGGCCCCCATACAAGTGTCCCCCGAAAAAACATTTTCAAATTTATAACCAGTTATAGTATGACAATGAAATTTCACATAAATCTCAACAAATTTAAGCGAAAATCGGTCTATAATTGACATGTAAGGCCCCCTTCAAAAAATTACTTCAACGCTCATTACGGACTCAGAAATACGAGTACAGCAATCAAATTCGTTATATATGTATGTAAATAGCTTTTGCACGAGCCAAAATTACTCTACAGACTTTTGTGAGAATCGGTAAATGATTAACCCTACTCTCCTCAGAAAATTTATCTACTTGTTTTGATAATTACAAAAACACTGATTCATAAACAACATTCATAAACAGCTGATGTTTGTAACATACAAAAATATTGGTCCAATACCCACCTTAAAGTACACCGATCGATTCAGAATCATTTGAGTCGATTAAGACATGTCCGTCCGTCTGTCCGGCTGGCTGTCTATGTTAATCTTGTGCGCAAGGTACAGGCCGCAATTTTTTAAATAATTTGATGAAATTTGGACCAAGCATGTTTTTTGGCACAGGGACGAAGCCTATTGAAAATGATTGAAATCGGTCTATTATTTCACCTAGCCCCCATACAACCGTACCTACCGATTTGCACTTTTTGTGCCATAATTACGTCAAATATTCTACTATCTCTCTAAAAATTGGCAAAAATACGTTTTATATACATAACTATAAATGACACTGCAGATTTTCGTAAGAATCATCTCTATATCTTAAAGAAATTCGAAAAAAAACTTTCTATGTCCAATGTTAGGAAAATTTACCAATATTTTTTGTTTACAAAATTCCTAATCGAAATTGATAGTTTTTAATCACAAATCATGCAATAACCATAATTGATTCATTGTTTACTTGTGTATATTTAGTATTCGCTGATATCGAATAAATCAGTTTGATTTCAGGGAATCGAATGTTTTTCTTTACAAAAAAAAAAGATTAAAAAAATTCCGATTCAATATCTCAAACTAAAATTAGCTACCAGAAACCACTTTAAATTTAAATTCAAAACAATTGATGAGGAGATAAACACACACTCAAACATAATATTACCAAAATGTTTATGAATATATATTTATTAGTATTTATAGACGTCGATCTATAAAAAATTTTCTTTTCGACGATAATGATTTCTTTTTGTTTATTTGCATGCCAACCAGAGAAAAAAAACCAAAGTTAAGAACTATAATAATACCAATAGCTTTAGAAAAAACAGCGAGAACAAAAAAAAGCCTGAGCTATTGAACTTTTTGATCTAATCATTAAATATCAGATGGTCGATCGTGTTAGGAGAGAAAAGTCAAACTTAAATATCAAATATTTGGAAATTCACCAACAAAACAATAATAATAAAGAATTATTTTAGTGACATTTCTCTTAGAGAACACACGTGTAATGAGTGAACAATTCATGCTATACGATCATTTAAAACGAAACGGCACGACACATACTTATGGTCGATACGATTAAACATGTTCGTATGTACATACATACATATGTATGTGAAAAGTGTGGTACGATGATGAGATGATGAGTTTATAATAATAATAACAACAACAACATATCCATGCTTATAATAAATTGTTTATTGTTATTTTAATTTTATTATTATTTTTTTTTTTTGCTTTAATTTATTTTTTTAGTATAGATTAATAGGTATGATCACGCGACAAGGTAGCCAATAATAATAATAATTTTTATTAAAAAAAAAGAAATGATAATAAAAAATGTACATAATCTAGTGAGCACACTCTCACAAGTCGGTACATTTATAAATATGAGTTTGTAGGCATGTTTGTGGAATCATGTAGAAAATAATAATAAAGATTTGATTATTTTAAATTGTTATAAATTAGTTTTCGTATTAGCTGAAATTATCGATAAGTGCATTTCTTTTTAATTTTTGCATTTTTTTGTTATACAGTTGCTCTGTCTTTGATTTTCTATTTAAAATGTTGCTATAGCGAAAAAATTTAAATTTTTGCATTCGTGTTATAAAAATTGATAATAAATGTCATTTAATATTTTTTTTTTTAAATAACACGTTTAAATTATATGTTCAATTCGTCCACTTGATAGATTAACAGATTTTAACCAAAATTATTTAAATCAAGTACATACTCTTGAGATTTTTCCATATAATCGAATGTTTTAAATTGAAGTAAAAAAACTAAAGATTTGAGATCATTGATGTTTTAAATTAATGATTTATGGCCAATCTTTAGGTGAAGGATTAGGGATTAAATAAAAATTAATCCTCGAAAGTTGTTTTTGAATACTCAGGGCGAGTTTTTTGTTAAAGATAATCTTTATTATATAATTTGTGGTTTTCAGTAAACAGTAACGTTACTTAGGGCGGGTTTTTTTAGATAATGATAATCTACATTCTTTTATTAAACCTAGTTTTATATATGTTTTGTTTTTTTCAGTAAACACTAACGTTACTTATTATCTTAGTTTAACTGAGCGGTATTGGCCAAAACACAATTAGCAAAAACAATAAAACGATGACTCCGGAAGAACAAAATTGCAATTTTCTGATTTGTTTTGTTTTATTTATTATTGTTGTAAATGTTTATTTAACATTTTTCCAAAATTTTTCATATTACAAAAGTATTATTTACAAAAAACAGCTGTTCATTGTTTATGTTTTTGAGTGAAAAGTTGGCAATACTAACAAAGTTAACTAAACTTAAATCCAAAACTGAAAAACACAATCATCGGTTAAAGTCCGCCTAAATTTGTTCCGAGTTTAATCTAACAGAAAGTTAAGCCTAGTTTAACTGAGTAATAAGACAGACAGTTAAGACTAGTTTAACTCAGTAGTAAGAAACCCGCCCTTAAATTATTAAGTTTTTCTTCTTCCGAATTCATTATTTTATTGTTTTTGTTGATTGTATGTTCTCACTTAGAACATAGGTTTAATTGGCCAATTACACTCACTTAAACTTAGATAATAGGTAACTCTACTGATTACTGAAAAACACAAAACATATATTAAACCAGGTTTAACCAATGAAGATGATCTTTATCAAAAAAACCCGCCCTATAAGTGTCTATATAAAGCTTGTCGGCCGCAATTTTCAATATAATTTGAAGAAATTAAAAAAAACGGCATAGTTTAGTTTTATAAAAGTCTACAGAACAGAACAGTGAACACTATTGCATTGTTGCCAGGAAAATATGAACAATTCTGGTCATTTTCTGAAGAGGATCGGGCCTAATTAGACCCTAGCACCCATACAAACGGGTGCTTCAGAAAATTACCAGAATTGTTCATATTTTCCTGGTAACAATGCAATAGTGTTCACGGTTCTGTTCTGTAAAACTTCATAGAACATTTTGCCTATTCGTTATTTGCAACGCAAAAGTAGTTGGGGATTTAGGCTCCTACTTTCGGTAATCATCAGCCATACAGTTGCCCATCGAATCTTCTTTAGTTTAACAGCGCAAATAAAGATTTAGTTGAGGTTATTCTCAGCAATCTTGAACTAAGGGTTGACATTATGTTTAGAACTTTGTCAAGGAGAAACGAACATTCATAAAATGCGATTAAAATAAAAAAATACTATCAAATTGTTATCATTTAAATAAAAATGTTTTAAAATCGATCATTTGGTTAATAATTTTTTTAAATGTAAATGTATATGTAATTCTGTTTTTGATGATCAATCATATTTTTCATCAAAAAGAATCTTAAGTCTCGTATTTTATTTGAATATTTTGTACAAAAAATTTGTCATTGATTTTGGATTTTGTTAATTGACGTAGTTTTAAAAACGGTGCGGGGTAAATAAACTATTAATGAATAACAAATCAACTATTTAATAATAAAACGGTTAAATAGAGGTGAATTATTTAAATCAGATTAATAATTTACGTCAGATAAATAATTACGGAATATATATGTATGTCATAATTAATTGGTCTTAGGGAAATATGCCTCATAAAGATTTTTCTCGTTTCTATTGAAATAAAATATAATTTTTAATTTAGCTTTTTAAACTGAGAATTAAGTCAGCAATTTGCTATGAAAACATTAGACAAATGGTAAATATTTCCATAAACGTCATCAAAGTTTAGGCGGCAACATGCTAATATTTTTTAAAATAAATGTGTTGAAAAGCACTTTGTTTGATATTTTATAATGATTTAATTCAGCATTAATTTATAGAAGTCATTGCAATGGTGTCGGGAAGGAATTCGCATTGTAAATCTCTTAGAAATATTTTGTTAATTTAAAAAAATGGTACATAAAAGATGTTTAACAACAGACATTTTCAAATTTAATTAATTAATTTTAATTTACAAAAAACCTTAAAATATATGTTCATCCATTCAATCTCAAACCAATCATCTCAAAAGTATTAAAAATTCAATTTTTAATTAGATTTTTAATAAACATAACAAATCATAAATAATACAAACATTAAAAATTAATCAATATTAACAACAACCTTTCCTCGCAAATGACCTTGGCTAACTTTATCAAATGCTGCCGGCAACTGTTCAAATTCAAAACTACTGTCTATTAAAGGAACAATCTAAAAGAAAAAAGTAACAAGATTAAAAAAAATAAATTTGAATTAAAAAATTAAATTAAATTTGTTTTTTTACCTTTTCGCGCTCTGTCAGTTTCTTTAAAAATTCAATGCCCTGAGGAGCGGGCGAGAAGAAACCCCATTTTATTAAACCATTTTGTTTGCTAACCGATTTAAAGTTAGTTTCCAATATGCTGCCCACATTTTTCAAAAGCCCTAAACCCAAACCGCTGCTATCGATATTTTTCAAAAGCGGTGATGAAAAGGTAACATATTGTTTATAGTTAAAGTTTAGGGATTCCGCACCCTGGGGTCCCTGACCACTGCAATCGAGTACCACATCATAAGGAGCAAATGAACGTAAATTTGACATTTCTTCGGCATTATTATAATCTATAACAACATCGCTACCTAGGGACTTGACAAGTTCTTTGGCATTTTCGCTACAGGTGGCTACTACTTGTGTGCCCTGAGCCTTAAGCATTTGTATGGCTAAAGAGCCCACACTGCCAGAACCGCCTAAAACTAAAATACGTTTTTGTCCACCACCACCATCGGCTGTGAGGGCACCACAAATGCCGCCTATATTGGCGGTAACATAGAGACCAGACCAAGCGGTAAGACCAGCATATAAAACTGAGGCTGCCTCTTCATCACTAAGATTTTTAGGAGCTAAAGAAAGCTAGGAATTAAAAATACATAAAGTTAAGTTAATATTTTGTTTTAATCATAAAAATAGAAACTTACACATTGATTTGTTACGGCTACATACTCAGCATGAGCTCCATTTGTATTTTGTACGGGCACCACACCCCAAACTCTTTGCCCTAAGGGTATATCCACATTCATGCCTTTTTGCACTAGAATACCACAGAATTCACGACCTAAAGTCAAGGGAAATTCTATGGAATTACCCTGACAACGCATGGTATTTAAAACAGTGGCTCCATAACCATCTAGAAATATAAATTTAATAATATTTCAAATGGAATTTTTGAAAACTTGATATTACTTAACATGGCCACATCTATGGGATTGACTGTGGTTGTAGTTACTCTAACCAGACATTCATTAGCTTGTTTTAGTTGTGGCATTTTTAATTTGTCTGTAAATTGCAACTCCTCTACACCACCATAACTGTGTATTTGCCAACCATACATTTTCAAATTCCATTTACTACTTTCATCTTTTGGTGTTCTTTTGAGAACACTAGAAGAGGATGTAGGCTGTTGTTCTCCTCCAGTTTGGGGGTTGTGGCTATGAGTGATGGTTCTTTGATTTATAATACAGTTATAACGACCGATTGGTCTTAGGAAAGTTTTAATTTGCATTTCTATTGATATTTTTAAGGATTTCTTATACAATTTGTTGATTTTTTTTGTCGTTTTTTTCCGGTTTGTTTTGTGTTGTTGTTATATTTGTTTTGTTTGATTCAGCTGTTGAAAAGGGTTGCCAAATTATATCTTTATATTAAGGTGACCAAGACAGTTCAAAAGTACGGTAAAGTAAAATTACATCGCAATTTTCTAAATAGGGTTCTATAAATCGACTTTCGAATAATCGAACAATCGACTTTTTGTCGAAAAAAGTCGAAGTCGACTATTTTGTTCCAAAAAAGTCGATAACTCGAATATCGTCTATGAAAAAAGTCGAAAAGTCTACTTTTTGAATAAAAGTCGGAAAGTCGACTTTTTGAATAAAAGTCGGAAAATCGAAAAAGTCGGAAAAATTCGAAAAGAGTCGAAAATAGTCGGAAAAAGTCGAAAATAGCCGAATAAAGTCGAAAAGTCGGAAAAAGTCGTAAATAGAAAGAAGTCGAAAAAATTCAAAAAATTGCAACAAATAGAAAAAATATAAATAAACTTTTTTTAATAATAATAAATAATAATAATAATAATAATAATAATAATAATAATAATAATAATAATAATAATAATATAATGTTAAATAGCAACATTATAAATTTACGCTTCTGGCAACTTTATAAATTTTTAACTCTGGTCGGATAAAGTTGAAAATAGTCAAAAAAAAGTCGGAAAGTCGAAAAAAGTCAAAAATCGAAAATAGTCGAAAAAAGGCGAAAAGTCGACTATTTATAAAATATTAAAAGTCGAAAAATCGACTTTTAATTAAATGAAAAAAGTCGAAAAATCGACTTTTAACTAAATGCAAAAAGTCGAAAAGTCGACTTTTCATAAAATGCAAAAAGTCGACTTTTCATAAAATGCAAAAAGTCGAATTAGAAATGGAAATAAAGTGGTAAAACTGCTTACCAGTTGTTGTTCTTCAATATTCGTGTTTGTGATCGAATCGAATTGACGACTTAAAGTGTTAATAACTTCTTTAAAACTCGTTTAAATGGAAAAAATGTAATATTGTAATCAGACATATTTGCGACTAAAAAACGATCTTTCGATTAATTTAAAATTGATTTTTTTCTTAAAAGACATAAATCGGCTGGAGCTTCAACAATATTTCTGAAATTTTAAAACATATGCATGGTACACTAATGTTCGAATTGTTTTCTATATTACCCATCATTTATTCAATATAAAATACAATGTTCGCCAAATGAAATAAATGTTTAATAGTTGTTTTTATTAAATTGGCTATAACACAAACAAGTATTGTTATTTTTTTTTTGTATATTAGTTATTTTCGATTAAAATACACAATATAAATATAGTAGTTGTAGTAGTATATTATATTACAAATGTACTTTCGCATGTTACTGTAATTATTATAAATAACATAAAAGAATGTAGCTGATTTTTTCGCGTTAGAAAAAAGTTGCTAAATGAAAAAAAGGAAATAAACTTACACAAGAAATAATAAAAATAAAATTCAATATCACATTAAGAAATCTTTAAATATGATGATGCCCAACACCACTTTGTAATGACGTCAAGTTAGAGTCCGAATTAGAAAAACATTGAATTGGAGTAGAATGACAAACTTCTTCTTCGCTATCTGTATAAGAGCCAACAGAACGACAATTTCTAAATACAAACAGATCATATTATTGTGAAAAATGTTTTATATGAAAAAAAAAAAAAAAAAAACAATGAAGAAACAAAGACTTACCGTTGTTGATTTGTTATAAGTACTGACGATCGATCTTGTATATCGATGGGCTGTGAACTTATACGTGATGAATGTAACAGCTTATCAGCAGTTAATGAAAATACAGGCACATTATGATGATGATGATGGTGATGCATCAGTGTGGTAGGGGGCATCATATGATTCATATCGACAGATGAATGCGACTTCGATAGCGAATAGTCTTGTTCGCCATTGTTTGATGTAATTTGATGATCATTTTGATGATTGTGATTATTTAGCTGGAGATGATGATGATGTTGTTGATTTTGCAGCCGATGGGAACCATCAACCTCATTGGAATTATTAATTTCAGCTATAGTTAAACGTTTTGCAGTTAAAGTTCGTGTACGTAAATGTATTTCACTTTTATTTTGCTCGATTTGCACAAAAGTGGCAAATATATTTAGTAAGTTATCAATGGTAGCACGCATATCACAGCGTATACCACAGATATCGAAACACAATTGAGAAATATTTTGATTTAATAAATTAACTGCATATTTGACTGGTTTCGTGGGTATAGAGGATCGACTGTAGAGAGGAAATCTACAAGTACGAAAAATTAATTTAATTATAATTTTACGATAAGAAAATGCTTTACAACAATACATACTCTCTTGATGTATAGGAAGGTATATCTTTGATAACATCCATAATACGGGTACGTGAACCTTCATGTATAATGGGATTTCTGTAAAGTGGGTATAAAGAATTATTACAAATTGGTCGATAAAATTATGTCTGTAAAATCTTACCTTAAAGGTCTGTTGAGAACAACAGAAATCATTTCAACTAAATGGGCCACATAGCCCAAGGAAGCACTCAAAGCCATTGGTGTTATATTC
Organism: Lucilia cuprina; assembly: GCF_022045245.1. Lineage (NCBI taxonomy): Eukaryota > Metazoa > Arthropoda > Insecta > Diptera > Calliphoridae > Lucilia > Lucilia cuprina. The sequence goes on from NC_060950.1 coordinate 4,050,194, forward strand.
TCCGATATATGTACACTTTGAGCATTGAGTGTATCCAAAACATAGCCATCCATTGTAGGGAAGGGTATACCACAGATCGTATAGAGACCAAAACGATTACGGGCTATAGGATAAATGTCCCGTAGCTCTAAACACAGAGAGGACATTACACGTTCTACATGTTGGGTAACTGAACGCCGACGATGTCGACGTTCTAATTGTTGAACTAGAGAATTTTCCAATTCCAACTTATCCTCGTGTAGTTTGCGGCGTCTTGATGTTAACCAAGTTTGCAATTGCTGACGAGACGTAGTGGCAGCATTTAACTGCTGTCTTAATTGCGTAATACGTTTTGAAAAGGTTTCCTTAGCACTTTGCAAAAGTCTTTGTTTACTTTTCAGTGACTCCACTTGCTGTTGCAGCTGTTGGGCTCTTAGCAATTGATGAGGATCTATGTGCTGCTGTTCGGCCAGCAGAAGACTTAGCGTCCGACCCATGGAATGATACTGAGAGGCAGTTGAGGCAGACGATGACGAGGATGAATTTATTGAAGTCGTACGTGGTTTTCGTAATAGTTGTTCTTTGGTTATACATCTTAAGCTTAAACGTTTAATGTCGGCCGTCATCTCTACACTTTCGCGCTGCGTTTGTAAACGTTGTCTTTGCAATTGTTGCAATCTTAACAATTTCATCAAATCGTAACTAGTCCTGACCTCGGAACGTACACAGTTCAACTGGACGTAACGGGTCTTGGACATTCGCAGCAAATCCTTTTGCCAGTCAACAGCAACTGGACTAGAGCTACGCGAAACTTGTGGTGAATTGATGGTAAATTCATCTGGTGTGGGTATGCTACACTTTGGCACACTGGCTGAGTAACGTTCATAGTTTAAGGCCAATTGTTGACGTAAACATTCCGTATTAAACAATTCCGGCGAAGCAAAATACTCATCATTCATTTGAAAAATCAAAGAATTTTCACAACACTTGACTTCGGTATTTTGTGACAGGGGAATTAGACCGGAGAAGTAAATAGCCCAGCTAAAGAGTAGAGCGTCTGAGGGTCGTGGCAACTTTTGGAATTTGACAAATTCCCGCGTTAAGGCACTGAAATAAAAAATAGATATACATAAATAACTACAATAAGCTTAAGGGAAGTTTAACTACCTCATGGGTTCCTTAATTTTCTTTGTTCTTAGCAAAGTAGTTTTCTCATCTTCTGTTTGTTGCTGCTGTTGCTCTGGCCTCGATTCTGAGGGCTTCTCGTCATTTTTTATGTTATTTATGTAGTCAGTCTTCTTAATGCAGGCCCATATTTTAATACAAACACAATTAGCATTGGACTTTAGTATCTCTGGACATTGAATCTCCGCCCATTTTACATGTAAATGCTTTCTTAAAGCCACCTTCTCACTCTGATAAAATGGCTCATTTTCCGGATGATCATGTAATGTATAATACAACAACGTCTCCGTGGATGCTTTGGAACAGTTGGCTTTTGTCGTCGTTTTGATTTCAATATTAACGCCTTGTATTGCTTGAAGGTTCCTTAATCTCAACTGCTGCGTACTTAAAGGCAGCCATTCACGACATCTGGGTCTTATATTCATGTTGTTGTTGATTTTTAACAAATATTTTTTACAAAATTTAAATGTTTAATAGCTGAATTAAACATAATTTTGCTTAAATATTTAATTTATTTAACACTTTTACTATTTTTTCTGCTAAATAATACAATTTTTCACAAAATTTTTCATTTATGTTTTTCCTACTCTCGCTCTCTATGTGTGTTAAAAAAGAAATGTCAAAATTACTATACTGTAGGGTTCTATAAATCGACTTTAAAAGAATCGAAGAATAGACTTTTTGTGGGATATATCCGAAAATCTAAAGTCGACTATTTGTCTCGATGATTGACTATCTTGTAAGACAAAAGCAAATAAAATTCGAAAAAAACTTTTCTAAGCAAATTAAATTAGTTAAAGATTTTAATTTAATTAAAAAAACATTTAAGAACTTCCTATAAATTCTTAATATTTTTGTTTTTAATATGTAATATATAATTAAAAATGTCGAAATGTCGGCAATAAATCAAGTGGAAAAGATAGATAAGATAGATAATCAAGGCCCGATAACTCTACTATTCATAAAACATAATGTCGAAAAGTTAATTTTTCATAAATTGCAAAAAGTCGACTTTTTGTTTCAACTATAGAACTCTGCCCCACAGCTGTTGGTTTCAACTAACCTCTTTGTAAAGGCGAATTCACATAAGGTGGAGGCAACAACATCTCTTGTATTTTGTTTTAGCATTTGGTACACAATAATGTCAAAAATATTAATTACAATGAATTTATTTAATGACAATTGTTTGCGAAATTTTTATATACATTTAATGAAAACTAAAAGTCCAAAATTTAATCTGCATTAAATAATGTTTTTGCAAAACATAAGTTTTTAAGTTTCTGGAGCAGTATTTTTTTGTACGTTTGGAGCAGTACGTTTTTGTTTACAATTAAAAGAAAACATTGTTTTCTTAAAAGTTGCTCATGAGTACCAATTATGTTAGTATTTAAATAAAATATTATTTATTTACATAATACTTGGCATTTTCAGATTTTTAAAAAGTTTTCTTCTAATTTAACGAACATTTTTTAAAACTATAACAGACTTTGACAACAGTACGTACAAGGCGAACTTCAATAATATTACCAGCTGATTGAAAAACACCACCTTATGTGAATTCACCTTGATGTGTGTTTTGTTTTGTATTTGTTTCCTATTGTTTTTCTCATTCTCCTCAAAAAAAAACTATTTTGCTGGTCGATTGTGAAAGAAACGTTTATTTTAGTTTTTGTTTTCATACGCTTTCGAATAGGTTTTTATTGGAAAATAAATAATCTTTAAAAATGGGTAATCAACAGGCCAAAAAAGGCGAACAACTTCCATTTACCGCTGATGAAATGAAAGTTTTGGAACACTCATTTCGTCATACCTCTGGTGGACATACAGAAAAAATTACTGAAAATAAATTATTGGTAAGTATCAATAAACCAAATTGAAAAAAACCGGTACAGGCCACATTCCCGCATATTAAATACGCATTAAAAGAATTGAAATGTAACCAGTTTACTATTGAGTATAAACAAATAATTTGAATACTGTAAAAAAGAAACTGCAAGGTCAGTAAATTTGTTTCCTACTACCAGGTTACCCACTAAACAGGCTCAAAACGAAATAGACAATTCTTATTAGATGATGTTGTGTTTTTGTTTTTTTTTCTACCAACAAGTCATAAGACATCAGCTTGTGATGGATAATAATTAACAAAAAAAAAAAAAAGAAAGGCAAAAATTAATTCAACACACTAATGTATCTGATAACTGATAACATGTAAAACGATCATGATGACGAAAGCATTAAAACAATTAAAAAATATATATACGAAATTAAAGCAGACATATAAAGAGGCATATTAAAACGATGACTGACAATGCCAACACGTTTAATGCCAATTGTTTATTTGTTTGTTTGTTGTATGCAGATAATAGAGCGTCTAAGGAAATTGATAATGAAATAAAAGAAATTTAAAACGTTATACAACTTGCTGTGATTATTGCTTCCTAAATGAAACGGGCAACAACAATTTGATCAAACAAACACTGTACGACAATGACAACGACGACGACGACAATAACAAGTACACAAAAGAAATCAAACAATAATTATTTGCCGGACTAATTTACAATGTGTATTTTGTTTACTACCTAAAGCGTGGAGACGATTAAGTGTTTCAATTGATATTGATTAACGGTCTTAAGATATCCTTAAAGTATAGTAAAATGATCGCTAATATTTTCTGTAAGTTTAAACGTAGTTTGGATCGAGGTAGCAATTTCGAAAGTAACGTGGCAATAACTTTGATAATGCTAACATAAGCTTGAAAAGCTGTATAGCGATCAAAATTCTCGTACTTAATGTCCATTGTAAAAATATTTATAACTATTTTCATTCTTCAAAATTTTGCTAGGATCAATCTGTTATTAAGACTAGCATTCTTATTAGAAGTACTATAGATACATGTAAACTACACTCATAGTTGGTATAGGGTATCATTTAGTCAGGAATGATGAACTTTCTTACTTTTATAAGTATTTAGTATATTGAAATACAATACACACTAGATTTAACATAAGATGTGTGTGGGTGTGGGTTTGTCAGTATATTGCCATGTTTACCGTTATAATCACAACAGCAAACATACTTTTAATTTATCATTCAAAAAAAGACGGTTATACACTCTAAATATTTATTTATTGTTAATCTAATTTAGTAGATTTTTAAAATCATTTAGTTTTTTTATAAGCTTCATTAGAAATGATTATTGTCGGTAATTTGGACAAATTGAGCTTTGAAAAGAAACTTATTTCAAATTAAATACAATGGAGATTGAAATAATTCCGTTAAATTAGGGCGGGATTTTCTGATAAAGATAATCTCATTGTTTGGTTAAACCTGGTTTAATATATGTTTCGTGTTTTTCAGTTATCAGTAAAATTACTTATTATCTTAGTTTAACTGAGTGTAATTGGCCAATTAAACTCAAGTTATAAGTGAGAATATACAATTAACAAAAACAATAAAACAATGATTTCGGAAGAACAAAAACTTAATACATTAAGTAAATTGCAATTTTCTGATTTATTTTGTTTTATTTATAATTGTTTTAAATATTTATTTAACATTTTTCCAAAATTTTCCATTTTACAAAAGTATTGTTTGCAAAAAACAGCTGTTCATTGTTTATGTTTTTTAGTGAAAAGTTGGCAATACTAACAAAATAAACTGAGCTTAAATCTAAAACTGAAAAACACAATCATCGGTTAAAGTCGGGCTAAATTTGTTCCGAGTTTAATCTAACAGCAAGTTAAGCCTAGTTTAATTGAGGAGTAAGAAACCCGCCCTTAGTTTAACTGAGGGCGGGCTTTTCTGATAAAGATAATTTTTATTATTTGGTTAAACCTGGTTTAATATATGTTTCGTGTTTCGGATTCGGAAGAAGAAAAACTTAATTAATCAGTAATTTTCTGATTTCTTTTATCGATATTCAATATTGTTTTAAATGTTTATTTATATTTTTTTCTAAATTTTCCATTTTACAAAAGTGATATTTGCAAAAAACAGCTGTTCATTGTTTATATTTTTGAGTGAAAAGTTGACAATACTAACAAAGTTAACTGAACTTAAATCCATAACTGAAAAACAAAATCATCTGTTAAAGTCCGTTTAAACTTGTTCCGAGTTTAATCTAAAAGCAAGTTAAGCCTAGTTTAAGCGCCCTTAATCAGCGGTTTAAAGAAAACTTATAGACTATCACTGATTTTCATTCCGATAGAAAGTTGTATTATTTTAGTACTTTTCTTCATTACCAAAAGAAAGAAAACTTATAATTTTTTAGGTGTATTGAATTTTTGCAATTATTTCATTTTTAAATCCCCTTTCGATCTGTTTTTGGAAAAAATTGAATATTTTAATGTTTTAAACAACTTGTGAAAAGTATAAAATATCACAAATAACCTTAAACTAAAATGCCTTATTTTTTTCAGGAAACCTGGTCTACAATTGTCGATAAAAATTTGGCACAATTTATAGCAAATTTTCTATATACCGCCACGCCAACACCACAACAAAAACAACAGCAACGACAACCACAACGCGTAGGCACCATAACTTTTAAGAAATATGCTGAACCTTATTACATAGTAGAAAGAGGTTCTTTGGATGAACAAGTCAATTTTATACACTTGTCATTGGCAGGAAAAGCTAATGATGAAATCGATTTAAAGCAATTGGAAATGGTAGGTGGTTTTATTTTCTCTTCTATCTTTAGCTTAAACTAACAATTATTTACTTTCTTTTCATTTTTTAGTATATAACTTCAGTTTTATTAAGTTATTTACACATAATGAGAGCTAAAAATTCTCCAGAATATGAATCTTGGCTTAAATTTGGTTATCATTGTAATGATCGTTCGGCACAATGTTTTGCCAAAGGTTTAATACGTTTACTGGATAAAGAAACAGATTCAGAGTCTACAGCTTCTCTGTATGCTTTAGAGAAATGGTTACAAATAAATCCAACATTTCTTATAATATGGCGTAATGTTTTTTCATATCTATACGGTTCGAATAATGGTAAAAATGGCAAATTGGGCACAAATCATATAAGTCAACAAATATTACCCATGCAAGAAGGTAAAGTTAATAATATAGATTTTAGTTTTAATTCACTACAAATAATTTGTTCTTTTCTTTTCTTTTTATAGGACTACCTAGTGGTACAAATTATTCACCCATATTGGATATACCTCATGTGATTTATATCAATAGCAATATGCCCACAGATTTAAGAAATAAATGGCGTTTTTTGTTTTCATCGAAAATTATGGGCGAAAGTTTTTCCACCATGTTGGGCAAATTGCTTAAACGTGGTCCTACTCTTTTGGTTGTGGAAGATGAAGATCATTATATATTTGCTGGTTATGCTCCGGAATCTTGGAGTTTGGGGCCAAATTTTTTGGGTAAGTAAAGACTTTTAGCATAAAATTGTTGTTGTTGTAACAGATTGGCTCTAACTGGATGTTCTTCCCAGGGGAAGAAACATCCGGTTGATACAGTTGTTGCTTAGTTGACAATCAATCTTTGACCAATTGAGTATGGGGTCGTTTCGCAGCGAAGATCCAATTGTTGTGAGAACGAGCATAAAATTGTTTAATATATTCGTTTATTAAAGAAACCTCATGTTTTATTTTATTTTTAAGGTGATGATAGCTCTATGTTGTTTACTTTAAGTCCCGCCATGCGTTGTTTTAATACTACTGGATATAATAATCATTATCAATATTTAAATTTAAATCAACAAACTATGCCCAATGGTTTGGTAAGTATTCTTCTTCAAAACAATATATTAGTTAAATACTGAAACTCAACTATATTGTTTAATTTTTCTCTAGGGAATGGGTGGTCAATTTAATTATTGGGGCCTATGGTTGGACTGTGAATATGGTTTGGGTCATAGCTCTGAATCCTGCACCACATATAAAGATTATGTACAGCTGAGTAAACGTAAAGACTTTCGCATTAGGAATCTAGAAGTTTGGGGTATAGGTGATGAACCCAAACAAGGCGAGGACAGTGATGAGGAGGAAGGAGATGTAAGTATCAATACTTTCTTCATAAATGACCATTTATATTATTCATCTCATTGCATTTTTCTTTTTAGGGCTCCAATAAACGTTCCATATTGGATCAAAATTTAGAAGATCGTGTTATGTTAGAATTATCTGGTCGTAAAATGCACTCTGATGGTTTAAGAGAACCTGATCTGGATTTATAAATTTTAAAATATATGAAACAAGTTTTTTTTTTTAAATTTGCACAGTATTAACGTAAGTTTCTGATGCAAAATTTCCTATTAAGTTTAAAATATTCAGCTTCTTCGTAAATTTAGTTTTAACCAAAGAGACAGACAATAATGTGGACCATTTTTGTGAAATGTTCTTTAAAGAATTTTTGTGAAATGTTTAGTATTTAGAAAAAAAAAACAACACTCATTCCTTTAACAAATTGCTTAAAAAAAATTTTTAATTAAAATATTCATAAATGGCAAGCAGATAAAAGCAAAATAAACAATTTAAATCGAGTTTAATTTTAGTTTTACATTACTAAAAGTTCAGTTTTATTTTTCTCAATTTCAATTTTTTTTTACAAGTAATCCAAACCATTATGTTTTATTATTAAAAAAACGTATATATATATATAAACCATTTGTTCGTCTAGCAATTTTATATTTCATATTCTTCCTCATCATTAGAGGCAGCTGCTTCTTGATTGCTGTAATCGTTGGAGTAACTGCTAGACTGTTGGTTGGTGGAAGCTGAAAAATTTCGATTAGTGGTTCCATATTGTGGCGCATTGTTTTCGTCAAAGCGTCTGCCGGTGGGTCGTAGTTTTGGCGCTTGAAATTGATTATTTTGATTAAATTCATAAGTGGTGGAGTTGTTTTCAGGTCGGTTGTAATTGGTTTTGCGTAACATGGCCTTAAAATTGAAGGGAGGTTCATCGTTATTCTACAAAAAAAAAAAAGAAAATTAAAAAAATAATTGTTTTTATTTAAAATTAGAAAACTACATACATCATCATTATAATCTCTTCGACCTATTAGATTTTGTAGCTCATTAACCGGATTTTGAGCTGGTGGATATGAGTTACGCATATTCGATTGATTCTGATTCATTTGTCTATTATACATGTTTTGCTGCATGGGTGGCATAGGTGGTGGCGGTGGTGCAGGATAATTTTTAATACTATTGCGTCGCGAACTATTGCGATTACCTTGCCAGGGAGGAAATGCATTATTGTAGTTGCTGTAGCTATTGTACGCATTCATTTGCATTTGCATTTGATTTCTGTTACAAAATGATTACAAATTTGTTTTACATTTATATTTATCATTTCTTTTTTTGTTTATATAACTAACCTTCTCATTATGTTGGGATCACGATAGAAATTTTGATTATAGATAACATCACTCTCACCCATACGATCCCAGTTGGTTTGACAGGCCTGTTCCTTTTTATAGGCATTATATGTCAAGAGACATGAAGTCATAGAGGGATTTCTTTGCAATGGACTATCCCAGGGTTCTTCATCATTTGTCATCATTGTTGTCATGGTTGAGGCATACGTTTGTCGTTTCATTGAATTGGCTGGATCTACCATATATTGTGTATCATAGAATGGTATTTGATCTAGACGCATGGGTAATTTACGCACAGCCACCTGATTGAGAGTAGAAATGTGTGGAAATATGTTGCCTCTGATTCGATTACTAACTTACCGGCATTGGTCCCAGTTGTGAGGAATTAACTTCTCTTGTATTAATGCGATCATAAGGTACGGTACGAGTACATTTATTAAGACCTGCTACAACACGCTGATTGTAAATGTGAACCTAAAAAAATATTTTATTAATATTTTAAAGTATTTGAATGGGTATAACGTTAGTAAGTGGCTTGCAAACTTTTTGAAGTTAATTTCGAAATTTTGAATTGAAATATTTGAAAATATTTCAGTTTAAACCCAATATATAAAGAATTAAGGGCGGGTTTCTTACTACTCAGTTAAAGTAGGCTTAACTTGCTGTTAGATTAAACTCGGAACGTAACGACGATTGTGTTTTTCAGTTTTGGATTTAAGTTCAATTAACTTAGTTAGTATTGCCAAGTTTTCACTTAAAATATGAAATATGTAATATGAAAAATTTTGGAAAAATTGTAAATAAACATTTAAAACAATAATAAATAAAACAAAACAAATCAGAAAATTGCAATTTACTTAAAATATTAAGTTTTTGTTCTTCCGAAATCATTGTTTTATTCTTTTTGTTAATTGTGTTTTCTCACTTATATATTAAGTTTAATTGACCAATAACACTCAGTTAAACTAAGGGCGGGTTTCTTACTACTCAGTTAAACTAGGCTTAACTTGCTCTTAGATTAAACTAGGAACAAATTTAGGCGTTCTTTAACCGATGATTGTGTTTTTCAGTTTTTGATTTAAGCTCAATTAACTGTGTTAGTTTTGCCAACTTTTTAGTCAAAAAAATAAACAATGAACAGCTGTTTTTTGCAAACAATATTTTTGTAAAATGGAAAATTTTGGAAAAATTATAAATAAACATTTAAAACAATAATAAAAAAACAAAACAAATCAGAAAATTGCAATTTACTTAAAATATTAAGTTTTGGTTCTTCCGAAATCATTGTTTTATTGTTTTTGTTAATTGTGTTTTCTCACTTATAACTTGAGTTTAATTGGCCAATAACACTCAGTTAAACTAAGATAATACGTAACGTTACTGTTTACTGAAAAACACAAAGCATATATTAAACCAGGTTTAACCAAGGAATAAAGATGATCTTTATCTGTAAAACCCGCCCTTATTGTTTTTGTTAATTGTATTTTCTCAATTATAATTTGAGTTTAATTGGCAAATTACACTCAGTTAAACTAAGATAATATGTAACTTTACTGATAACTGAAAAACACGAAACACATATTAAACCAGGTTTAACCAAAGTATGAAGATTATCTCTATAAGAAAAACTCGCCCTAAGATAATACTGTTTACTGAAAACACACAAAATATATATTAAACTAGGTTTAAACAAAGAATGTAGATTATATTTATCTGAAAAACCCGACCTAAGCATAATTTCATACTCACTTGTTGACATAAATTTACAAAATCTTGAAATTTGACAGCTCTATAATGTAAAAGAACTTGGAATAAAGATTTTTCACGCCATTTACGCACATAATGACGTATGAATTCGGCAGTCTCTTGATTGATTTGACCAGTCTTTTCATTCACCAAAGGAGCATAACGTTGGCGTTCACGAAAACCACGGTAAGCTTAAATACAAAAAAAATGTTAAAATAGAAAGAAATAAAAACAAAGAAAAGAAAACAAATGCAAACAAGAATATTAAAATGTTAATAAAATTTCAACAACAATTTATAACAATTAAATGAGACTAAAGATTGTTTATTTGCCAATTGCCTTGGTAAGGAGAAGTAAGGAAGGAAGAAAGGCTGCTAAAACATATGTTACATGGGTCAAGGCTATTGCGTGGTTGATATTTTCTTTTTCTGTTATCGCGTTAATTTAATTAATTTTTCATTTATTTTCAATAATATTTTTTTTCAGTTTATTATAAAAGGTTTCATTAGATCGATCGATAGATGTTATAAATAAAATATAGTGTTATAATAGTTAAGTGTGTGGGAGAGAGAGAAAGAAGAAGAAGTCCGTAATAAGCAGCTTTTCTTTTTAATCCCTTTGACACTATAACATACATTTAGTTAAATGTTAATTTGTTATTGTGCTTCTAATTTTTCCATTGATATGATTTGTTATTTAGTTTGTGTTTTTTTTTTCTTCTAAAAAACATGTAAATCATACCATAAACATTTTTGGCCAGAAACCAAGAAAACTTTACATTTTGTTTAGTAGAGAATGTTTAAATTCAAAATTTATTGGTATTATTATATATTTCTTTAATATCAACTATTTAGGTACTAATTAGTTGTTGGGCTAATAACGTTTTATATGTGAAATAGTTATACATGTAATAAATATAAATATTTTGTTAATATTTTTTTTAATATATAGACGTTTATAATACGTCTGTTGGTTTCGCTTGTTTTGCAACAATTATTAAATCAAATTTTTGTTCTATTTTCTATTTATTCATCTTGGTCATCATCTAGCATGGCATTTTCACGTTGAGCTACTTGGGCCGCTGCTAAGGCCTCTTCTTTGCGATCGTCTTCGAATGTTTCTTCAGCTTCAGAATTTGTCTCACTTATATCTAAATAATCAACTTCGGGTACATTGAGTAGATGATCATTTTCCTGATCCTCATTCTCATCATTACCTTTTTGTATTTTAGAAGCTGCTACATCGTGTTGTCCCATAGCTTTTGCTATAAATACCAGAGAATAAACATATTTAGTATTGTTTCTATTATAAGATTTTAAGATTATGAAAATAGTATTTTTTTACCTTTTGCTGCAGAGCTACTTCCACCCTTCATACGTTTACGTGCCAATAGAGCTCTGATCATTGACTGAACCTTTATGATTTTTTTGACTTGAATTTCGTATAATCTTAAAAGAGAAATAATAGAATTTAAATTCGGAAATTGTACTAATTTCACTTCAACGACAATTTCATTGTGAGATCTATTCGGATTTGATTTTAATTTTGTGTTTCCTTATTGCGAAAACTGTATAAGGGCCAATCTTTAGATGAATGATTAGGGATAAAATTAAAATTAATCTTCGAAAATTGTTTTTGAATACTACGGGCGGGTTTTTTTCAGATAAAGATAATCTACATTATTTGGTTAAACCTGGTTTAATATATGTTTTGTGTTTTTCAGTAAACAGTAACATTACTTATTTGTCCAATTCACAATCGGCATTGTACGGTTGTATTGTAGTATGTCGTTATATTTTATTATTGATTTGTTTTTGTTTCAAAAAACTTTATTTGAAACATGTTTATGACTTACAACGATACGACATCGATTGTGAATTGAACAATTATCTTAGTTTAACTGAGGGTGAGTTTTTCAGATAAAGATAATCTACATTCTGTGTTTAAACCTAGTTTAATATGTATATTTTTTGTGTTTTTCAGTAATCAGTAACGTTACTTATTATCTTAGTTTGACTGACTGTAATTGGCCAATTAAACTCAAGTTATAAGTGAGAAAACACAATTAACAAAAACAATAAAACAATTATTTCGGAAGAACAAAAACTTAATATTTTAAGTAAATTGCAATTTTCTGATTTGTTTTGTTTTATTTATTATTGTATTTAAAATTTTCACAAATTTTCCATTATACAAAGTATTGTTTGCAAAAAACAGCCGTTCATTGTTTATGTTTTTGAGTGAAAAGTTGGTAATACTAGCAAAGTTAACAGAACTTAAATCCATAACTGAAACACAATCATCGTTTAAAGTCCGCCGTTTAATCTAACAACAAGTTAAGCCAAGTTTATCTGAGTAGTAAGAAACCCGCCCTCAATCAGCTAATTTTGTTTGCTAGTTTAGGCTCCCAATGGAGGTGGTTTAAACTTGAGCAAAAGTGTAAACAGCTGATGCCAAAAAATTAATACAATTTTTATTAAAAAAACATTAAAATGTTTGATTTATCGATTAGTATTAATTTTGGGGACTTTTTGTTTTAAATTTAAGTTTTCTTCTTTTTTATAAAACATGCATTCTTTTTGATAACAAACAGTGACGATTTCTGTTGTTTTGTATGGCAACACTGCGAAGTTTAATCTTGTACTGAAAAATATCATAGGGGATTAACATAAGAACCAATTTATTTTAAGATTAACTAATCTGATTATTAATTGGCATTTGATTGACAACTCAAAAAACCAGCTCTAAGTTGAACATCATATCAAAAAGGAAAATTTTGGTCTATAATGTATACGATATTTCGGCCACTAGTTTGAACGAAAAGTGGCAAAAAAACTCAAGAAGACTTTTCTATAATGGTCGTTTTTTGAAAGAATGCCATAACTGAGCCATTAATAAATATTGAATGAAAGCTTTGTGGCCTAAAAGGAAGTACTCAATAGCTTCTCAAAAAGGGGGATTTTAGTAAATATCTGACTTTTTTCATTTGGAAAATTCGTAAAACAAGTTTAAATTCGAATCCAAATTGAATTCTGTTGAAATTCAAATTGAGAACTTTGGAAATATTTCAGAAAATTGAACAAATAAACAAATAAATGGGTTTACCTTGCCAAAAATTCATCATTATAGTAGCGTAAAAATACTTTAGTCTTTCCAATCACCCAGCCTTCCATTTTCAAACGAATCAATAGCAAACGACAATTATCCGAAGTAATATCGACAGTTTCATCAAAATCAAAAGCCAAAAATTGATATCTATACAAAAGAAACAAATTTTTTAAATTATTTAAATTTTTACAAATTTATAAAATTCCAAAACAAAACAAACCTCTTAAGGAATTCCTGAAAAGATAAACGACACGAGTAGCCCTGTTGTCGTCCAATAACCGTGTCCAAAACACCCAATGCCTTCATTTGCTGTTGTACCATATCTGAATGAAAATTTCGTGGTTTATATTCCAAATCCGCACGTATACAGCGAACAAAATGAACGCCTACATTGGTATTTTGGCTTAAAATTTTGAGCATGGTCAAGCAAGTGTAACGGAAATTGGCAGCCAAAGTGCGTAGATTATTAACTTGTGATATAACACCATTTGTTAAGTGATTAAGGATCTGTAAAGATAATGGAATTGAAAATAAATAAATTGACAAAAAGGTAATTGTAATATTCAGATTCTATGTTCTGTAAACCAGATGTTTATATACATACGAATGAATTTTGATTAGGAACTACTAATAAAATTTATCTAAACTCTACTTACATAAGCTGGTTTCTTGTTATCGTCCGCCTTATGTTGGACCTCGAAATTCATGGTCAAATTACCGGCTTTTGTTAATTGATTGGTAAACATGATCATGATATTCTCATCACAAGACGAGCGAAATGCTTCAATCATTTCGGGTGGCACAAAATCGCGATTAATATCGGTAAAAGCACGAGTATCATAAATAATACGTCCCGTATAGTGAGCCACTGATATTTCGGTGGCTGTATGTTTCTTAATAAATTGACTGTGTTTCTCCACAACGCGATCTAAAGAAGATCAATTTACTACCGAAATCTTTAAGTAAAATTTCCTTAACTTACCCATTATTAGATCTTGATCTTGACTGATGCGAGAGGCATCATCAATGATATAGAATAGACCATCGGGTTTTGTTAGCAAATTATCCAAAGCCACTTTATTGTCATAGAAATTTAGATTAATCGTGGGTATATCATCAGCTTCCTTTTATAATGATTAGAAAGTTTTCAAAATGTAATTATAAATATCTTTTCGAAAATCTTAAAAATTACTTACCATTTCCAACATTTCATTAACAAATATACGTTGATTATAATGATACTGCAACTGTTCATTCAGAGTATTAATCATCAATTGCTCGAGACCATTGCGATTGAAACATTCAAAACCATACATGTCATGTATGACAATAGTATTTTGATCGCCACTGTTTTTAAGGAAATAGTTAAGATAGAAACATTTTTAACTAAATTTATTTACTTACAAAACTGCTCTTGGAAAAGCCATATTCATATTGATCTTATTGATAACCCAATCAACCAATCTGGAGTATATGGTGGAGGCTACAGCATCACGAGCATCTCTGGCCTCTTCTGTGGTATATTGACGTCTTTCCGCTATACCACCTTTGACCATAATAAAATTAGTCAAGGACCACATGAATTTCTTTTCATCAACTCTCAATAGCTCAGCAATACGTGTCACTATCTCGGTATTATCAACCTCTGCATATTTACCGGATGTACGGAATCGTATATTGCCGATATTCAAAATGGCAGCTAATATTTTACGTATCGTTTCCAATTGTTTGTGATTAAAATCCAAATCTTTTAAAATCGACTCAAATTCACGATAATGTTCCACATTACCCTGGGGATCATCACGATGATATTTGAGTTTAGTGGGTGGCACATCGGGTGGTATACGCAAATAGCGATAACCACGTTCGGGTTTTAAACTGTACTCTTTTAACAAGCCCTCGGCATTCATGTAGTCATAGAAATAATAGAATATATGGAAATTATGTTGGTTTCTGCGAACGAACCATGCAATATTAAAACGAATGAAATAATTAAGCTTCGTAAATAACCAACTTACCCATCCATGGTAGAAACTCTTAACTTTTCCAACATATACATATTAAAAACGGCACCCGACATCTTGCCCGTTTTGCCAAATGTTATAAAATATTGCAAAACACAACGTGTTGAATCATTATTAATCGGAGTACCCGCATTGACCATCATCATTATGGCCTTAATAGAATTCTCCACACGATCCGTGGCTCCCCGATTACCAGCCCCCAAATAACACAAATGTTTAATCATTAGTTTAACATTTGTCGATTTACCCGAATAACTTTCTCCCGAAAATACCACATGTTGTGGTTCCTTATGATGCAACATATCCTGATAGGCTACATCGGCTACTGCAAAAATATGTGGCAAATTTTCCGAACGTGATTTACAATTATATTTCTGATGAAATTCTATGGGAAATTCATTTGTCATGTCATTCGTATTAATGGCTAAGAGTATATCGCCGATAAACGAATACGATTGACCCATTTCTAAACGTATACGAAGATTTTCTAAAATATTTTCCTCTACGGGATTCTCGATGGCAGCCAAATCTTCTTGGTACATGCGTTCCGGTTTGCCCTCGAAACGTTTAATGTAACCGCAATCTACAAAAATTTCGGGTTCTTTATACAAGCTGCCAGCATCTCGTGAGAGAACTATAAGTTCGCTTATTTCTGTTCTGATCTGTTGGTAATGGAATACAGTTTATATTAAAATCTGGATCTTTTATTATTCGAATAGGTTCGAATAAAACTTTGATTTAATATTAACATACCTCTTCATCATTTTCGAAAAGTTCTGTCAGAAATGGATGTTCTACCATTTCCACCATCATGGGTCGATTCTCTTGATTCTTTTCCAAACATTCTGATATGAAATCGTTCATTTGTTGAGACCAATTCGAGGGCTTAAATAATGTCGGAGGGGGATTACGTACAATTTGAAACAAAGCACGCGATGGATGCATATCGGCAAATGGAGGCTTGCCATCGGCCAATTCAATGGTGGTAATGCCCAAGGCCCAAACATCGACACGTGTTGTTATTTCAGGATCTCCTAAAAATGAGAATGAGTAAATTATCTGAAATAATTCTACAATTAGAAATACATACTGCTCTCCATGGCTAATACAGTTTCAGGTGCCATCCAGCAAGGAGAACCGATGCAAGTGCCACGTTTACCAAATGTTGATTCCACTTGACGTGACAGACCGAAATCACCCAGCTTAACGCGGCCATCCCGGGTCAATAAAATGTTATCGCCTCGTATATCACGATGCAAGACATGATTACGATTAAGTTCAATGGCCCCACGACAAGTTTCGCGTATGATATAAGAGATATGCTCCTCACGCAAACGACGATCCAATTTAATTAATTTATTGGACAAATCTATGGCCGTACCACCGCCACAATACTTTAAATTTTAATCAAGAGAAAAACTATTTATAAAAGTTTCAATTGTTTTAAATTAATTCTCTCAATACTCACCTCTAGTACAAACCAAATCTCATCCGGTCCATTACTCTTTTCCAATTTATAAACCCCATAAAACTCCAGTAAATTGGGGCTATTACAATAATCCCTTAGAGTGTGATATTCTTCCTCTATGGAAACCTGATGTTCTTCATCATAATGTTGGATTTTCAATGCCACTATACGATCATTTTCAAGCTCTTTAGCCCGAAATACTTTGGCATTAACACCTTGAGCGATTTCTTCATAAATCTCAAATTTATCCGTAGGATCCGGTAATTGAGTATAAGGCAAATACATTTTGCTATGGCTTTTTTTGCTATTTCAAAATTCTGTAAATATTTCTAGAACTAAAAGAAAGAAAACGTCTGTTCAGTTAAACACTCGTTGGTCAAGTGATACCCAATGAACTGTTGTAATGTTAAAACACCTTGGAAAATAGGTGGTTTAATTGTTAAAATGTTAGTTGTTGGGACGACGAAGGTGGTAGAATCAATGTAAATCTCATTAGACACGATTTATGTTTCGTGTTCTTTTTATTTAATTTTTTTTTTTTGCAAATTTCTGTGTCTGTCTATGCCTGTCTGTCTGTTCATTGTAAGCAGATGAAACCTTATAAGAGAACCATTTGACCCTGGTTTTATTGTTTTTCTATTTTTAATTACGAAATTTAGTCAAATAAAATGTTGCCAATTTATAGGGAATATTTAGGGGAGGAAATAACCTTATGAGTTACTTAAGCATTTTACAATCTTTTGCTACAAATATTTATCTTATTGGAATCGGTTTATATAAATTTAATAACTTAGAGGTTAAGAATTGTGATGATTTTTGCTTAGAAAATAAAAATTATTTGTCACACTTTAAAAGTTTATAACATTATAAAATATATATAAGGATTTTAATTGCCCAATTTCCAGACGATTTCATTGGGAATCCAAAAAATGCTCAACATTAATTAAATCTTTATTCCGGATTATCAGAAATTCTATGGACTTATTAATATATTATATTAGGTCATTGAAAATGGTGGAAAACTGTGCAGCATTAAACTTGCTCCATTACTATCGTAACCCACCGAATAGTTTTATATACATAAGTCTAAATTCGTTATTTAGCTTGCCCCTGTACTTCCGTAATCCCCGAATAGTTTTATATACTTAAGTCTTAATGATACTGCTGATTTGCGTAAAGATCTGGTCTCCATACAAAGTACCCTTCAGATAATGAATTATAATTCTCTTGTAAACACCAACATAATTATAATATTCTGCAATCGTAGATCACCCTATCAAATTTACCCTTGTCCCTATATAAAAGTTCACAAAATCACTTTTTTTCTAAACAAATTATTAAAATATTTCAATACTCATGTAAAAAACAAATTAAAAGTTTTGTTATAAAATTAATCCACATTTTAACATAAGGTATATTATGGTTGGCTAGGTCCGTTCATTCTTACTTAGTATACCAATCGGCTCAGAATAATTTTCTGAGTCGATTTAGCTACGTCTGTCCGTTTGTACGTTCGTCCATGTAAACCTTGTAATCAAACTACAGGTCGCCATTTTGAAGATAATTCAATGAAATTTGGTACATGATCTTCAATTATCCCAGGGACGAATCCTATTGAAAATGGTTAAGATCGGTCCATTATTTCACCTAGCCCCATACAACTGTACCCCCGTATAGGGCTTCTTAACCTTTTAATCAAACTTTAATCAAATTTGGCACATGATCTTCTATGGTGCCGTAGACGAAGCCTATTGAAAATGCTTAACATCGGTCCATCGGTCCAGCCTATTGAAAATGCTTAACATCGGTCCATTTTTTCACCTAGCCCCCATACAACTGAACCCGCCGAATAGGGCTTTTAAGTTCATAATTATGTTGAATATACTCATAACTCGACAAAAGGCTGCAAAGCCAAGTTCTATACTAGACTTGATGATTCTATAATTATAGGGCCTCAATATAATTATAGAATCATTAATGCTTTATTATGACCACTAAATCACATTTTATTTCTGTAAAAGGTGTAGGGTATTATAAGGACGGCCTCGCTCGACTATAATTTCTTATTTGTTTTAAAATAAATATTTTAATGCATCAAATCTATGTGCTTGAGGTAGGCACATAGATTTGCATAAAATGTTTTAAAATTTTTATTAAAAGTTTTTCATTTTGAAATCTCTGCTTTTTATTAGCAAAATTGGGTTTCTTTGGATTTTTCTTACCAAGTTTACTAACACATTCAAACATGTGAGTTAACTATTTAAATACCAATAACAAATATAACAACAACAACCTCCTTCCTACTCTTTATCTTCTTCTTATGCTTTCAACTTCTATTTTAGTTTCTTAGAAATTTTGCAAGTGTTCGGTTGTTACGCGTTTAATTGTATTCAATTAAATAATAATTTATTAATGTAAAACGGAAGTATTGATAAATATTTTTGCATAAATATTTAAATTAAATGTTAATAAATATCTTTTTATAAAAATTTCGTCGAAAAGTGTCAATGTATTATGTAAAAATTGTGTTTAAAGTTTGTGAAAAAATGTATGAAAAAGTAATATTGCAAAAGTTTGTTGTTTTTGTTTTAATACCGTTTTTGGCGGAATTATAAATGAGAGGTGTTGTTGTTGCTGTTATGTTTATTCTCTTGAATGCATTTTCTTAAATGAAGTTCAGTAATGAAAGTGTTAATAGTAAATGTCAAAAATAAAAAAAGAGTGTGCAAAATATTATGTGTTTGTGTGTATGTAAATATGAAATAGTTTGTCTATTTTTTTTGCTGAATAAAAGGAAAGTTTTGTTAAATGTGTAAGTAATTTTTTAAGGTAATTAAACATTTTATCCTTATTTAATAATTATATTGTTTAATTACTTTTATTTACTGTTTAATTGGTATATTTTTGAAGTATGTATGTGATTTCAAAGAGGAGTAAAATTTTTGATCAAACGTTCTTTTTACAAAATTTAGATATTTTAACTATAAATGTGATTTAAAAAATCTAACTCATTTATTTGTAAAAAATGTTTGTAGTTCCATAGTAAATCAATGACTGTTCCTAATAACTAATTAACTGTCGGTCCACACTAGGAAACTTTTTTTTGGGAAACTTTTGATTTTGCGTGAGAGAGAAAGAATATCATCCTCCTCGCGGTGCGGAGTTTCTCGTACTCGTTGTTTTGTTATTCTTCTCATTCGTACAAATATGGAAACTTCAAAAGTAAATTAAGAAAAAGTTTCTGAACAAAAGTTTCCTAATGTGGACCAGGTCTAAATAGACCAAATGAAATCACACACATATCCGAGTATTCTAACTTTATAATGCTCATAAAAACACCAGATGTGTTGACGGGTGATGGCAAATTCAGTCATTTTTAAAGAATTTAGAAAAAAATTTATTGGAAATTTCGATCACTTTTGAATTCTAGCATTTGTATTTTATGGTACTTATAGAAACAATTACTTATACTCATCCACGTACTTTCCAGATAATATATATTTCTATATCGTTACACTATCTGGAATGTAAGTCGTAGCATAGCGCATTAGGTAATTTTGTTGCAGAAGAATGCTCTTAAAATTTGGTAGACTAGAACCATCTCAAAAATCCATAGCTACAATAATACTTGAATGTAAGTGGTAGTGGATTGGGCATACTATGTACAGAGATGTTGATAACGGCATATTCTGTATAATAATTTTCTTGGAAAGCATGCAAAAGTGAAAATAATGATTCATATTTGGCCTGATAGTCAAAGTTATAGAGATTTTACTTAAAGATTGGCATACTACATATGTACAGAGATGTTGATAACGGTATATTCTGAATAATAATTTCCCTGGAAGTTTGTTCTTTCTTCTATTTCTAAAGTATGAAAAAGAGAAAAAACTCCCGAACTAACTAATTGTTCTTAATTGGCCTGATAGACAAAGTTGTAATAAAATAGGAAATGTCTAAAAGATTTTACTTAAACTTTGGTAAAATCTTTTTTGCTATTATCTGGAATAAAATATTCATTAAAGATTTTTAAAATATTGCAAAATTAGTTTGCAACAAAATTCTTCGACTTGACCTCGGAATAGGTCTACGTTTTCTAAAAAAGATGTAAAGTATGATACATTTTTTGAAATATTTCTGTGGTACTATATGATCTGAAAAATTTGTCTTAATTATATCTTAACATTATTAACCCATTCATTGTTTTATACATAATTTTATTAAAATACTCATTATGGAAATGAATCAATTCTTTAAGATCTCTGATATTTATTAGCAAAATTAAGTTTGTTTTGATTTTTCTTACCAAGTTTACTAACACATTACTAACACAAACAAACATGTGTATTAACTATTCTAATACCAATAACAACATTACTAATAACAACAACAACCTCCTTCCTACTCTTTATCTTCTTCTTATGTTTTCAACTTCTGTTTTAGTTTCTTAGAAATTTTGCAAGTGTTCGGTTGTTACGCGTATAATTGTATTCAATTAAATAATAATTTATTAATGTAAAACTAAAGAATTCATAAATATTTTTGCATAAATATCTAAATTAAATGTTAATAAATATTTTTTTATAAAAATTTCGACGAAAAGTGTTGATTTATTTACTAAAAATTGTGTTTAAAGTTTGTAAAAAAATGTATGAAAAAGTTATATTGCAAAAGTTTTTTGTTTTTGTTTTAATACCGTTTTTGGCGGAATTTTGAGTGAGAGTAATGTTGTTGTTTTTGTTGTTATTGAGTTTATTCTCTTGAATGCATTTTCTTAAATGATATTTAGCAATGAAATTGTTAATAGTAAATGTCAAAATTAAAGAAAATCGTAATTTATTATGTGTTTGTGTGTATGTAAATATGAAATAGTTTGTGGGTTTTTTTTGCAGAATAAGAAGACAGTTTTGTTAAATGTGTGAGTAATTATTTATTATTTTAAAATTTTTGAAAAAACAAAAACAATTTATATGAAAATTGAAGTTAAGTGGGGTTGAGGGATTTACGAAATAACTCCCTAAGTGTTTAATTTGTTTATTTTAGATATGTGGTTTTTAATTTAAAATTTAATTTTTTGCAAAATTCTTGGAAATTAGAACATTTGGAAATGTCATAATTCTGGGTATTACGATGGTCTGCTATAAATTTTCCAACTGTGATGTAGGACTCACTTGACAAATAACCGAGAAAATAGACAATTTATATATAAAAAAGTCTAGCCGAAAATTTATATCTAACGTCAATGCAAGACACAGTGTATTACTTAAACAGCTGACTAACTAGATAAATGAAACAAGTTGTCAAAGTTTGTTTTGAAAATTGTTAACATTGTTTATGTCGCCATTTTTTAATTGTGTTTTGCTATTTGTTAAAATTTGTAAAAAGTGAATTAAAAGTGGTTTTAAAGTAGTATAATATATAATATATAATAATATAATTAAAACCTTAGCATTTTCCACTTAAAAGAAATATTTTTTATTTATGTTTTGTTCACATTGGAAATTTTTACTAAATTTTATTTTATCACAATCTTGAATTATTCCAAAAACAAAATACTTGTAGATGTTGTTGTACAACAAGAGATGTCGCTACTTTATTAATTTACTTTGACTTTGGCTATGTATTCGGAAAAGATTCTTAAAATATTATCAAAAATAGTTTTTCCATAAAAATTATAAAACTGAACCTTGGTCTACATTATCTAATAAAGATGAGAAATATGCTACATTTTTCAAATATTCCTGTTATAGTAAATGATCTGAGAAGTACTTATAAAAGAATAACATTTATCATCACTTCAAAAGTAGAACTAAGTGATTTTTTTAAACTTCTGTGGAAGTGATGTTTATTGACGTCCAAAGAAGTGAAAAGAATCCATTTTTTTTTTAATTTAGAGTATACGTGTTTATAGTGAAATCTTCTTTTTGGAGTTAATTGATAAATGCGTGTAATTTATTTATTTATTTATTTATTTATATATATTTATATAATACTATAACTTCTAAATTACTAAATTACCTCCTGAAGTATTGACTTTAGATGTAGTAAATTGGAATTAAATAAACCCCTCACCTGTGTTAAAATCATAACTTCTTCAGGACATTTTCAGTACTTCTATGGAGTAAATTCAACTTCTTTTTCTCTTCTTGGGAAGTTGTTATACCCTACTCCACTATAGTGGGTAGAGTATTATACGTATGTGATGATATTTATAACACAGAAAAATATTGGCTCAATACCCTTTATCATTTTTTTAGGTTAAGACATGTCCGTCCGTCTGCCGGGCAGGCTGTCCATGTAAACCTTGTGCGCAAGGTACAGACCGGAAAATTAGATGAAATTTGGACCATGCATTTTTCTTGGCCTATTAAAAATGTTCTATTAAAATCGGTCAATTATTTCACCCAACCCATACAACCGTGCTTCCCGATTTGGGCTTTTTAAAAATTGGCACAAATAAGTTTTATATAAGTATAAACGACACTGCAGATTTTCGTAATGGTCAGCCATTATTTGACCCTAGCCCTCATACAAACCCCCTTTCAAAAAATATCTTCAACATCTAATTGACTTGTAACCATTTGTATAGCAATAAAACTCAACAAAACTAACTTTAAAAATATATACTTTCTTCAAATTTACCGAGGATCGGCCCATGTTTGACCTATACTCTTATGTAAATCCTCATTTAGAAAATTTGGTTATTTATCAATAAAATGCTTAAATACTTTGGAATTAAGGTAAAATTCAACATAAAAGTTTCTTTAGAAAAATAAAAATTTAAAAAAATATACTCATGGTGTAGGGTATTTTATGGTTGGCCATACTCGACTATACATTCCTACTTGTTTTTTTGCTGGGTACAATAAATACTCTTTGCTTTATTCAAAGGTTTATAAAATACATTTTGTATGGAATTTTAATTAATAAACTTTTGATAAAAGTTCATGAATAAGAAGTTTTAACTTGAAGAAATTAAGGGGTTTGTTTTTATTATTTTTTATATTTTTGTTGTTGTTTTTATAGTTTCTAATATTAAATCCATATTTAACAAATCATCCATTTAAAAAAAGTCCTTTCACATTTTTTAATTTTTTTCTGAGTATTTAGCTTTAGTAAGAGCAAACAGCTAAGTCTTGGTAAACATTTTGTTACTTTTTTAATTAAAAAAATGTCCTTTTTATCGTCCTTTTTATCGTGTAAAGGATTTAAAAAAAAAAAAAATTTGTACAGATTTATAATCAAATTTTCAGTTTTATATTGTTAAATAAAATTTGTTTAATCCTTTTAGTTTATATACATATGTAATTATGTAATTTTTAATCCTTTAATGTTTAGTTAATTATTTTGATTCTTTAGAACTAAACGCAAACATGTTTCATTCAATATTTAAACAATTTATTACATAAACTTTATTATTGCAATTTTATTATCCTTTTGTTTTTCACCTTGTTTTAAAATTTTTATTTTAATTTTCAAAATTCACCACACTTTTGCTTATTGTTTTTTACTTTAACTTTCACTTTTATTATTATATTGTTTAACTTAACCGACCGAACGTGCAGCCTAACAAGCTGCTAAAAGCCAACTGAAATTGTTAACATAAGAATAAAAAGGTTTAAGCATTTGTTAATGAAGCCTTACATAATAAACATATTTCTTGTAACAAATTTCAAACACTTTTTGTCATGACAAGAAGCAGCAGATAGATAGATATAAGAAACGCTGCCCAGTGTTTTTTGAAAAGTAAAACTAAAAGAGCATTGTACGCTAGGCGCCCTTTAAAAAGTTAATTGAATTAAAAGTCTTATAAAATAGTTAGACAAAGAAATAATGTCAGAATTAGAATTTTTGACACATGCCTTTGGATTACACAGCAAAATATCACAATTTAAAAAAAATATACAACTTTTTTTTTTATAATGAGCATATTACTATTAAATTTATTTTATTTTTGTTTTCAATACATTATTTACAACTAAAAAAAATCAGATTTAGTTTTTTTTTTCTTACATACTTTTAGGGATTTTTCAGTTTTTTTTTTTAAATTTTTAAAGTGTTCATTTAAAGTTGAGAAAAAGAAGAGAACAAAAATGTTATAATAATACTACAAATAGGTTTTTTTTAAAAAAAGTAAAATTCATCTAAACTATATTTTACAACAGACATCTACATAATATCTAATTTTATTTACGTACAAGGACATTTTTTGTTTTGCTCTTTTTTATCATTATTATTATTATTGCGGATCAACTTGTTTTAGAAGCATAAAATTTTGTGTTATTTTATAATAAATAATATTTAATATTATTAAGTGTTATTATTTTGTAAATTGTTTATTTTTATTATTAATTTCTTTAGATTTATGTAAAAAAAGTCTCTTTGTAGAATTTAAGTTGATTGTGTTTGGTTTTGGTTTGTTTTTTGTTTTTGTTTTTCGTTTTTATTTTTTATTTTGTTCTTTTTAATTGCACACACTAATCCATTCTTCGACATGACATTCGTCACATTCTACATTGCAGCACCATTGAAATTTACAATGACAACGTTCGGCTCGTCGTTCCTTCACTAAACTGTAACCACGGCCACAGCATAAAGATGTGCAACCATCACTTAAAGTGCTATTACGATTGCATTTACGACCCACTGTGCCTGTAAATGGGGGAAAAAATACCAAGAAATACTGGTGAGTGTATTTTATATACAATTTTTTATTTGTTAAATATATTTAAAATAAATTTTAAAATGACACAAATGTAACAGTTTTCTTAAGTTAAGACATTTACCCCAAAATCAACTCAATTAAGCCTAGACACATTTAATTGTAAAGACTTCTCAAATTGGCAACTCTCTTACTCTCATATAACAGTTTGGCATCACTTTTGTTTATTTTGTTTCCCTTACTTCTCACATTAACAGTTTGCTATCTCTATTTCCTTTATTTTACAGAAAGTATGCTACAGTTTTTAAACTGTAACGATTTTTGTTTCATATTTATTGAGTTATAAGCAATTTAAGGATTTTTGACAATTTCATACTAAAAATCGATTTTTGGTTGAAAATACAAGTGATCACAAATAAAGCTTATTTTTGCATTTAAACGCATATTTACGGAGTTATAAGCGATTTTATAATTTTTGACAATTTCATATGAAAAAATCGATTTTTGGTCACAAATACAAGTGATCACAAATAAAGCTTATTTTTGCATTTAAACGCACATTTACGGAGTTTTAAGCGATTTAAGAATTTTTGTTAATTTCATATGAAAAATCGATTTTTGGTCGAAAATACAAGTGATCACAAATAAAGCTTATTTTTGCATTTAAACGCATATTTACGGAGTTATAAGCGATTTTATAATTTTTGACAATTTCATATGAAAAAATTGATTTTTGGTCAAAAATACAAGTGATCACAAATAAAGCTTATTTTTGCATTTTTGACAATTTCATATGAAAAATTGATTTTTTGTCGAAAATACAAGTGATTACAAATAAAGCTTACTTTTGCATTTAAACGCATATTAACCGAGTTATAAACGATTTAAGAATTTTTGTCAATTTCATATGAAAACTCGATTTTTGGTCGAAAATACAAGTGATCACAAATAAAGCTTATTTTTGCATTTAAACGTATATTTACAGAGTTATAAGCGAATTAAGAATTTTTGACAATTTCATATGAAAAAATCTATTTTTTTTTTGTCGAAAATACAAGTGATCACAAATAAAGCTTATTTTCGATTTAAACGCATATTTACGGAGTTATAAACGATTTAAGAATTTTTGTCAATTTCATATGAAAGGTCGATTTTTGGTCGAAAATACAAGTGATCACAAATCAAGCTTATTTTTGCATTTAAACGCATATTTACGGAGTTATAAGCGATTTAAGAATTTTTGACAATTTTCTATGAAAAATCGATTTTTGGTCGAAAATACAAGTGATCACAAATAAAGCTTATTTTTTGTATTTAAACGCATATTTACCGAGTTATAAGCGATCTAAGAATTTTTGACAATTTCATATGAAAAATCGATTTTTGGTCGAAAATACAAGTGATCACAAATCAAGCTTATTTTTGCATTTAAACGCATATTTACCGAGTTATAAGCGATTAAAGGATTTTTGACAATTTCATATGAAAAATCGATTTTTGGTCGAAAATACAAGTGATCACAAATCAAGTTTATTTTTGCATTTAAACGCATATTTACGGAGTTATAAACGATTTAAGAATTTTTGTCAATTTCATATGAAAGGTCGATTTTTGGTCGTAAATACAAGTGATCACAAATAAAGCTTATTTTTTGTATTTAAACGCATATTTACCGAGTTATAAGCGATCTAAGAATTTTTGACAATTTCATATGAAAAATCTATTTTTGGTCGAAAATAAAAGTGATCATAAATCAAGCTTATTTTTGCATTTAAACGCATATTTACAGAGTTATAAGCGATTAAAGGATTTTTGACAATTTCATATGAAAAATCGATTTTTGGTCGAAAATACAAGTGATCACAAATAAAGCTTATTTTTGCATTTAAACTCATATTTACGGAGTTAAAAGCGATTTTATAATTTTTGACAAGTTCATATGAAAAATCGATTTTTGGTCGAAAATCAAATGGTCAGAAATCAAGCTTATTTTTGCATTTAAATGCATATTTACAGAGTTATAAGCGATTTAAGGATTTTTGACAATTTCAAATGAAAAATCGATTTTTGGTCGAAAATACAAGTGATCACAAATCAAGCTTATTTTTGCATTTAAACTCATATTTACCGAGTTATAAGCGATTTAAGAATTTTGGACAATTTTATATGAAAAATCGATTTTTGGTCGAAAATACAAGTGATCACAAATAAAGCTTATTTTTGCATTTAAACTCATATTTACCGAGTTATAAGCGATTTAAGAATTTTGGACAATTTTATATGAAAAATCGATTTTTGGTCGAAAGTGATCACAAATCAAGCTTAGTTTTGCATTTAAACGCATATTTACGGAGTTATAAGCAATTTTATAATTTTTGACAATTTCGTATGGAAAATCGATTTTTGGTTGAAAATACAAGTGATCACAAATAAAGCTTATTTTTCCATTTAAACGCATATTTACGGAGTTATAAGCAATTTTACAATTTTTGACAATTTCATAT
Organism: Lucilia cuprina; assembly: GCF_022045245.1. Classification (NCBI taxonomy): domain Eukaryota; kingdom Metazoa; phylum Arthropoda; class Insecta; order Diptera; family Calliphoridae; genus Lucilia; species Lucilia cuprina. Next base: position 4,078,223 of record NC_060950.1, read on the forward strand.
GAAAAATCGATTTTTGGTCGAAAATACAAGTGATCACAAATAAAGCTTATTTTTGCATTTAAACGCATATTTACAGAGTTATAAGCGATTTAAGGATTTTTGACAATTTCATATGTAAAATCGATTTTTGGTCAAAAATACAAGTGATCACTAATAAAGCTTATTTTTGCAATTGAACGCATATTTACGGAGTTATAAACGATTTAAGAATTTTTTTCAATTTCATATGAAAACTCGATTTTTGGTCGAAAATACAAGTGATCACAAATAAAGCTTATTTTTGCAATTAAACGCATATTTACGGAGTTATAAACGATTTAAGAATTTTTGACAATTTTCTTTGAAAAATCGATTTTTGGTCGAAAATACAAGTGATCACAAATAAAGCTAATTTTTGCATTTAAACGCATATTTACCGAGTTATAAGCGATTTAAGAATTTTGGACAATTTCATACTAAAAATCGATTTTTGGTCGAAAATACAAGTGATCACAAATAAAGCTTATTTTTGCATTTAAACGCATATTTACGGAGTTATAAGCGATTTAAGAATTTTGGACAATTTCGTACTAAAAATCGATTTTTGGTCGAAAATCAAATGGTCAGAAATCAAGCTTATTTTTGCATTTAAACGCATATTTGCAGTGTTATAAGCGATTTAAGGATTTTTGACAATTTCATATGAAAAATCAATTTTTGGTCAAAAATACAAGTGATCACAAATAAAGCTTATTTTTGCAATTAAACGCATATTTACGGAGTTATAAACGATTTAAGAATTTTTGACAATTTCATTTGAAAATTCGATTTTGGTTGAAAATAAAAGTGATCACAAATAAAGCTTATTTTTGCATTTAAACGCATATTTACCGAGTTATAATCGATTTTATAATTTTGGACAATTTCATACTAAAAATCGATTTTTGGTCGAAAATTCAAGTGATCACAAATAAAGCTTATTTTTGCATTTAAACACATATTTACGGAGTTATAAACGATTTAAGAATTTTTGTCAATTTCATATGAAAAATCGATTTTTGGTCGAAAATACAAGTGATCACAAATAAAGCTTATTTTTGCATTTAAATGCATATTTACGGAGTTATAAGCGATTAAGAATTTCAAATAAAAAATCGATTTTTGGTCGAAAATACAAGTGATCACAAATCAAGCTTATTTTTGCATTTAAACGCATATTTGCAGTGTTATAAGCGATTTAAGGATTTTTGACAATTTCATATGAAAAATCAATTTTTGGTCAAAAATACAAGTGATCACAAATAAAGCTTATTTTTGCAATTAAACGCATATTTACGGAGTTATGAGCGATTTAAGAATTTCATACTAAAAATCGATTTTTTGGTCGAAAATTCAAGTGATCACAAATAAAGCTTATTTTTGCATTTAAACACATATTTACGGAGTTATAAACGATTTAAGAATTTTTGTCAATTTCATATGAAAAATCGATTTTTGGTCGAAAATACAAGTGATCACAAATAAAGCTTATTTTTGCATTTAAACGCATATTTACGGAGTTATAAACGATTTAAGAATTTTTGTCAATTTCATATGAAAACTCGATTTTTGGTCGAAAATACAAGTGATCACAAATAAAGCTTATTTTTGCGTTTAAACGCATATTTACCGAGTTATAGTCAATTTAAGAATTTCATACTAAAAGTCGATTTTTGGTCGAAAATTCAAGTGATCACAAATAAAGCTTATTTTTGCATTTAAACACATATTTACGGAGTTATAAACGATTTAAGAATTTTTGTCAATTTCATATGAAAACTCGATTTTTGGTCGAAAATACAAGTGATCACAAATAAAGCTTATTTTTGCATTTAAACGCATATTTACGGAGTTATAAACGATTTAAGAATTTTTGACAATTTCATATGAAAAATCGATTTTTGGTCGAAAATACAAGTGATCACAAATAAAGCTTATTTTTGCATTTGAACGCATATTTACGGAGATATAAGCGATTTAAGAATTTTTGACAATTTCATATGAAAAATCGACTTTTGGTCGAAAATAAAAATGATCATAAATCAAGCTTATTTTTTCATTTAAACGCATATTTAGAGAGTTATAAGCGATTTAAGAATTCCATACTTAAAAGCGATTTTTGGTCGAAATACAAGTGATCACAAATCAAGCTTATTTTTGCATTTAAACGCATTTTTACCAAGTTATAAGCGATTTAAGGATTTTTGACAAGTTCATATGAAAAATTGATTTTTGGTCGAAAATACAAGTGATCACAGATAAAGCTATTTTTGCATTTAAACGCATATTTACCGAGTTATAAGCTATTTTATAATTTTTGATAATTTCATATGAAAAGTCGATTTTTGGTCAGAGATAAAAGTGATCACAAATAAAGTTTATTTTTGCAATTAAATGCATATTTACCGAGTTATAAGCGATTTAAGAATTTTTGACAATTTCATATGAAAAATCGATTTTTTGTCGAAAATAAAAGTGATCACAAATCAAGCTTATTTTTGTATTTAAACGCATATTTACAGTGTTATAAGCGATTTAAGAATTTCATACTAAAAATCAATTTTTGGTCAAAAAAACCAGTGATCACAAATAAAGCTTATTTTTGCAATTAAACGTATATTTACGGAGTTATAAACGAAAAATCGATTTTTGGTCGAAAATAAATGTGATCACAAATAAAGCTTATTTTTGCATTTAAACGCATATTTACCGAGTTATAAGCGATTTTATAATTTTGATTTCATATGAAAAATCGATTTTTGGTCAAAAATAAAAGTGATCACAAATAAAGCTTATTTTTGCATTTAAACGCATATTTACGGAGTTATAACGATTTAAGAATTTTTGTTAATTTCATATGAAAAATCGATTTTTGGTCGAAAATAAAAGTGATCACAAATAAAGCTTATTTTTGCAATTAAACGCATATTTACGGAGTTATAAGCGATTTAAGAATTTTTGTCAATTTCATATGAAAAATCGATTTTTGGTCGAAAATAAAAGTGATCACAAATAAAGCTTATTTTTGCATTTAAACGCATATTTACGGAGTTATAAACGATTTAAGAATTTTTGACAATTTCATACTAAAAATCAATTTTTGGTCGAAAATACAAGTGATCACAAATAAAGCTTATTTTTGCATTTAAACGCATATTTACCGAGTTATAAGCAATTTAAGAATTTTTGACAATTTCAAATAAAAAATCGATTTTTGGTCGAAAATACAAGTGATCACAAATAAAGCTTATTTTTGCATTTAAACGCATATTTACGGAGTTATAAGCGATTTTATAATTTTTGATAATTTCATACTAAAAATCGATTTTTGGTCGAAAATACAAGTGATCAAAAATAAAGTTTATTTTTGCATTTAAATGCATATTTACGGAGTTATAAGCGATTAAGAATTTCAAATAAAAAATCGATTTTTGGTCGAAAATACGAGTGATCACAAATCAAGCTTATTATTGCATTTAAACGCATATTTACGGAGTTATAAGCAATTTAAGAATTTTTGACAATTTCATACTAAAAATCGATTTGTGGTCGAAAATACAAGTGATCACAAATAAAGCTTATTTTTGCATTTAAACGCATATTTACCGAGTTATAAGCGATTTTATAATTTTTGATAATTTCATACTAATCACAACTAAAGCTTATTTTTCCATTTAAAGGCATATTTACCGAGTTATAATTTTTGACAATTTCATATGAAAAATCGATTTTTGGTCAAAAATAAAAGTGATCACAAATAAAGCTTATTTTTGCAATTAAATGCATATTTACGGAGTTATAAGCGATTTAAGAATTTTTGTCAATTTCATATGAAAAATCAATTTTTGGTCGAAAATAAAAGTGATCACAAATAAAGCTTATTTTTGCATTTAAACGCATATTTACGGAGTTATAAGCGATTTAAGAATTTTTGACAATTTCATATGAAAAATCGATTTTTGGTCGAAAGTGATCACAAATAAAGCTTATTTTTGCAATTAAACGCATATTTACGGAGTTATAAACGATTTAAGAATTTTTGACAATTTCATTTGAAAAATCGATTTTTGGTCGAAAATAAAAGTGATCACAAATAAAGCTTATTTTTGCGTTTAAACGCATATTTACCGAGTTATAGTCAATTTAAGAATTTCATACTAAAAGTCGATTTTTGGTCGAAAATTCAAGTGATCACAAATAAAGCTTATTTTTGCATTTAAACACATATTTACGGAGTTATAAACGATTTAAGAATTTTTGTCAATTTCATATGAAAAATCGATTTTTGGTCGAAAATACAAGTGATCACAAATAAAGCTTATTTTTGCATTTAAACGCATATTTACGGAGTTATGAGCGATTTAAGAATTTCATACTAAAAATCGATTTTTGGTCGAAAATACAAGTGATCACAATTCAAGCTATTTTAGAATTTTTTGTAAGAAAACTTTTGAATTTCGATATTTATTTTGTTTTGTATTTATTAATTTCTATTTTCAAACTAAATTTATTACTTCTTAGAAAAATAAGTCTTTGTCTTTAGTAATCTTTAATTGTTTTTTTTTTTAATCTTTAATCAACAACCAATTACTCGTACTAAATCTAATGTTTAAAAAATTAACCAAATTTGCCACTTAATAAAAACAATTTATTAACTTCTAACTCACTAATTAACTGACTCTTTGGTTGATTGGTTGTTTGGTCGTTCATTCGATTGATTGTTTATTTTGCAGTTGTTATTGGTATTTTTTATTTCGCCAGTTCATATTAGATTTAAATAGCGTTTATTTATTATTAGTAAATTAAACGCAAATAAAAATTGTATAAAGCAACAAATTGCATTTAATTTTTAATAACAAATACATGAATGAAGTATAAAATATAATTTATTATTAAATAATTAACACTTTTTTCTTAACTGCAATCTGTCAATTTGCAACAGTAACAGCATGAGTTACGAGTTTGTTTTGTTTTTTGTTAACAATTTTGTATTTTTTTTTTTAAGTAGATATCGCGATGTCGGTACACAGGAAAGAATATGAAGAATTTTAATTAAATTAAAAATTAGTTAGTTACCCAGCAAAAACTAGTCATTACCTAGTTCAATTGTAATTACTTAGCTAATAACATAGTTTTCAATAGCTACTACATATCTTCTGGATTACATAGAAGTAGTCTAATAAGGTCTCACTAGTAATACGTTATAATAGTACTTTGTAGATAGATAGATAGATAGATAGATAGATAGATAGATAGATAGATAGATAAATAGATAGATAGATAGATAGATAGATAGATAGATAGATAGATAGGTAGATAGATAAATAGATAGATAGATAGATAGATAGATAGATAGATAGATAGATAGATAGATAGATAGATAGATAGATAGATAGATAGATAGATAGATAGGTAGATAGATAGATAGATAGATAGATAGATAGATAGATAGATAGATAGATAGATAGATAAATATATAGATAGATAGATAGATAGATAGATAGATAGATAGATAGATAGATAGATAGATAGATAGATAGATAGATAGATAGATAGATAGATAGATAGATAGATAGATAGATAGATAGATAGATAGATAGATAGATAGATAGATAGATAGATAGATAGATAGATAAATAGATAAATAGATAAATAGATAGGTAGATAGATAGATAGATAGATAGATAGATAGATAGATAGATAGATAGATAGATAGATATATAGTAAGATAGATAGATAGATAGATAGATAGATAGATAAATAGATAGATAGATATATAGTAAGATAGATAGATAGATAGATAGATAGATAGATAGATAGATAGATAGATAGATAGATAGATATATAGTATGATAGATAGATAGATAGATAGATAGATAGATAGATAGATAGATAGATAGATAGATAGATAGATAGATAGATAGATAGATATATAGATAGATAGATAGATAGATAGATAGATAGATAGATAGATAGATAGATAGATAGATAAATATATAGATAGATAGATAGTTAGTTAATTAGTTAGTTAGTATGTTAGTTAGTTAGTTTGTTAGTTAGTTAATTAGTTAGTTAGTTCGATTGTTCGTTAAGCGCTATTATATCACTTTGGCGCTAATTTTGTATGCTGGACATAGGTTTAATTAAAAGTTTCCTCATTATTTCTCTAAGTGTATAGTAATATTTTTTGCCAATGTATATTTATTTTTTGCTGTTAATATTTTTATCTTTATTTATAACGAACGCCATTTATGAGGTGTGTATGACTGTAAGTGAGCATTTACAGAGTGGTGGGTCGTATAAAAAAAATGAAAAAAATTAATGTTAAATCGGTGTTGAAAGTTTTAATTTGTTGTTGCAGTGCTGTTTTCATAAATATACATTTTTTATACGCTTTTAGAGGTGTTTATTAATTTATTTTTTTTTCTGCGCCACACATTCATTTTGTTTTTTTATATATATTTTATTACAACGACAAATAACACAAGAATACCCTCAGATGGCAGAAGGGGAGTGGTGGTTTAAATAAGTAAAAACTGTTTTGCATATTTCATTAATAAGCCTGTCAATTGAAGTGTTTATTAGCATGATATTGCACGTTTAAATTAAATGAATTTCTCGTTTTTATTTATTTTTTGCTCTCTTGCTAAATTTGTTATCAGCAACAGTAGTAATATTAACAGCATTTTCAATTAATCATTTATTAATTAAGTGCTGTTGCCGGCAATTAAATGTAAAACATTTTAATACTTAATAATGTTGTTTTTGCCTATATATGTATGTGTGTATGTATTTTCTTTTTTTAACTTACCCAAAATATCCGCTGTTGGATCTTTTTCACAGAAATTCGGTGATCTTTGATAATAGAATAGTGAAGTTTCTAATTTGCGGGCAGATCTTTGGGCATTCTTTTCCGTATTCACTTTTGTATTTGACGGTCGTTCGTGTCGCTCATTGGTCCGTTCGGTATTGGTTAAACCATTATTGGATTTTTTATTACGTGATCTTTTTAGCACCACTATGGGTTCTCCATTGCCCAGATTCGATTGATCAACGAGTAGGGCTCTTCGAAATTGATGTTTTAAGACTTTGCCAACGACATGAAAGTCAGGAGCAGATTTCCAGCATGTTTTCAATTGGCAACTTCCAGACATGCCGTGACATTTACAGCGAAATTCCATGTTATTGGAAACGGCCTGTAAAAGGTAGAGTTATGACAATTTCAATAATTTAGCAAATGCATTTTTTTTCTTTAGCTTCTAACTGAATAACAAAGTGCTCCTTTAATTGGTTGCGTTTGTTATGTTCTACAATCTAACACGACAGATATCTTTTTAGCAAAGTATATGATGATCGGAAATAGTCTTGAATAAGATCTTTCTTAATCGCGGGATTTATAATTCGGCAAAATCCAATACATTTTTTTCAAAAACGAAACTGATAATTTTAAAGTCAATTTGTCACTATCAAGCGATTTTAACTAAATTTGTTTTGAAATTTATAATTAATTTAAAGAATAGTCCTTGTAAGGATACTTTTTAACTTTAGACGATTTGCAGGACATTGATCAAAGCAGGATCATATCCAAAGCATAATGACTGAGAGGGATCAGATAGAAGATCTTGAAGATCAAGGAAAATATTGAATTTAAAAAGCCAGCAGATTAAACCAGCACAATTTCCAAAATACTAAGACTTTGAAGGATCTTATATTAAAGATGTCCAACATGATCTCTACACTATTGTAAAAACAATTGGTCTTTAATTCTAACCACAAAAAAGAACTACTCCTTTATCTTCTGAAATTTACTTACTATTCTCCCAGCATGATTATTGTGTAGATTTATTTTTGATTGTATATCGCCTGCCTTTTCTCGACAATCCAGGAAAAGCTTTGAAAATTCCACACCAAAATCCATATTATGCGAACATCCACCCCATTTCCATCGGCTGGCGATTTTCGAGCGTTCATATTTCTTTTCATCTTCAGCCGTTAAGATTTGATTCGTTTCCAAATATTGTAGAAATTGTTTCTTCTCTTTGTCTAGACTTTGTCTGAGATTTTTATTAAGAGTTTTGCGATTTACCGAAGGATCACAACCGCATGACATTAAACGTCCCTGACTGCAGGCACGAGCCACACTATGAGCTACACCGGCAGCGGAGATGGCAAAGGCAAAAGCACTCTCACGATAGCCTGAAAAGAGGGAGAAAACGGAGAGATTAGAGAAGTTGTTTACTTAATAAAAACCAAAGTATAAAACTTAAATAATTAAATATCGATCGACTTTCCTTAAAAAAAAATATTTGTACTGTTTTACTAAGAGATCTTATGCCTTACTTCAGTGACAAATAGTGCGAAAAGGAATCAAAACGTAAACAGAAAACAACAAAGAATAAGGGAAAATGACCTTCTTGAAAATGTTAAGAATGCCCTTCTACTGTATTTGCACTGAATATTAAACAAAGCCAAGTAGTCGAGTAACATATGCAGTAAACTTACGCTTTTATACTAATCTCCTGATGCCAACCTTAACGTTTCCCATGGGATTTGTTTCACAGCATTTTTGCGGCACTATTACTCTTTTTTTTTTGTGTAAACTTTTGAAGATCAACAATACAAATAAACAAACATAATTCCACAACATAAAAAAAAACAGTGTCAAAAGACACATTTCAGTAAGTGTGACATGCCGTTTGTGGAGAAGTTTTAACGTGTGGCCGCTTTAATGCTGATTTTGTACTGCCCACAGACCTAAGACGAAGACTTCTTTCTGGTTAACATTGTAAGCTGTATCCAAATAGTACGTAAATGATTGGCATTTTACTTTTGTTTTGTTACGCATTGTCAATAACGCTTTAAAGAAAACGAACTCCAAAAAAAAGTCACTACAAGGACATTGAAAAAAAAGAACCTTTAGATTTTAGCATTAAAATGAAATAATTTCCCATCTAAAAATCCAGTCCATTTGAAGTGTTTCTTACACACAAAATACTCACTCGTCTCTTAGCAAAAAAAAAAAAAAAAAAACAGCAAAAAATGTGATGAATCTTTCTAAAGTGGTAGTGGAGTAGTTATAGAGATTGTATGTATTGTGGAAATATGTACTAACTAAGATTATCTTAAGAATTTGTCTACATTTTTCTCTTTACAAGACTAATTAAAAAAAATGTTCAGTAAACTGTCTTAGTGTACAAAAAAAAAAACCCCAAGATGCAAAATTTCAATTCTTAAGTGTTTTAAAACCTAGAACAAATACTTGTAATTATTTTCATATCTTGGTTTATTTTCGTGTCTATGTGTCTGTGTGTGTGTGAGAAAGAGATGGGAAAAAAACGAACAAAATTAAAGTTGTATTTCCATTTAAATCGTTCATCTGTCATTTAAATCGCTTGGAAAGATATTTTCAAAAAGACAACTTCTATCTTTAAGATACTCGTATCAAGCAAACATCTTGAAATCGTCGTAGTTGTCGTCATCGTATAAGAGTATTCGTTAGCATGAGATCGGTTAAATAGCGTTTAGCATATCTTTAGCTTTATATTATATTTTGTTTGCATTTATTTTTTTTCCTTTTTTAAGAAAACTTTAAGTTGTATTTACTACTTGTTTAAAGATTTTTCTTTTAAAAGCAGGGGTTCATAAAAAGGGTTACAGTGTAGGGCCTTTTGAAAACGTTATCCTAGACTAATATTTCCATTACTTACGACTTCTTGTTAGGAGTTAATTCGATAATTCTTCGGGTTAAAGCGAAAAATTGCTTCGTTATTCGATCTTGATAAATGATGATAAAGAATCATTGTCTTCTTCTTGTTTTCCGAATTCAATGTTGCAAACTCTAGCATATCTCATAAACAGCGATTGTTAGAGGAATAACTTTCCTTACAGCCCATAAAGGGTCCATAATTATATCCTTGTACCGTTCGCCATTAAAGTAACTACCCCAAAACCAAAAAAACCAAACCAGGTTTCCCAATTCAACAGTTTCGGCAACACAGCATCCCCTATTAAAACAAGTTTTTCCTCTCTTTATATAGAGACAATAGACAATTTCAAAGTGATCTTTTTTATCCACATAGTGAGCTCAAGTATTCGAGCTCTTTGAGATTTGATGCGTTATGGTTTAACTTTCGTTTACAATAGATGACCTATGTTTAGTCGGCAACAGCACTTAGAGACGTAATCGGTTGAAAAAAACACTGTTGTCTTGTATCTGTTGTCTTGGCAGTACCGAACTTAGACTTTACCGTAGTACCCCTTTTCTCTGGGATTGCTATAACACTAAGAATTAAGAAGATTGATCAATGTAAGATGATCCGGAGGGAAACACGCAAAGAGGAAGTAAATTTGTGGGCTATTACCGTAACCGATAACATGATAAAGCATCATTTGTGATAACTCATTATGGACACAGCAATCTCTACAGAACCCAAGTCAAAGCATTCTAAGGAAAGGCCGATGATACATTGATCATCATCACTAGTTTGTAGTCCCAACAGACTTGAGCTAATAGCAACTTTTTGGGGGCTATTAAAGTAACTAGCGGCATGCTGAAGCGTCACTTGTGATAACTTATTTATTGCATGCTTAGTTGTCGTTATTCGAGGTACAAGTAGCAACTCTCTTCTCCGGGATCGGAATAACACTAAGATGCAGGAAGATTGATTAAGGTAACATGATCCTTAGAGGTAAAAGCGCAAAGAGAAAGTAAATTTCGGGGCTATTACCCCAATTACGGTATGCTGAAGCATCACTTGTGATAACTTATTTATTGAAATTTTTGTGGTCGTTTTTGCGAGACCTACAGAACCCAAGTCAAAGCGTTCCAAGGAAACGCCGGGGATACATTTGATCATCATCACCAGTTTATAGTCCCGGCAGACTGGAGGTAAAAGTAACAACTCTCCTCTCCGGGATCGGAATAACACAAGATGTAGAAAGATTGATCAAGATAACATGACCAGAGAGGTAAACACGTAAAAAGAAAGTAAATTTGGGAACTATTACCGTAACTGGCGGCATGCTAAAGCCGAATCACTTGTGATAACTTATTTATTGCATGTTTAGTTCTGGTTTCCGTGGGACTTTATGGGTACAGAATTATCTACATAGTCCATGTTAAATCATTCCAAGGAAAGGTCGAGGATACATTTGATCATCACGAGTTTGTAGTCTCGCCAGACTTGAAGTACTTCTATGGGATCGTATTAACACTAAGGTGTATTAAGATTGATCAGGGTAACATGACCGTAACTGGAAACGTGGTGTAAGATGTAGGTTTCCAAATTTTATCTCTTGCGCAACAATCACTAGGTTGTTGATCATCTCAAATATATTATTCACCATCAATCGTGGTTATTATGATACAAGGAAAAGTTAATTGAAATTCTTTTTAGGTTAACAACACAATATTCCTTTAATCATCATCCATTTCAATTCATTTGGGTTTCCGACTTCAATCATGATCGCGTTTATGTTCTAAAAGCATAATTGCAAATGGTTTTAAAATATTGAAGGCAAATTGCGTTAACATGGAAAAGAACAATATCCTCTTCAAATAAGGCCTGTTTATTTCAAACCTCTACTCACCATTCTGTACTTTTGGTATGTTAGAACTAAAAGTATTTGTAACTTAACAGAAAAAACGTTCTTTTACATTTACTACCATCGCTACTGCAATTTCTAAATATATAAAAATATATAGCATTGCGTTTTTAATCTTTGCTGATTTACTCATTGAAAACATTTCTGCATACTTGGATATCGTTTTAAAATCATTTCATCGTTTATTTTGCGCATCCGTCAACTTGTGATAGCAGTTTTTTTTTTTTTTTTTGGTTATTTTGGTCATTCTGGTTGGAACGTTTTTGGTTTTAAAATTGAAAGCGAATGAAGAGATTTGCTAACAATATAATTTATACAGCACATGCAAATAAATTACATTTGTAGCGAGGAAAAAAAAGAAATATATAAAAACTCTTTACTTAGTTTTTGGTGAATGCTTGTGTCATTGCAATCGTAATCATGAACATCAATATCCTCGTCATGTCCGCCATTTTTGAATGTTTTGAATGCATTGTTTTGCGGTTTACAAGATTCTCTTCTCAACAATTTAATGTTGATGACGATGATGATGATGATTATTGCTGGTCAAAATGAATTGAAAAAAAAAATGTAGTTAAACTTCAAGAAAAAGAAGAAGAGTTATTGTTGTAGTTACTGTGTTTTGTTGGATTGGAATGCCATTGTAAAGCAGTTTGACATGTTGCTGACACATTTTGTCTCCAGAGTGTTTTTTAAATGTCGTTTTATTTAGCTGGATTATGCTTGAAAACTCAAGCTCTTTAAGTTTTATTATAAGGAAAACAATTTAATTGGATTTTTGTTTTATTTAGGGTGATTTTTATTTAAGGTAAAACAAATTAAAAAAGGGTAATAAAATCTGATAAATCTGTTTAATATTAAGGAGGTTATTAACAATAATTTCTGAAATAGATTTTATTTTTCCATCTAGTTTTGCATAACATTTTGTTCGGCCTTTAAATTGAAAAACAAAAATCCAAAAATATTTGATTTTTTTGATGTGAAATCAATATCAAAATGCCGTCATAATTGTTATGTTCCCAATTTTTTTATATGCAAATACATTAACGTTCACTTTATATTCCATTGATATGACAATCTACATAATTTTGAATAAAAATCAAAATCCATTGTCTATATGAAAAGATTTCAAAACATAGATGACTTAAAAAGGCAAAGAGTATTTCCTAGTACGTCGGCTAAATGGGCAAGGCATTAAAATGTTACCAAAATAAATCAATGTATCATAATATATGTCTACATATTCCCCACATGGTCAAACATCAAAAGTAATTTGACAAAATTCGCACATATTTAATGTGTATACAATTTGACAGTAGCTCAAATGTCAAGTTAAAATGCAAATGTTGTGTGTGTGTTTGTGTTGTAGCAGTGACATTTATTTAAATTCAACAAATTCAAATCAAATCAAACCAAACACACTTGAATACGCTAAAAGCTTACAACAACTCAAATACTCACATTGAACAATCCATCAAACCAAAGTCGCAAAACAAACAAACAAACCAAACCATGTAACCAATCACATCACAACTGTTGTCAATCACTTAAAATATATACATATGTATAAAAAAACATAAATAAAATGGCGCAAGGTAACTGCAGCATAATTCAAATGAATTAAGATATTTCTACCACCATCAAGTAATAAAAGTATCAGTACAGCGCCAACATCATCCAACCAGGTTGTTTCTGTGTTGTGCTGATGTCGATGATGCCTCCAAATTGAGCAACCGATTGATTGTTTAACAACATGTCAATTGTCATGATGACAATCAATAAACTTTGCGAACAACAGCAATGTTCTTGTTGCTGTTGTTCGCTGTCAATGTTACTGTGTTATTTGCATAACATCATCAACACATCATTGTCAAATCAGCATACATCAGTTGTCAATCGCCCCTCAAAATCAACCACATCGTTCGCATGCTATTACACAGTCAAATTTGAACTACTACATACTCCAATATTCCAATCGTACGTACATATATAGAACGCAACTTACATCATCTTACTTGGTGGACAATATCTTCTTTAGATGTATTGAGCTAGTGAGAGATAGGTTGGTAGGAAGGGGGGGAAACTTTGTTGTTAAATCATCAGATCAATACAAATTTGTTGTTTATTTTTCGAACATACACTTAAAGAAAATTTAAAATTAATTGGAATATGCTAGAAATGAGAAACTTTTCATCTTAGAAAAGCTAAACATATTTTAAGATGTTGTTTCTTTTTCTTCATCATTGATCGCCGATTTGTCAGTAAAAACGAAACTTTCAGGAATACTCAATGTTTCGCCGTGTAGCAGTGTTGTTTCTCTCTCTCTCAAAAGCGATCGTAGATCGTAGACCAAAACTGTTGTTTAAATTATGGTAGAGTTTTACCCACTACAATAAACTTTAATTCAAGAGCATTGCCTTGCTAGCGTACTCCGTATCTACCCCGTGATCGCCGTGATCTCTTTGGAGTATCTGTTGCCTCGGAAACTGCACCGGACTTAAGTGCTCCAATAACTTGGAGAAGACAAAGCTCGAAATTCACACCCGTGGATACCGGTTCCTATGGTACCAGATTATAAGGCTCCCTGGTTCGTGCCCAGGTCAATTCATTTCAAGTAAAGACTGAGGATACATTTCACTTTGACCATTTTATAGTTTCGGTAGACTAGACATACATTCAGTTTTCGCGAATTTTCGTTTAACAGGCACTACGTGCTCCAATAACTTGAATAAGATAAAGCCCGAAATTCAGTTCCGTGGCTACCGGTTCCTTTGATACCAGACTATAAAGCTCCCTGATTCGTGCCATTCATTTCAAGTAAAGACTGAGGATACATTTCACTTTGACCATTTTATAGTTTTGGTAGACTTGAGGTATTGGTAGAACATCATTTCCTCTGGAATTCAATAACACCAAAATGAGGAAAGATTATCGAGGGGGGTAAATTCCTCAGAAATCAACAAACTTTTGCAAAAGTACAAATTTTTTCAAACAGCTAAGGAGAATATACTCGGTTCCACAACAGATAATATATAATATGTTAAATACCGCTTGAACGTAACAATCATTTTAAAGACAAGTGCAAAAAGTCCTGAGAGGAGTGATCACGGATTGTGTGAGGTAACTTTACTAATACAGCTGAAAACAGGTTGTTCACAAATACATCAAGTTTTATATAGTGTAGTCTTGTATAATAAATATCATGTGAGAAAAAGGATTTCATAGCTCTATCCAAGTCTTCCTTATTTTAAATTCACCTTCCACAAATTGTTATTTCAAGTGTACTTTTTAAAATAAAATAAAAAAAAAAACAAATACTCTCATCATTTTCTCAGCTTCTTTTAAAAGTGTTCGAAAGGTTTGACAAAATTGTCGATTGATTGCTTCTTAACATACTTCAATAATACTGGACAAATCCATCATCAAATAATACACTCGCAAGTATTTAATGTTGACAACTGAAGAAACAACAAAAGTCTTGACAATTGAACCAATAAAATACAAGTGTATATATATGTATGTGTGTGTATGTTTGAGAATGGATAAGAAGTATCTGAGAAGCTTAAGCTTGTCAAGCTTTATTTAATCAATCTTATTTCAATATATAATTCACATATGGCACTGTCGTCATCACCATCACTAGCTATCGTCATTGTCAGTCAATTCCAACTCTAAATCACTACAATGTGACATTTGCAAATCACTTTCGTTTATCATTGATCATTTTTGTTTTTGCTGTTGTTGTTGCTGTAGCTTTTTTGGGTAACCATACAACAATGTCCAAGTGTCATTTGCATTCCAATAAAGTAGTAGCCGGTCAAGCAGCTAGCCATTCAGTCAGTCAGTCATTCTGTTGAAAAACAAGAAAGAAATAAGCAAACATTTCATTGAGTCTTTGTTTGGGGTCCCATAAATTACTGGTACTGACCCTTAAGTCTTTAGTTTGGTTTTGTTTTTGCAATTTTTTTTTTCATAGTTGGTAAGCGTATTTGCATTGTAAGTTACATAAGTTTGGTTGATACGTTATTGTTTGCGACATTCTTTATCCAATCGTCATCATCATGGACGTCTTGGTTGTCTTGGTCGCCGTTGTCAAGGTTTATTTAAGGTTGACTTTGTATTTGGAGATAGAGATCCTGGTTGATTCATGATCACAAATGCCATCTCTAAAATACACTTTACTAAACTATTGATTGACAATAATACATTGTTTATACCTCTTATCTTCTCTTCTCCACCAGCTCTGGATTATTTTGCTGTTCTTTGCTGGGAGTTGGTTGTTTAGTTTGCTGTTATACAAAAGAAAGCAACCTTTTTACCAAGGCATGTGCAACAAGTACAACAGCAACAAGAGTACATATATGCAAAATAGTTGACCTGTCATTAAGTTAGCAGTCGTCAACTAGATTTAAAGTTATGTCTGTCTGTCTGCCCGTTTGTCTGTCTGTCTTTTTCATTGTTTCTGTCAATACTTTAACTCGTTACTTCAAGAACGTCTACGTCTAAAAGTTGTTTGTTTTTGTATTTATTTATTTGTTGAGGCAGCTGAGTTGTTGTTGTGGTCCCCAGTTGACATGAGATTTCCATATTGGTCTTGAAGTTATTGGGAAGTTAGTTGCTCAGAATGCAAACGACTAAAGATTTATAGTCGGTATTGTTGTGTTGTGGTATTCTTCGGATACATTTGGGAAAATATGGAAATTACTTTATTTTCGTTTTTGGTAAAACCGAAATAGGATACGACGTTGTATAGACTAAAATACAATTTGTGATGGTAGTAGTTGCAGTTGAGTTTTTTTTCTGTATTTCCTCTTTAAACTTATGTTAAATAATAAGGATTCAAAGACGAAAAGGTCTATTACTTCTTTTTTAAATTGGCTATAGTCATTGGCTATTATCAGATCAAATGTTTTCTTAAAATATTGTCTTAGAAATTCTAAGGGTGAGAAAGAGAGAGTAAAAGTTAAACCTCCATAACACTATGTCAATTCATCTTTTAAATGAATCCCATTAAAAAATAACGGTATTTATTGATTAATGGGTTTCGAAGTTTTTAAACAAAATATACGTACAGTTCAAATAATACTCTTCCTTCTTTTACTGTAGAGATTTTTAAAATTGTGTTGTTTTTATTTGTTTTTTTTTTTTAAGAACGGCTGAAAAATACTGACAACTTATTTCCATTATTAATCAATTAATTGAGAATTAATGTTAAGCTTTATATAAAATTTGAGCGAAACCAATTCTACTTCTTTTGGTTAATGTTTAATAAAAGTTTTTAAAAATCGTACATTTTGACAGATGACAACACCGCTCAAATTTCTGATTCAATGTGATACCTTATGATTTTTTAAATATGATGACGAAAAAATGCTAAATTATTTTTAATAAGTTCTCAGCAAAAAAATAAACTTCTAAAGAAGTAGAATTTACTTCATGAACAAAAAGTGAACTAAACTAGAACTGAACTAGAACTGAACTAGAACTGAACTAGAACTCAACTAGAACTGAACTAGAACTGAACTAGAACTGAACTAGAACTGAACTAGAACTGAACTAGAACTGAACTAGAACTGAACTAGAACTGAACTAGAACTGAACTAGAACTGAACTAGAACTGAACTAGAACTGAACTAGAACTGAACTAGAACTGAACTAGAACTGAACTAGAACTGAACTAGAACTGAACTAGAAAATTTTTGATTCGGAGAACGAATAAAGTCTTTATTACTTAATTTTTTATTGATCCTCGTTACTTAATTCACATTCAATTCCGGATTCTATTTAATTGAAAATGAGGCAAACAAAAAATGTGTCAAAATGTCTATTAATTTATTTTTCTATCTAATCGCATCAATAAAATACTGTTCTGTATGCTCAACTTGGTCAAGAGACCACACATTCAGATATATTCTAGAAGCCACCTTTGGTTTTTTTGTTCAGTTTCTGCAGCCATAATAAAATGCACAAATGTATATTAAATGTAAAAGAATTTAAAATGTCAAAATAAAAAGTCAACTTAATTCATTATTTTGCATGTGTAACGAGCTACTGAAGTTGGCTAAAATATATGTATGTATATCGATGCCTTTCAATATCAACAGGGCAGGGTTGGGGAAATATTAAAAATAATCAAAAGTTCAAATTTGCCAGGCCATAATATTGCAATAATTGGATCAATAGCATTCAAAATATCTGCAAGAAGTAATTACCTTTTTCCAAAGTAATGCAAATTTTTAAAAGTTATGAGATTTTTTAAGAAATATTAACAAACCCTGCATTAAACTCAATAATACATAGATTACCAGGGAATTTACAAATGTTGACTTGCATCAAGTGATCATGTCAATCGATAAACGATCGATTGTAGCACAATATTTCGTCTTTAATGTAAGAGTTACAAGTAAAAACGAATTAAGATTTGCACAGAATTCAACAAGAAGGAACATATTTTTTAAACTCAAATTTACAAAAACCAGCTGTGGTACTGATTACCATGAATTCACAAACATTATAAATTGTTTTAGAAGTTGCTGACGATGATTATTGTTGTCGCCGTTGTCGTTGTTGTCTTTGAAATGTTGCCAATACAACCTAGCAAAAATGTTGATTATTCCAAATATTGTCAATGATTTTGCAATTCAAAATAAGCATTCACTTTGCTCCTACTAGTTGGCACTTTGGGAACCCTTAAACAAAAATTGGCCAATGATGGGAACACATTTTGGTTACAATTTGTGATTTTATTTTATTTTGTTGTGAAATATCAAGGGATTTGGGCGGTAAAAGTAAAAAAAATATGTACTGAATACTATAAATTCTATAGTATTCAATATAGAATTAAAGACAGTTAATTTCCATTGTGTTGTGGTTTCCCAATTAGAAATTATGGCAAAAAATACGATGAACAGTATCACCGGTTACACTTAAATTTTCTCACTCTTTAAGAGACATTGTGTGATGACTGTTTTTGAAATAGAAGAATTGGATGATGATGAGGCACGCTTCAGAGATTCATTTGGGTAACTTGAACCCTCTATTAAGATACAGATTACAAAGAGATTTTGCCTGCTGTAGATTTACTTTTGAGATGTTTGAAATGTGTAAAACAACATAATGGTTAATAAACAAAACTATAAAGTTTTTTGAATTTATTATAAAATCGCTATAACAGTTTCTACAGTGTGAATCAAAAGTTGTGAACTAGAACTGAACTAGAACTAAACTAGAACTGAACTAGAACTGAACTAGAACTGAACTAGAACTGAACTAGAAGTGAACTAGAACTGAACTAGAACTGAACTAGAACTGAACTAGAACTGAACTAGAACTGAACTAGAACTGAACTAGAACTGAACTAGAACTGAACTAGAACTGAACTAGAACTGAACTAGAACTGAACTAGAACTGAACTTGAACTGAACTAGAACTGAACTAGATCAAAACTTAAATGATAAATATTCGATCCACTCATTTGAAGATAATTTCAGTTTCATACCTTTTTTTAGAACGATCACTAAATTTCCACACTGTGTCTTTCTAAAACTGTACGCTTATGAATCTTCTCGAGAAAACAATATCCAAATACACATAATAGTATGTAAAACAAATAAAATATTAATACTCTCAGCTGGCCTGGCCTGCGGTAAAGTTAAGATGATCAAAGATTTTGCGAATTAAATAACTAAACAGCTTAAAACACAAACCGCTTCAGAAAAACTAAAGCACACTGACACACAAACTTACGTAAATTTAGTAGGAAAAAATAGCCGGTAACATACACAAAATAGTAGTAATGCGTCAAAAGTAACATGATATGTGGTCAACTTAACTCAAGTCAACGGGTCCATCTTATGCTTGTACACATACTACCTACTTGTATAAGACTTGCTAGCTTAGATGTAGATGAACTATACAAGAGTTTGTCATGGATATTCATCCATCCATCTAACTGAAAGCAGTAGCCCACCAGTATTAGAATAGATATTAGAGACGCTGTTAATGCAAAAATAATAATAAAATTCAAATAAAAAAATCGAATATACTAAAGCAGTAAACGGCAAACGATCACACACGTTAAGGTTCACTGCTTCCTTTTATTATTTCTTACCTCTTTTTGTCTTTTACTCCCTTACTTCTCGGTCTTGTCTCATTGTCGTCAGTTTCTATTTGCTACATATTCGTTGTACTACGTTAGTGTTTTCATTTATCTTATTTGTGGTTACTTTTGCTAAGATTGTGTAATACAATCTACTTGTACGAGTTAAAAAAATACAACATACTTAGATACTTTATATACACGTACATACATACATATGGTAACATTTGGAAATACAGCTTTATTAAAATATTAGTAGAATAGGTCCATATAGCAATATTATTGGTATTAGATCGTAACTTTAATAGAAAACTTCAATTGCTATAATTTCAGAACCATTCCTATCTTTGAATTCGACTTCTAATCTGCTGATAGAAAATAAGTCATGATCGGCGTCTCTTTTTGCATAATCATATACATATGTATGTATATAAATGCATTTTTTAATCACAAATAAGTGTTTGGTCCGAATTATGGACATGAATCCTAAATATACTATGTCGATCGTGGTATTGGTTTAGTAAATCTCCGAAATCGCCATCATCCAACTTTTGCTTACATTTTTCTCTGAGTCTATTAAGTTACTTGTTTTCTTTTTGACTTTTGCATGTCTAATAATACGACTTAATAACTTAATGTCTTTTGCAGTTTATATATATTTTTTTAGATTTTATTCTCATACAAATATAAATACAGATTTATAAAAATGGAAGGATAGATGGTTAGGTAGTGGTCACATTATTATGTTTCTAATGTTTTACGTTAGTGTGTGTGTGCAACTATGACTGTTTGTGTGTGGGTCCTCTAAGTCTAACAGCAAATTTAATTAGACACTTTCGTATGCACGAGTTCATGTTACGATAACGTCGAAGACGACAACAACGGTGTTTGAAGTGTGTATCTGTATGCGAGTGAGTTACACACATAGATTTGTACATCGAGTTAAGTCACATAGTATAGGCACTAAAATATTTATACAGTTTGTTCTAATATTAGACGAATAGTCATTTTAACCAATAAAAGATGAAATTTTTAACCCTAGATCTAGATTTCTGGTTCAGCTCTATTTCAGTTCTAGTTCAGTTCTAGTTCAGTTCTAGTTCAGTTCTAGTTCAGTTCTAGTTCAGTTCTAGTTCAGTTCTAGTTCAGTTTTAGTTCAGTTCTAGTTCTAGTTCAGTTCTAGTTCTGTTCTAGTTCAGTTCTAGTTCAGTTCTAGTTCAGTTCTAGTTCAGTTCTAGTTCAGTTCTAGTTCAGTTCTAGTTCAGTTCTAGTTCAGTTCTAGTTCAGTTCTAGTTCAGTTCTAGTTCAGTTCTAGTTCAGTTCTAGTTCAGTTCTAGTTCAGTTCTAGTTCAGTTCTAGTCCAGTTCTAGTTCAGTTCTAGTTCAGTTCTAGTTCAGTTCTAGTTCAGTTCTAGTTCAGTTCTAGTTCAGTTCTAGTTCAGTTCTAGTTCAGTTCTAGTTCAGTTCTAGTTCAGTTCTAGTTCAGTTCTAGTTCAGTTCTAATTTAGCTCTAGTTCAGATCTAGTTCAGTTCTATTTCAGTTCTATTTCAGTTCTAGTTCAGTTCTAGTTCAGTTCTAGTTCAGTTCTAGTTCAGTTCTAGTTCAGTTCTAGTTCAGTTCTAGTTCAGTTCTAGTTCAGTTCTAGTTCAGTTCTAGTTCAGTTCTAGTTCAGTTCTAGTTCAGTTCTAGTTCAGTTCTAGTTCAGTTCTAGTTCAGTTCTAGTTCAGTTCTAGTTCAGTTCTAGTTCAGTTCTAGTTCAGTTCTAGTTCAGTTCTAGTTCAGTTCTAGTTCAGTTCTAGTTCAGTTCTAGTTCAGTTCTAGTTCAGTTCTAGTTCAGTTCTAGTTCAGTTCTAGTTCAGTTCTAGTTCAGTTCTAGTTCAGTTCTAGTTCAGTTCTAGTTCAGTTCTAGTTCAGTTCTAGTTCAGTTCTAGTTCAGTTCTAGTTCAGTTCTAGTTCAGTTCTAGTTCAGTTCTAGTTCAGTTCTAGTTCAGTTCTATTTCAGTTCTAGTTCAGTTCTAGTTCAGTTCTAGTTCAGTTCTAGTTCAGTTCTATTTCAGTTCTAGTTCAGTTCTATTTCAGTTCTAGTTCAGTTCTAGTTCAGTTCTAGTTCAGTTCTAGTTCAGTTCTAGTTCAGTTCTAGTTCAGTTCTAGTTCTCTTGTAGTTTAGTTCTAGTTCCATTTATTTTTTCTTTTACAATTTCATTGTCAAACACTTACTGTTGCTTACTGTACTTTTTCAAGTAATTCACTAACAAAAAATATTAAATAAAATTAAATTTCCTGATGCTTAAATTTAACCACAATAATGTTGACAATGTGTTGTGGTTTTTTACTCACGCTTTTCAGCACACACTAACATACATGTCTTGACATAAATGTGAGTACAATGTGGCTGTATGCTTCCATGTTAAGACTTAAAGACAACAAGGAGTATGTCTGTCTGTGCGGCCAGCAAAGTAAAAAATAAATAACTTCTCAATAAAATTACGAAAATATATAAAAATGATCAAATAGATTTCTTGTAAAAAACACATCACGCTAAATGTCTCAAATGGCTGTTAAGCGGCTCTAGGTAATATTTCTCACAGATTTTTGTTTTAGTTGGTGTCATAATAATGTAATAATATTTACTGTTAAAGTGATGTTTTGAGTGGAAGTTGTAGCTACTGCTTTAAAATTAAAATCTTTTCAAAGTAAATATAATGAAAAACTTACCTTTTTTCAAGAGATTAGAGGCATGAGGATTACGACTTTTTGTATTTAACGATGAACAATTCCATCTATGCCATTGAAACTGTAAAGGGAATAAATATTATTAGTTTTTTTCTATAAATCGAATTTTTCGGTTTGTTTTTATTATTTACCTGTATTTGACATTCTCTTATGGCCAGATCTAGTCCTTCTAAGGCAGCCGTGGTTACATCACTGGCTTTGTAACACAATTCCAATTGATCTTTGGTTAAACCGGGCACTGAACGACAAGTTGCCCGACCATCAGGTAAACAATGAAGCCTACCATGATAATATAAGAAAATAAAATGTTTATGAATTATTTACTGCAAAAATATGTATAATAAAAGAGCAATTATTTAAAAAAAACTTAGTTCTAGTTTCGTTCAAGTTCAGATCTAGTTCAGTTCTAGTTCAATTCTAGTTCAATTCTAGTTCAGTTCTAGTTCAGTTCTAGTTCAGTTCTAGTTCAGTTCTAGTTCAGTTCTAGTTCAGTTCTAGTTCAGTTCTAGTTCAGTTCTAGTTCAGTTCTAGTTCAGTTCTAGTTCAGTTCTAGTTCAGTTCTAGTTCTAGTTCAGTTCTAGTTCAGTTCTAGTTCAGTTCTAGTTCAGTTCTAGTTCTAGTTCAGTTCTAGTTCAATTCTAGTTCAGTTCTAGTTCAGTTCTAGTTCTAGTTCTAGTTCAGTTCTAGTTCAGTTCTAGTTCAGTTCTAGTTCTAGTTCAGTTCTAGTTCAGTTCTAGTTCAGTTCTAGTTCAGTTCTAGTTCAGTTCTAGTTCAGTTCTAGTTCAGTTCTAGTTCAGTTCTAGTTCTAGTTCAGTTCTAGTTCAGTTCTAGTTCAGTTCTAGTTCTAGTTCAGTTCTAGTTCAGTTCTAGTTCAGTTCTAGTTCAGTTCTAGTTCAGTTCTAGTTCAGTTCTAAGTAATAACCTACGTTCTGCGAAACAAAATTCATTATTGATATGTTAGTTGCATCAAATACATACAATTTTAAAACCTTAGAAATTTTGAATGTAATCTAAATCATCATACGATTATTTAACATTTAGATGATAATTAATAAAAAAAGTTTTCCTAATTAATCTGTAATTTACATCGCCAACGTAAAATCTAGATTAAAATCAATTTGAAACTACGTAAAAGTAAAGGCGTATCTAGAATTAGTATCAAGCATCAATCCTTCTGTGTCATTATCAAGTTAGTATACATATGTATGTATGTATATAAACAAATAAACACTATTTAAAAAAACACATAAAAATCAACTAAAATTTACTGATAAGCGATGACCGGGAGAAGCCATGAAATTATACAAAATTTGTTATGACTTATTTCGTTTCAAACTTTTGAATTCAACGTTTGTGTGTAAACAAAATATTTAAGAAACATTTTGGAATAATAAAAATAAAATAATACATAACTTTAAAAAATGAAAACAGTTCCGCAAATTTTAATAGTTCTATTACTAATAACAAATGTAAGTTGGTGAAATTAAGATAAAAAATGTTTTAAAATTTAAGAAAAATATTGTTTTAACAGAATTTGGCTGAAGATGAGGAAACTTTACAAAATATTGAAATTACTACAAAAAATCCTGTAGAGAATACTACAACTAAAGTAGAAGAACTGGAGACAATGCATAACATCACTACAGAAAATTCTTTAGTTAATGTGATATTGGAAACGACTTCGGAAGTTTCGACAGATATTAAGAAAATGAATGTTGAGACTTCTACCTCTATAAGCGTTTCCGATTCTGAAGATTCTAAAAAGTTTAAAAACGAAAAAGTAATGGAAACGGAAAATCAACAAGAATCCGTTTCTCAGTTGGAAAATGAAAAGGAAGCAGTAACTAAAACGAGTCTTTCCGATAATAAAGTATATTCTGATCAGAAGGAAATTTCTGGAGATTTTATTAAGTTGGAAAACGATGCTGTGTTAACTAAAAAAGGCCCTTCAGAAACTGAAGTATATTCTGAACAAGAAACAGTTTCTGAGTTAAAAAGCGGAAATGAAGCTGTAACTAAGAAAAGCCCTTCTGATAATGAAGTTTTTTCTGACCAAGAAATAGTCTCTAAAGATTCCAATAAGTTGGAAAGCGATAATGAAATAGCAATTAAAAAATCTAATAAAACCGAAACGAACAACGAGGAAATAAGTTCTGAAAATTCTAAAACTACAAACGAGGAACTTCCTAATATTATTAAAGTTTTGCAACCTCTAACCAATAACCAAGAAGAAATTAATGATAATTCGAAAAAGTCTGCAGAATCTATAATAACAACAAGTAAGCAAAAAGATATTTTAGATATTTCTGAAAACTCTACAGAATTTCTAATAGAAGTCGTCACAACCACAGTGGTGAATGAAAAATCATTAACTAATACGCTAGAGGATTATGCGCTAAAACAAATGAATTTCATATTAGATAATTTGCTAATAGAGACACAAGAATTTATAGCAAAAGTTTTACAGGCTTCGGTTAATATGGTATTCCAAAGAGATCATTTAAAACGTTATGCTGAAGGTTTAAATCGTATACTAAACCCCAATACCGATAGCGAGTACAGTGTTGAAATTACTGAAGATTCAAAAGTATTAACTCAAGATGAACTTTATGAAGAAATTATACTTAAACTAAACTTTCTTAAAAGTAAACCTAGCCGCTTTTTGCAAAGACATTTGCCGCAGCCCTGGATTAAAGATTATCTTAATAAAAGAAGCGAATTAATCATATGGCTGGATAAGGCCTCCGAACAAATGCATCAGGAATTTAATGTTTATGTAAACGAAGAAGATGATTATATTAAATATCAATATTTCAATGAAGCATTTGATGATATTTCACGAGCCACCGAGATCCATCAAAAACTGGCCTTATTGGCTGATTTAGTTCAAATAGTTAAAAATAAGAAACAAATCACTTTTATGGATTTATACATGCAAACATAGTTTTGTTCGATTTCTTTTTTTATATTTATAGTAAATATTTTATTAATAAATTGTTGTTAAATATTTAAAACTACTTTATATTTCATTAGCTTTTAGTTCTTTAAAGCGGGCAAATAATTTTTCTCTCTGTACAATGTTATGTTCATCGTTGAGTTCTTGCAACAAATCGAAAAGTTCTCTATGACGTTCTATGCCCTCTTCAGTGAAACGTTGACGTAATACAGTGGCCGCTTTAGAAAATCTATTATTGCATTTCCTTTCCTCTATGGAGAGTCGTGCTAATAATTCAAACATGCCCAAAAGGCCACGTCTTAAAATAATATCTTCCTTTTCCTGTTTGGCCAAACCAGATTTAATGGTGGCAATCAGCTGTTGCAATTCCATTAATAAGTTCTCTTTGTCTTCTATACTGCCTCCTTGCTCTCTGAGACGCTGTGAATTCATTCTATACTGATACAACAACTCTGCCGTATTGCCTCGCTCCCCTAGTGGTATAGAGTCCAATAAAGTATCTGTAAATTCTTGGGTCATCTTCAACATATTGTCCAGTTTAATGTTCATTATAATATCCACATAATTGTAAAATTGTCCAATAATTTTACGTTCATCTTCTTTATTATTTATGTAAGCGGAGTATTGTGTAGATTGAGCCGAAATGACCTGTTTTTATATTAAAACGCAATTAATTTTTTTTAAATATTTGTTGATTTCTTTATTCCAACTTACTTCTAGACCGATCGCTATTAAAATTATGAAAATTGTTGTTGAAAATTTGAAATTCATGTTTCACAGTTAATTGTCGGAATTATACTGTCTGTCATCTTAAGCGTTCACTTGCATTATTCCATTAGATGTAATCTTTGTTTTCAGTTTTAATTTCTATTTTAAATTTTAATCTCTCTCTTTTTTGACAATGAAAACTCATTGTTTTCCGTTGTATTATCTATCAATGATTTTACTCAGTGACTAATTAATAAGAGCTTCTTAAAATAAAACTAAGAATCAAAGACAAAAAATGAGTATGGATTTAGTTGAATTATTGAGAATGATAAGAGTGAGCTTTAGGGAATTGAATCTCATTTTTATGGTCATCAAATTAGGGGGTATACTTGGTTAGTAATTCATTTAGTGACGAGATATGGAGTAAAAAATGAACTACAGTTGAACTAGAACTGAACTAGAACAGAACTAGAACTGAACTAGAACAGAACTAGAACTGAACTAGAACTGAACTAGAACTGAACTAGAACTGAACTAGAACTGAACTAGAACTGAACTAAAACTGAACTAGAACTGAACTAGAATTGAACTAGAACTGAACTAGAATCCAACTAAAATTGAAATATAATTTTAGGGTATTTTGCAGTCAGTAACGATCGCCATCTATATCAGTAATAAATTTTTATGAGTTTCAGTTTAAGTTTTTCTTTCGGTTCTCATCGTTTAATTAAATTTAATTGGAAACATAGAATGAAACAATCGCTCTCCGATTGTCAGTGGCAGTAAGTGAATGCAATTGTTCGAATAACCCCGTATTAATTCAATGATTTATATAGAAATTCTTTATAATAATATAGATTATTAGAGCAAAACAAACAAAAATGAGATAATAAAGACAATACTTTTAATTAACCCATGTTTAGAGCTATGGTACCGGAGTTTTTTTTAATACTATAACTTATTTTGCTAAGGCTTTTTAGTTTTGACGTTTTTGCATATATACTTTGTCAGAACTAAGATATCGTAGAACACCCACAATGGGTTAATAAGTCCTAATGATGTAATATTAGACATCATGTGATGCCACCTGCATTGATGATGTTTATTCTTCATTATAGCGAGACAAAAGTAAATGAAATTATTGAATACTTCTACTAGTTTTTTGCATAGATATACATATAACGTTTTTTTTTTGTTAAAAAATTAAGTAGAATTTGTGTATTTTTAATACAAAATAGTTTCACGCTTCATAAACTAATAAAATTACAGACTATGGCGCACAGTTGAAAAATATTAGAGGCACTCTATACTTGATCTCAGGTTATATAAAGTTTCTCCTAACATTTGTAGCACAAAATTGTTAGATCTCTTTTTTTTCTATAATATTAAATAAAGATTTTTTAATTCGTTATTACCGTTTAATTCTGTAAGTTTTTTCTTAAAAGCAAATAAGTTTGTTTTAAGATACATGAAATCAAATTTGTTACGGTCTCGTACAAATTTAAAATGATGAACTTCAACTGATACGCGATACTCGTACAACATTTTTAAACGTGTGTGAAAATGACACGTACGCATTTTAGCGTAGGATTTTTTTCTCATTTAATGTATCTACATTAAAATAATAAGAAATCCGAAAATAAACTAATGTAAGTTTCGAATAAATAATATACAAAACTGTTATAAACCTTTACGTACATTTAGCAAAATATATACGTACTTTTGTAGCAAGAGTTTGCGGTTTTAATATTATATTTTAATTTAATTTACAATTTCAAGGTTAACTTAATTTCAAAAATGTAATTATTACCATTTATATTCAAGTTAAGCCCTAGTTCAGTTTCAGTTTTAGTTTACTTCAAGTTCAGTTCTAGTTTAGTTCTAGTTCAGTTCTAGTTCAGTTCTAGTTTAGTTATAGTTCAGTTCTAGTTCAGTTCTAGTTCAGTTCTAGTTCAGTTCTAGTTCAGTTCTAGTTCAGTTCTAGTTCAGTTCTAGTTCAGTTCTAGTTCAGTTCTAGTTCAGTTCTAGTTCAGTTCTAGTTCAGTTCTAGTTCAGTTCTAGTTCAGTTCTAGTTCAGTTCTAGTTCAGTTCTAGTTCAGTTCTAGTTCAGTTTGAATGTAATTTATATTAATTTCTTATTAAATTCTAGTTTAAACAATCCCAGTTTTGTGCTTATATTTGAAAACTCTACCATAGTGTACCCTGCTTTCCCCCTCCGTTGGACAGCTCTTAAATTGTATCGAGTGAAAGACGCCACTTAAATAAACATTTGTAGTGGTTTCATTTATTTCACTTTATGTTGTTGTTGTTTTAAAAACAAAGTTATCTATAATTTTAGATCACCTTTTGACCTTGAACATGCCAACATGTTAGTCAAACAGTGATTTGCCACAGCAATTCTTTCTTAATCTTCTTCTAAACGTCAAGAGGTGTGGCTTGTGGGTTTTTATTATTTCTTTCTTTTTTGAAACTTTGAAGTTCTCTTCGAAAGAAAAGAAGCCACTTTGGACAAGCAAAAAAAAAAAATTGTTCAGTTGCTGCTGATGGCGATGACTCTTTTTATGATGGTGATAAACAAATTATGAAACAATTTCGTTTCAACAAATCTACGTTTTTAATGGTATTAAGGAACATGTTGGATTGTTGGAATTATGAGCCACAATATTTTTAATGTCTGTTTTTTTCTGTTGGAACCTGTCTGTCTTGTGACATGTCAATCATATCGCATACACGTTTGTTGGATGGTGAATCACTTGCTCATTTTTAAACTCTACACCTCTAGACATTTGGCGTTTGAGACGAATTTGTTTAAAACATTTTATTGTGTTAGATTTAAACAGATCTAATAATCGCAGTCATAAAAAGTATATTTTTTGTTGCTGTTAGAGATTTTGAAATATTTATGATTATTATTTCAGATTTAATTTTAATTAAATTCTCGTGAAAACAAACAACAGATGAATTAAAAAAAAGAAACATTATTAAAATTTAAATTCCATGAATTTGAAACTAAATCTGATGTTGGCAATCAGTAAAAATGCAGTAGCATTTCATTTGGAAACCATTAAAATATGACGTATGTTTGATTAAATCTGTAAAATGTTAAAAAACAAAAACTACTAACAATAAATGGCAATTTGTTCTCAGCCAACCCAAGGTTAATTATTTTAGCAACCTTTTTTCTAAATTATTTCTTCGGTATTTCGGTTTCACTTCTATGATTTTGTATCTATGAATGAATGTCTGCTTAATTTGATTTTCAAACTTCAGATTCTTTCATTAATGTGCATATGTTGTTTACAAGTTTTATATCGTTTTAAACCTCAACAGATAAAAAAGAATTTGTTTTTGATTTAATTTTAATTTTAGACTTGCGGTTTTTATATTTTTTGTTTTTGTATTTTGGTTTAACTCTTGAAATGAAAATTGTTAAAAACATTTTTATTTCATTTTGTTGTTGTTGGTGTAAGAAGAGTCTTAACCTAAAAACAGACAATAGATGGATTTATTTAAAGCAATTTTGTGGAGCCCTAAATGAATCCCTTTATTTTTTAATTGACAAAATAATCAAAATGCTGAACATTTTAAAGAGCAAGGGGGATTCCCTTGTATTTAAATATTTAAAATTTTTTAGGTATTTTTAAACTTAGTTAACGAGGAATCAAATTTTATGTATTTACATGAACACCGCATAAATATGTCCTTATTTAAATAGGACATAATAATCAATTTAAAATTCTAGTTAAGTTCTATGTCAGTTTAAGTTATGTAATTCAGTTTTAGTTATTTAATTCAGTTTTAGTTTTTTAGTTCTTGTTCAGTTTTATATCAGTTCTAGTTCAGTTTAAGTTCAGTTCTAGTTCAGTTCTACTTCAGTTCCAGTTCAGTTCTACTTCAGTTCCAGTTCAGTTCTAGTTCTAGTTCAGTTCTAGTTCAGTTCTAGTTCAGTTCTAGTTCAGTTCTAGTTCAGTTCTAGTTCAGTTCTAGTTCAGTTCTAGTTCAGTTCTAGTTCAGTTCTAGTTCAGTTCTAGTTCAGTTCTAGTTCAGTTCTAGTTCAGTTCTAGTTCAGTTCTAGTTCAGTTCTAGTTCAGTTCTAGTTCAGTTCTAGTTCAGTTCTAGTTCAGTTCTAGTTCAGTTCTAGTTCAGTTCTAGTTCAGTTCTAGTTCAGTTCTAGTTCAGTTCTAGTTCAGTTCTAATTCAGTTCTAGTTCAGTTCTGATTCAGTTTAAGTTTAGTTCTAGTTCAGTCCGACATATTTCTTTTTGAAAATATAATGCTTTATGAATTATAGGCATTTTCACTGTTGTATCTCAATATTATTATCTACAAATCTCAACCCATAAAATGCTCAATACATTTTTTTGTTTGTTCCCAAAAATATTTCAATAATTTTTGCACATTAACGTATTGGTGCAATAAATAAAAGAAAACACTGTTTATTATCAGTTTCATTTTTCAATTTAGTTCTTTAGCATTTTCATGAAGATATGGCGATGCAAAAATATGATAATGCAACAAACAAAATGCATTTTAATTGGGTTCAAAAATTTTAATGCAAAACATTCCTACTTTTTTCTCCCCTGTTCATCTTTTTTGCTTAATGTAAAACAAAAAAGAACCGATAAAGAATTTCAAATAAAGATTCGCAAAAGATAAATACTTTGTGTTAACAGCTTTATAAACTAACAAGTAGTATGTACGACGACTAGTTAGTAGTTATGGGTACACGGAGAAAAAGAAACATTAAAAAATATTGAGTGCAATATGTTGAAAAATTAATTAACATATATTATATTTCGAAAAGCTACAACGCTTTCTCTCAGTGTTAATTTAAATTTAACATTAAAGTCAATAAAATTGATAAGAATTGAATGGCTTAAGATTTAAACAAAAATAGCTACAATCAGGCAAAACAAAAACTGAAACAGAGTAAGAACTTAGAAGAAATTGATCGTAAAGTGATCAGGCCAGGAAACTCTTAAAGCATGTGTAAAAGGTGAATCATCTCTCAATCCTCCTCTTCTATGGCTTTAGATTGTAAAGCACGCAATGACGATGATGATAATAATGATGTTGCTGATCAACACCATCGTCATATTGATGGTGAGCCTGTTGTTCATGATGGCAAACAAAGTTGAGGTAAATATTTAAAAATCAACTCTTTTTTTAAGCGATCGATAATTGATCGCTTATAAATTTATCGTTGGTATGCATTTAAAATTGAAAAATAAATGAATATAATGACCATGATATTTATTCCTCTTAACACACTATTCAACTCTATCTGGGTATTCTGTTCGTCCATTCATCCATATGTCTGTCTGGTGGCTACAAAGCTGAATATTGTGTTAAATGTGGCGCTTATCAGCGTTAAAATGTGTTTTAGATAAAAAGTATTTCATTTTTTTGTTCTTTTTAATTTTGCAGTTTATGAGCAAATGAAAGTGTATCACCACAGCTTAACAACACAGACTAAGAGTTTTTTATTATAATTACTATTGTTGCTGTTATAACAGCCTTTATTTCGATAATCTTCACCTCATGATATCCAGATCTTTTGGTAACTTTTTTGCGATTCTGTAACGTTAAAGTTCCATTAAATATTTTTTCTTAAACATTGACGCTGCACTTTTAATTTTCTTTTCATTCTCAAAAATACCTTTGAATCGACAATATATATTAAATATAAAAGACATGTGAAACAAATATTAAAAGCTTTTTAAAAGTTTTCCCACGGTTTAAAACAAAAGATTTTATATTGGCTTTTATAGAAAGGAAACTACCTTATTATTCTTTGTATTTTTTAATTTGATGGAAAGCTGACATTCTTTTGTAGCGCCTTCATCAAATAGACCGCAAATTATCAATAAATCAAGGATTTACATTTGTTAAACACCAGCCAATATGTTAGCCATCAATGCGTTAAAAAGTCCATTCATTTTGAAGGCCAAACTACAAATTCAATAAATCTTAAATTTATTGAAATATTTTAAGGGGACAAAATATTATTCCCATAAAATGTAGTTTATATACTTAAACATATATCGGCGCTTGTATAAAAAACTCTTTGAATATTTTTCGTTTTACGCTAAAACTTTAAGGAACAATTTTAAGTTGTCAGAACAATTCCTGGAAATGTTTTATACTGAACTAGAACTGATCTAGAACTGAACTAGAACTGAACTGAACTAGAACTGAACTAGAACTAGAACTGAACTAGAACTGAACTAGAACTAGAACTGAACTAGAACTGAACTAGAACTGAACTAGAACTGAACTAGAACTGAACTAGAACTGAACTAGAACTGAACTAGAACTGAACTAGAACTGAACTAGAACTGAACCAGAACTGAACTGGAACATTTGCTATTTCGCTTCAGTTCTCTTGATAACATGCCAAATTTTTTCTTAGTACTAATAGCTTCTTTTAAACCAGCACTTGTAAATATTCCTCTAATATGTGTGTCTAAGTATTCGTTATTTTACTATTAAAAACATTGTTAAGAATTTCAGGTTGCTGATAAGGAAGTTATGTCTTAGATATATGTATATCATTAATTTTATCCTGCCTATTGTTTGATTCTTTAACAAATTAAAGTTAAAATAACTTGCCTCCTTTTAATAGGTGGAGTAAAATTACACTTCAGCTAATTACCCATCGCATGTCAGATCAACTTGCGTAAAAGTAACAACATTCCTGAATGGCACTTTAAATGTGCGTCATGTTCCATCTAGAAAGACTAAAGTTCTTTTGTGCGAACATGTTTTGCCTATACTTCAAATCTGCTTGGAGAAACCGTAGAACATCTCTTCAAGATTTCTATTACCGGTACCTACATATTTACGAGAAGTCATCAAGGACCGGCCAATAATATATAATATCTTCAAAGCTTTGTTAACTATACATGTTCCATTTCAGGCACTCGAGAGAGTGTTCTGAGTGTCTTTCAAGTAGAAGCGTAATGGCTCGCGGCGATTTGGAAAAATGAAGGAAAGAAATGTGTGTAAAAGTTATAAGAAAATAGTTAAGTGAGTGCGAAACTTTCTCTTCAGAAAAAGTATTTTCCCCTTCTTTTTATTTCGTTTTCTATTTTTGTTGTTAATTACAAAAGAAATAAAACTTTTGTTTGTTGGGTGATTTTAAGTGAAAATAACAATAAGAAAAGTATTGCATACTTGAAGTTACAATTAAATGTGTAAAAACATTGCATACTTTTAGGGGTTCAGTTGATGTAGTTATAGAACGGGTTATAATAGATAAATTTATATTTTAATAAGCTTGTTTTACGCAACCTAAGTGGGCTCATATAGTATTTAGTATATTTTAAATTATAAAAAAGTAAAAGAATGGAATGACCTCAAAGTGTTGCTGTGTGTGGGTGAATGGTTGGAAAACATGCACAATTTGCTACTCAATTAGGAGGCACATTATTAGAACCTGTAAGCATCATTTGCATATCATACACAAGAGCT
The DNA here is from genome assembly GCF_022045245.1 of Lucilia cuprina. Classification (NCBI taxonomy): domain Eukaryota; kingdom Metazoa; phylum Arthropoda; class Insecta; order Diptera; family Calliphoridae; genus Lucilia; species Lucilia cuprina. The sequence continues at coordinate 4,111,812 of NC_060950.1, forward strand.
TACGTTCACACACCTCGACGCACAGACGCAAGAAGTCATGCTTGCGATTTTTTAACCACCATTGAATGAATGGCATCACAAAACCAAGACAACAACTGACAAATGCAAAACAAAAACGCCTTTTTTATCTCCCTCCGTGTAGGGATGTTGTATTGGCAGACCAAAAAACCAAAAGCATAAAAATCATGCTTAAGCTCGTCGTCATCTCATTGCAGCATGTAATCTAAAGCTAATTTATATACTTCTCTTAAACAAAACATTCAGCCATCCCAACCCATCCATCCATCTATTCATCCAATACTTGTGTAATTCTCATCTTCATCTATTCGAGCATCATTGAAAACAATGCGTGCATTTGTATTGGAATTTGAAAGTGTGTGGTTGTGTATGCTTGAGTTTCTGTTGGTGTGTGTGTGTGTTTAAGGCTCATTATGCATTTGCAATTATGACTTGGTAATGGCGTCAACTATGTCGTTGATGATGTGGCTGCTGCAAGATCTAGTGCATTGCAGTTAAGTTTTTAATGCAATTTTCTTTTCGTTGCTGATGTCTTAAGATGTCAACAAGCCAGAAAATTATGTTGACAACAATAATGATAACAACTGCTACAACAGGGAATCTCATCCTTCCATCCACGCTTCCTACTAACTAGAAGGTGTACATACATACACACATATGTGGTATCTGTCGTTGATTGTTTTTTAAAGTAAAACATATAACAGTTACAAATATCGACGACATCATCTCTTGCATTTTCATTTGCATCTGCAGCATCATTATCGTTGTAGTCATCAACAACAGCATCGCCCATTACTCAATGCAAATTGTGTTTGTGCCTCCTCTACTGCAGTAGCTAGATACTTAAAACGTAGTATCTACCTTAAGAGCTACTAAGGATGAATGCCAGCATCAAGGTTTTAAGTTGTTTGTGGAGTAGTTGTAGTTAATAAGATGTGTGAGTTGTGTTGACTAAAGCCCCCGTTTTGATTACAGACCACCCTTTTGAGAATATAAAAAATATACATAGTTTAGCTAAATTACTGTGTGAACGAAAACGCATCTAATTAGTTGCATTGAGCCCTAAAAGTGTGCTATACACTTTCAGTTTATTTATGCCTAGAAAACATGCAAGTTTGAAAAGCCTCTCATGATACAAGTCAATTACTAACCCCTGTTACTTTTACATTTACTTATTCATAAAAATACTAATATTTATGCGAGTAGTTCTTATGTTTATCTAAGTTGCTAACTTCATGAGAAATTAATTCAAGTGTAGAATTTTTATTAGATTTTATTACCTTTTTAAAGACATACTTGAGATAGTTTTCTCAGCAAAATAATATGCTCTAAAACTTTTGTATAAAAAAGAAAATAACGTTTAGCTTAGTTGTTGTGTAGCGATTGATGCTCAAATAAAATTTTTCAAATACAATGTTTGGTCCAAAGACATACTTAGGCTGCTATAGGGCCAGTTGAGCGCTTCTTTACAAGTATTATAGTTCAGTGATAACAAACCTAATTGCCTGTAACACGGTTTGAAAATAAAGGTGTTAAATTTGTTTTTAATACATTCTGTTTCAAGACTATCAGAGCTCCTCACGGTTGCAATTATTAGATGTATTATATAGCTATGGATATAATTCAGACAAATGTCTGGTATTTTCGTCTGAATTCGTTCGTCTTAATTTGTATAGTTCTAAGCGTACTAACCTCGGATATGTTCATTTTGATGAGGATTCGCATTCTTCTCTTATTAACATATTACCGTATATGATTATCTCTCCATGTTTTAAATGCCGATCTCGTTGCGTGTACAGATTTGCTTTACTTAACTTCCTGGAGTTCTTGATTCCCTTCATAAACAACTTTGAATTCTACAAACCTTAATTCTAAGTCTGAGAGTCCTTAAGAAAGTAACTCGTTATTAATGATTTATACTTTGTTCTCGCGTCATTGCCAGTTACTTTATTCGTAATTCGGTTTGCATCTTTTTGTGCCCACCGTCAACAAAATACATCTAAATATCGGTCTAAGACCCACATTTTCTTGGTTGCCGTTATACTAACAAGATCCAAGCAGAAAACACTATAAGGCTGAAGGACTGTGATTTGTAGTTCAATGAGCTTTTTTCGATAAAATGTTAAACATTGCTTAGAGTTAGAAATTCCAAATATCGATAAGAAACTCCTGTAGCAAGGGCTAAGCTACTTTTTCATTCTTCATAAGGTACTTTTTTGAATTTTCTATAATTTTAAATCTAGAAACATAAAATTAAACATGTTAAGCCCGTAGTAAATGAGAACCTTTCAAAAGGTGTCTTTTTCATTCTTCAAAAAGTACTTTTTTAAGAACCTATAAGTACTTTTTTTAAGAACCTTTCGTGCTTTTTATCAAAAGTTACTTAATAGGTATATTTTCAATTTTTTTTTTGTAAAGCTTATTGAACCTAGAAACTATGTCTGATGAGCCCGACGTAAATGAGAAATTGGGACTTTTGTTACATGTTTATGTTTCAAAAGGTTCTTTTAGAATCGTATACAATATTGAAGTTAGAAATATGAAATTTAATATTTACAGAGAGGGAAATTTGACCTTCAAGTCATTTTCTGAAGTTGAGTTTATATGGGAATATCGGGTCAAATGAGTTCTATAAAACTAAGTTTTACCCACTTTTGTTAACTTTATAGAATATTTAACTTATTTGTGAGCCTAAAGGCCATATTCAGGGGGTACGGTTGTAGAGGGCTAGGCAAAATAATGGATCGATTTCAACCATTTTCAATACACGTATGTTCCAAATTCACATGGACACACAGACAGGCGGACGGACGGACAGACTCAGAAAGTGATTCTGAGCCAATTGGTACACTTAAAGTTGGTTGTGGGACCAATATTTTTGGATGTTACAAACATCAGCACAAACGCATAATACCCTCTCCACCATAGTGGTGTAGGGTATAAATAATTTTATATGCCTGATACCAAAATGACACTAAAGTGTTTATATTTCCCTTTTGCCCATCCCTTGAATCCGCGCCTGACCTATTGAAATGGTTCTTTTAGGTACTTTTTCACTTTTCAGATGGTACTTTTCTATGACAAGCAACATAGAAACATTCAATTAAGAACCTATAAACTTTTTTTGGGACTTTTTATCAAAAGGCACTTACTTACTTATTTACTTACTTAGGACCAGTAAGTAGGTCCTTTTTTGATATAATTGATACTTTTTGAATTTCCTGACTGATTAAAAAATATAAAAAGGAATTTTAAGGTAGATAATATTTCATGTCATCTTATGAAATTGATCTGCTTATAGTGTCTTAAGTATCTTAGGTATCATCAAATAGCTCCCATCTTAATCTAGTAATTTTAAAACAAGTTAAATTAACAGTTTAAAATATCTCACAATTCATCATTTAATATAACTCATCAATAATCAATATATATTTTTTTAATCTTTCAGATTTACAGAAAAAAACAATGTAAATTAATAAAATATTGTTAATATACCTGGGGGTAAGTGACAATTATTAAATTTTTTAATAAACATTTTTGTTAACGTTCCTTCCATTAGCGATGCAAATTAAGTTGCCTTATTAAATGGGCGTATTTACAATTCTATTAAAACTTCAGATAAGGGGTCACATACAGCACGATTAATTGTCTGTGTGTTTGTTTTTTGCTTTTTGCTTTTTTGGTGTTGATGAAATAATTAAATGATTGATTAATTTGTCTTGTCTTAAGCGATGTTTACAATGAATGTTTAATTTTTTTATGGTTTATGGCCTGGTTAACAATCAATTTAAAAAACACCTTTTTTTATTTAAATATAAAGAAAAAATTGTTGTAAAAAAAGTCGTGACGATGACAACGAGTTGGATGGATGGATGTTGTTAATGATGATGGTTTATGTTTGTGCTACGAGTTATACTAGAGTAGAGAGTTTTAGTCATGTTGGTGATGGCGACTATGTTGCCTTTGAAAGTGATAAATTTGTAACGTTTTTTTTTTTCAACGTACATGATTCGATGGTTCGTTGGTTTGTTTATAAATGATGTACATACAACATGTTTCACTAAAAGTGTTAGTATGTGTGTGTGTGTTCGTGTGGGAATAGGAAAGGGTACTTACCATCTTGTACAACAGGCCAAGATAATCACAATAATTAAATGCAGGTGTAGGCAACGAGGCGTTACAGTTAAATTTCTCGTCGTTGTTGTTGTTGTATGCAGATGAATAGTTGTTGTTGTTGTTGCTGTGGTAGTGTTTCGATATCTTTTGTTGTTGCTGCTGCTGTTTGTTGATGATTGTAGGCCAAGCACTGATGAAAAATTGTTTAATATTGTTGTTGGCAATGTTGATGATTTGTTGATTTGTGATTGCTTTTGGCATTGCTGTTGTTGTCTTCGCTGTGTGGGAAATTTGAATGGTTGTGGTTGTTGTTGCTGCTGCTGTTGTTGTTGTTGTATTTGTAATTGTGTTAATTCGGGCAATACAAACATTGCTAATTCTTTTGTAAATTTGTTGTAATTGCTTTAATTGCTGCTCTTGGTCCTGTCGCTGTTTTTGCAGTTGCTCTCTTTTTAGCAATTGTTGTCGTTTTTTGTGGCGTATCTGTGGCTGTTGTTGGATTTCAGTTTTTACTTGCTGTTGCTGGGAATTTGTTAGTTTTTTGATGTTGTTGATGTTGTTGTTGTGGTTGCAGTTGTTTTTTTGCTGTATTTTAATAATAACACAAACACTCTGACATGGCTCAATAAAAATTCTTGTAATTTTAAAAATGGCCGTAAACATTTTTGCGGTAACAACGGCCCAAAATACAATTTAAACATTGAATATTTCAACATTTAGCCAATTTTAACTCTTTTTTTCTATATTTATTTGCACTGTTATTTGTTTTTTTTTGTAATTTTTAACTGAGATTTATTTTTCACATATTTTTTTTTTGGTTTATGCCACAAATAATTTTATGTTTTTGTTGCCACTGATGAGGTTTAATTATAAATAATTATTTGTTTTTGTTTGTTTATTTTTTCTTTAAAATTTAGTTGAAATCATTAACAAATTGCAAAATTGTTTTGTTTTGCTCTTTTATTATTATTCTTACGTAGTTGTCGTTGTTGTTTTTTTAACTTAAAAAAATTGAACAACTGTTTAAGACTGACGCTAACTGACTGTTTGTTGGTTGTTTTGTCTTCTTGGTGGCGGTTGGTTGGTTGTTCTTAACTCAACTGAAGTGTCTGTGTTTTACTTCTGTGTATATTTTTTTTTTGAGATTTGTTGTTCTTTTTTGTTTTTTTTTTTTTTGGTATAAAAGTGTTGAGAAGTTTAGAGCTCTTGTTGTTATTATTGGGCGGTATTTTTTCGAGGTTTTTATGTTGCTGCTGCTGACTTATGTACTTATTTATGTATTATTTTTCCTTTGTTTTATTTCTTTTACATACACATATGGGTTGTCATTATATACTATTTGTTTATTTATTATTTCGTTGTTAAATCACTTCAATGTTTTAGACATTTTAAGTTTTATTTGTTTCTAAATCACTTTTCTAGTTTAGTTTCATTTTTCATTTGTCAGATTAGTTTCCTTTTTTTTAAATAAATGATGTTTTAAAATTGTTCATATTAGAAATGTTGTTTTTTTTCGATTTTGATTTATTTCATATTACTCATACGCCTGTAGCAAATAGTATTCACTTAAGTATGTTTTTAAAAATACACTTTTTTTAATTTTAAATACTATAATTTATATTTTAAATCCAGCTTAAATAAATGAATTAATGTTATTATAACATAATATTGTCTAAATATTTATTAAATGGCAAATTTATAATCACTTAAGCCGATTCGTATGATTCGAAAAATACAGCATTTTCTGCGAAATTGAATTATTGTTTATGGAAAATATAAAAAAATTAGTAATTATTCTACTTTTTTAATGCCAAGTCATGACGTTCATTGTCGTACTTACAATATTGAACATCATGTTTTTGAGAATATATCTTAGAAATTAGGGTTTTCCTTAAACCAAGTACAAGATATTTGATTCAAGTACGTATCGGTTTGAATATTTATTTTTAGAATTTTCGGTTTAGATACAAAAAAAAAAAAAAATTAAATTAATCCCAAAATGAGTTTGAGTTGAGCTTGATTTTAGAATTCACCAAAAATCTTCAAAAAATTTGAATTAATCTCTAAATGAGCTTGATTTAAGTTTCATTTGTATTTGATTTAAGAATTCACAAAAAATCACCAAAATCAGATTGATTCGTACTTGATTTCAGAATTTACAAACAAATCTACAAAAAAGTTAAATTTTGAAAGTTCAAAGTTATGAATTAAAAAATTCCCAAATTGAACTTGATTTGTACTTGATTTCAGAATTCACAACAAATCCAAAAAAGTTAAATTTGGAAAATTTGAAATTATGAATTGAATTAATACTAAGATGGACTTGATTTAAGCTTGATATTTGATTTCAAAATTCACAAAAAATCTACAAAAGGTACGAATTAAATTAATCCCAAAATGGGTTTGATTTGTAATTGATTTTAGAATTCACAAAAAATCAACAAAACAAGTTAAATTTTGAAAATTCGAAGGTACGAATTAAATTAATCCTAAAATGGGCTAGATTTGAGCTTGATTCGTACTTGATTTCAGAATTCACAAAAAATCCAAAATCAAGCCCAGAAATGGGCTTGATTCGTAATTTATTTCAAAATTCACAAAAAATCTACAAAAGCAGTTAAATTTTAAAAATTCAAAGGTACGAATAAAATTAATCCCAAAATGAGCTTGATTTGAGTTTGATTTGTACTTGATTTAAGAACTCCCCAAAAAATCAGAAAAAAAGTTAAATTTTGAAAATTTTAAGTTATGAATTAAAATAATCCCAAATTGGACTTGATTTGTGTTTAATTTTTACTTGATTTCAGAATTCACAACAAATCCAAAAAAGTTAAATTTGGAGAATTTGAAATTATGAATTGAATTAATCTTAAGATGGTCTTGATTCGTATTTGATTTCAGAATTCACAAAAAATCTTCAAAAACAGTTATGTTTTCAAAATTCGAAGGTATGATTTAAAATAATGCCAAAATGAACTTGATTTGAGTTTGATTTGTACTTGATTTAAGAATTTACAAAAAAAAAAAAAAATCAGCAAAAAAGTTAAATTTTGAAAATTCAAAGTTATGAATTAATCCCAAATTGAACATGAACAAAAAAATGTTGAATTTTAAAAATTCGAATATATGAATTGAATTAATTTTAAAATGGACTTGATTTGAGCTGGATACGTACTTGATTTCAGAAATCACAAAAGGATACATTTTGAAAATTCGCAGTTATGAATTGAATTAATTCAAAAATGGTGTTTAAGTTTTTACAATAAGCGATATGTACGTATCAAAATTTAAAGACAAACTTATTTTTTTTAGGAATAAAAATTTAAAAAAAATGTTTGCAGAAAAAATTGTTTCGAACGGTACTGGAACTAATTTTTAATCAATAATTTATGTACCAATTGATCAAAATAAGAAGTAATTCTAGAGAAGCTCAAGCGTTTTTTATTCAAAATCGTTAAGATTAGGAACCATTTTGATATACTGTCAAAGAATTGCTTTCATTAGTTCAATTTTATGTAAATAAATTTAAAACTTAATCTAAGATCTGTTAAAATTTCTCCAGTATGGTTCTATGAAAAAATATCTATGTTTATTAATTACATTTTTTTTTCAATAAATTGTTTCTGAATTTTTTATAAAATTTTTGCAATTGATTTCCCATTTAAAGGATTTTTTTAATTTAGTATTTCCTTAATACAAAAGGTTGCTTTTATGAATTTAAAAATAAATTTGTTAAATTTGATTATTGTTTTTTTAATTAAAGTATTATTCACATCTTAATTAATCTTACAGTTAATTGATTAATTCAGTTTTTTACACAAAAAATATGTATAATTCTTTATTTTTTTTAGTTCATATTATATTAATTTATTTATTAAATATTCGTTCGCGATCGATTTATAAATTATAAAATTTCTCCATTTTAAACGGTTCAGAAAAACTTATTTATATTTTTATTCACTTTAGATTTTACTTTAGATTTTTATTAGAAATTTAATAAAATTTTTAATATTATTTATTTAAAAAATTTTTTTTTAAATTTTTATTTTAAATTTTAAGATTTAATGTTTTTTTCTTGTTTTATTTATGAATTTAAAGAAATCTCTTTAAATAAATTTTAACAATTCTTTAATATTAAATGGTTTTTCTTAAATTTTCTTTCAACACTTTAAGTTTTTATATAAAAAATGTTTTAAAATTAATTTGAAAATTGTCCGTTAGAAACATCCTTGCACGGAGATGGATTAAAATATTCTAAAACAAAATGTTAGAAAATTTTCAACATGCAAATTATACTCTTGTTTTGTTCTTTATTTCTTTTTTTTTTTTGGTTTTAACTAATAAATTACCAGCAACAATAACAACAACAACAATCAAAAATAACAATATAGTAGTTATACGAAACGACGACAAAACGCTCTCTCACACATCGTTAAAGTTAGAAAAATGAAGAAGAAACAGAAACAGAAGGAGCAGCAATAGAAGCTGCATATCCTGTAAATTAAATAAATTCTATGATGGTTGTGCGCGTGGCAAACGTCCTTGTTGGGGTGCGTATAAACAACGAATGATACAAAAGTTGTAAGCACACGAAAACAACAACAACTAAAACACAACACCACACAACAAGGATATTAAAGCCTTTACACAAGTAACCACAATGACAATAACAAAAAACAACAGCAATAACAATATTCTTTATTAGACAATAAGACAGCAGGATGCCCGAACATTAAAACAAAAACGAACAACAACATGAACAAAACGATGAACAGGATTAGAAACAGATACAGCAGAAACAACAGCAACAACCACAACATTTAAAGAAAAACAATAAAATATAAATCTTCTCATGCATCGAATATTGTCAGTCATCAGTGACTGATTCACATTGCATTCATGCATGATGAAATGCACTTGCACAACAGAAGAATTTGCAAATTTTATGATTTTTTTTCGTATTACTGCCGTTGCATTTACAGAGTGCATCCAAGGAATGTGCAATTTTAGAATTGTTTTGCATATTTCTCTATTGTTGTTATTGCTGTTGCATTTAGAGGAAGAAAAAATATAATATTTTTTTGGTTTAAAGCAAAATATAAATGATAAAAATGTTTGGATGGTTGAATGCATGCATTCATGCGTATGTATTTCAATTGCACCTTAATTAACTGCATTTTTTGTTTTTGATCAAAGATTAAAGAAAATTCAAATTGTTTGAAATTAACACGTTTCATTGATATAAAATAATGAAAAAAAATGGTTAAAAATAAAAAAGTGCCACATCTCACTTTTCGTAATAAAATGCAAAGAAAAAAGCAAGGGAAATTTTTTTAACCTACTTGAGACGCTTTATTTTTTCCCATTTATCTGACTTTATTTTCACTCTTTCTTCCTCTCGGTTTAGTTTAGCTAATAAATCGCTTCATTTAAAACAATTACTCTTTGATTCCTGCTGTTTTTTTTTACTTCAATTCTGTGTCAGAGCTTTTAAAGGATGATGTTATTATTTTTCAATAGAAAAAAGCTCTTTTGAAGCGTTAATTCAATGTTTGTTCATTTCTTTTTCAGTTCTAGTTTAGTATTAGTTCAATTCTAGTTCAGTTCTAGTTCAATTATAGTTCAGTTCTAGTTCAATTATAGTTCAGTTCTAGTTCAATTATTGTTCAGTTCTAGTTCAGTTTTAGTTCTAGTTCAGTTCTAGTTCAGTTCTAGTTCAGTTCTAGTTCAGTTCTAGTTCAGTTCTAGTTCAGTTCTAGTTCAGTTCTAGTTCAGTTCTAGTTCAGTTCTAGTTCAGTTATAGTTCAGTTCTAGTTCAGTTCTAGTTCAGTTCTAGTTCAGTTCTAGTTCAGTTCTAGTTCAGTTCTAGTTCAGTTTGTTTTTAATCCAAGTTGCAGCCCTTTTATAAATTACATTCCTTTCGATATCTGTCCCATATTAAATCTATATTGTCTTGTCTTTATTTATTATTAAATCATCAAACGATTAAGGGTTTCCTTGCCATGTGTTCAACAATTTGACAAGGACATCCCTGCAGTCTGAGTGGCTCTTCAGGATTGAATGAAAAAATAAATAACAACAAAAAATTCAAAAAATTTCTAACTAGGAAAAAAACAACATCAAAGGATTTTTATAAAACCATTAACATGAAAATACCAAAAATAAAAGAGAAAATACAAAAACAGCAGCAGGAGCAAAAGTAAAGTGTAGAATAAAATGAAAACGAGATCAGAAGCCATCGTCATCCTCAGCGTTGTCGTCACCATGTCTAACTGGTTCACGCATAAACATTTTTTTAAATGCGGAAGCACAAAAATGATGCTAATTTCAAGATGAATTTCTAATTTTCAAATATTATGGGCTAAAAGACAAACTGACTGATGACTGAAAAGGAGAGAGGGATGCAGTCAGTTGGAGTAACAGTCCTACTCCATATACAGCAGGAATTATTTAATTGATTGTTGTTGTAGGTTTTGTTTCTTCCTGTTTTTGTAGTTTAATGCCGCCTGCCGCATTTCATGTCATGTATTAAGTCGTATTGAGTTGAGTGAGTCTAGTAAAAGTCTGTAACTTGTACATGATTATCCATTTATATTTTTTTGTAGCCAACACCACTTTCTATCTCTATCACGGCCTAATGACAAAGTGCAATGTAATGAAATTTATTAAAATCTAAAGAATCTGGGTCGGCTTTTGCTTTTGATTTAATTTTTGTTGTTATTTTTTTTTACAATTTAACTTTGAACTTTGTGTATTAAAGTCTTTTTGTTTCTCCAATATATACTTTTGGAGGTTGAACAAAAGGACACTTGTTGCCTGAGATGTTTGTATTTGTTTGTCATACTTGATTTTTTTCTTCTTCTTCTTTCGTTTTTTTCCTTGAACTTCTACCAAGATAAATTTTGTAATGAATATAAAATTTAAATATTAAATTTTTCTATTAAAATATGAAGATTTTTGTTGTTATTGCAAAAGTCAGAGATGGTAACTTGTGTATGGAAATAGGGCAGAAATTTGAAAATTATATAATTAAATATATAGAAATAAAAAAAATTTTTATTTTTATAAAAAATTATTAATTTAATACTTTCGCTTTTAACGTTACATTTCCCATTGTGCCAAATAAACATTCATAACTGTATCTCTTATGTACATCTCTCACGTGCAAGCAGTCGCTGCTTGTTTACTATAAATATCCTTAAATTATTGTTTCAAAATGACATTAAGTATTGTCATTGATGACAGAAAAAATGTCACAATAAAACTAGTAAACAACAAAAGAATATAAGCACTCTAAAAACAGCAAAAATAAAACAAGTTTAGCATGGCCGACTCTAAAATACCCTACTTAGTTATGAAAAAAAGAAATAAAGCATTTCATTTGCCTCTAGGCAGAATTCCGAACAAAAACGGAATACGTAAATTTGATTAGAAAAAATGGCGCACCCATAGCCCTTATTATATTTACAGATAGCCAGAAGGCAATTAAGGCAATATCAGGTGATAGAATTTAATCTAAGACCGTATTGGATTCTAAGAAAGCTAAGAACTGAATACTCTCTCAGAGGTAAAGTTTACATCATATCGGTATTAGACCACTCGGGAGTAGTCGGCAACAAAAGGTGAATGTAATAGCTTTAAAGCTCGAGGCAGTTAACCTGACAAATGCAAACCCATTCTATGCAACAAAAGCTGCATTAAAAATGTGGGTTAGAGAATTCCATAAGGCCTCTTGAAAATAATGAAATGGTGGGAAGAATCA
>NC_060950.1:4128707-4139054 GCF_022045245.1 Lucilia cuprina
CATGCTGAACAGTCAAGCAGTCCGTCATTTCTTTATGCCCCACCATGTTGAAATGGTAAAAAGTTGTTGTAATTTAAGAATAAATATCACAACAAATGTACAATTTATTATTATTGTTATTATTGTTGTAAGTATGTTGCACATTGATGCTGAATGTTGTTCTTTAACGTTAAATTTGTTTTGTCTTTTTCTGTTGTGTTGCCTCGTTTTTTTTTTTTTTTTTTATTTGTTGGTTGGTTGATTTTTTGACATGGTCGTTGTGGAAATTTTCATGTTCATCATCGCATCTTCATCAACATCCTATACTCTGTATTGCACTTTTTTTAAAGATGGCTGCTGTTGCTCCATTGCTCTTAAGTTTGCTACACAACATGCACTTGAACTTTCATTTTATCGTCATCATCATTATTATCAGCGTTAGCATACTCCTGAGCATCTACAAAAACAACAGCAGCAACATCATCAGCAATAGCAAAACATAAAAACATCTTCTCCTGTATGTTGCAAATACCTTCGAATGTTGTTTCGATGATAATAATGATGGAGATTTTTTCGTCATTTTTTATTTATTTGCGAGTTTAGTTCTTTTTTTACATTTTATTATTTATTTTCTTTATTATTTGTGGTTTTTCTAAAGCACATGCAACTATTTTTAATTGTATTTTTTAAGTTGTATTTTATTGCTGTAGTGATTTTTTTCTTTTTATTGTATTTTGTTGCTGATGCTTCTTCTATATCAACATTATTGAAATTCTGAAATTCCTCAGCTTGTTTATGCCAGTTGTATGCAGATGGATGGATGGCTGGTTAGTTGTTGAGATGAATGTTGGTTCATCTGTCTGTCTGTCTGTCTGTCCGTCCGTCCGTCTGCCTGGCTTACTGTATATGTATGTGTGTGTATTACCCTTTCCTGCAACAACTACTACTGTTATCAGTCTTCATATAACCATAGATGGATGGATGGTTGAATTTTTGTACTACATTCATAGCTACATACCACTACATACTACCGTTTGCTGTTGCTTGCTACTCTTGCACTCGTCGTTGTGCTGGCTGTTGTTGTTGTTTTTGTCGTAGTCATCGTACGTACTTGTAGTGCCACAGCTCCTCTACTCGTGGCATTTAAAACATTTTCAGTCTCTCCTTTCAGCCACTTGAGCTGATTATTTGAATTATTTTTCCTTTCCACATTGTTTTGGGGTGGGTTTTCAGCTTTTTCTTCTTCGTTTTTTTTATCATTTTTGGATGAAATCTTTGTGGCAAGAAGCATACTTTAGCTTGAGTTGAGAGTTTTGTTATACATTTCGCAGTATCTCGTACATGGTATGTAGACATTGTAGGCAAAAATCTTTTGCTACTATTTTGGTTGGAAATTGTTTAAATAAAACTGCATGAATTTCAATTAAATTTCTTTTTAAATAAAAATTTAACTTTTAGATTTAGTAAGTAAAATAGAATAATATGGTTGCTTTGGTGTATATTAAGTGAACTGATAGATGCTGTAGAAAGATTTTGTTGAAAAAATACATTTTACAACTAATTTAATTTGACAAAAATATTTGTGGAATTAAAGGATTTTGATGGAAAGGAATTTATTTAAACATTATTTAAGTAATTTTTTGTAACGTTTTTTAAACGTAACGTTTAAATAAAATAAAAAGGACATCCCACCTATGACAAGCCTGTGCTAAAATCATCACTTCTTTAAGTCTTCTTCAATACCTTCATGGAGTAAATTCAACTTCTTTTTCGCTTCATTGGAGGTTCTTTTTTTTTGCTGGGTAGTGTAGACTAAAGTCATTACTAACGTCTTACTGGAAGTCTCGACTTGAATCGTTGAAAGTCTTGAATTATAATTCAAAAAAAGGTCTCGACTGTAACTCCTAAGCCATAGCCTTCACTTAAGTCTTGCCAAAGTCTTGACTCTACTATTAACTAAAGTCTCTATAAATGTCTTGATTCTCATTATTCTCTCTCGATTAAAGTCGCTTCCTTGTCAAATAAATAGATAACACTATAACTTTTAGGAAATCGTTTTCTGGAAGATCTATAAACAAATTAAAAATCTCCGACACAAAGGCTTATAAGAACCCTGGTATATAAACATCTAAAAACATATTAAAAATCTCTGACCTAAAGGCTTATGTAAACCATTTACTTGTTTTTACTAGTGTTCTCTGTAGTTTAAAGCTTTATCAACGTTACTTTTCTAATTGTTCTTTAACTCCCCGATTTTATGCCTAGATTCCTAATAACGCTTGATTTAACTCAAAAACTAAACTTTACACATAAATTACTAACACATACATGTAAAAGAAATTTGTTTCATTTAAAATTTTTTTCCAACAATTTTCTCTTTAATAATCGTTAAAGAAGAATTTTCCATTAATTTGATTTTCACTTCTCTTGACCACTCACTATTAACTTCATACAAAGTTAAGCAAAATATTTGCTGTTTGCTTTTTTCTTTTGGTGGGCCAACAAAAAAAAAACCTCAACTTTGCTCGTTTCTCCTTAAAGTAACAATTAAAAATGAAAAATGTTCCCACGAGTTTGGACAAACAAAAAAAAAAAAAACTATAGAAGAAGCAGAATAAGAAGACCATTGCCACACCATAATCCATACCTCAACAACTTGAACAAACATCTTCTGATTGCCAACCATGCTGCAGAAGTCCAGGCTAACTTAAACAACAACAAAAACGGCCATGTTTTGTTGTGAACTTTTCAGCAGCAGCAGTAACAACTACACTAATAACAAGAAATATACATTTAACCTTTTTGTTGTTAGTTGTATGTACATGATGTGGAACACACACACATGAATATCTATACGGGAAACATGATACATATGTATCAGATATGGTTAATGGATACAATTACAATTAGTACTTTCTGATGTATAGCAAAAGTACTTATTTGCAATTATATATGCAATTAGAAGAAGGAGGAGTTAAAGTTTTAAGACTCGACTATAGAATCTTCTATAGATTTGACTTTTGCCTATAATCTTGAATATAGACTTTACTTTAGAATAGACCATAGTCTCAGTTTTACATTCCATTATAGCGGCTAATATAAACTTGACTATAGTTCCGACTATAGTTTCGACTATAGACTTGACTAACATCTCATATATATACTATCTTCTATGCACGGGATTATAGTGCTGACTACATACTTGACATTAGTTTATAATACAGACGTGACTATAGTCTCGGCTATGGATTCGATTGTAGTCCCAAATGTAGGCTCGACTATAGTCTCGATTATAATATCGCTTATAGACTCGGCTAAAATTTTGATTATAATCCCGACTTTCGTCTCTAATATAAACATGACTGTATTCTCGACTAAAGACTCGACTATAGGCTCTAGACTAGAATATAGACGCAAATATAATAAGACTTGACTAAAGACTCGAGTATAGACTCGACTATAGACTCCACTATAGACTTGACTATAAATTATATTATATACTCGTTTTGACTTTACTGTAGACTTGTATATAGACTCAAATATAGTCTCGACTCTAAAAGCGACAATAGACTTTACTATAGACTATATCGACTATAGATTCGATTATAAGTTTGACTATAGGCTCGACTGCAGACTCGACTATAGATTCGTTTATTTACTCAGCTATAGACTGGACTATAAACTCGACTATAGACTCGACTATGGAATCGAAAATTGAATCGACTGTAGAATTGACTATAGACTATAGAATCATCTATAGACTTGACTATAGACTTGACTATATACTCGACTATATACTCCACTTTGGACTCATATCGACTATAGGTTCGATTATAAATTTGATTATAGACTCGACAACAGACTCGACTATAGACACGACTACAGACTCGACTATAGACTCAGCTATAGACTGGACTATAGACTCGACTATAGACTGGATTATAGACTCGATTATAGATTTGACTATAGACTCGACTATAGACTCGACTATAGACATGATTACAGACTCTACTTTATACAAGATTATGGAATTAACTATATATTTTACTATATACTCGACTATAGACCCGAGTATAAACTCGATTCTAGAATCAACTATAAACACCACTATACACTCGACTATATACTCTACTATAGACACGACTATAGACTCTTAACTATACTTAACATAACTATAGTCTCTATTATAGAGTCGACTTTGAATATATATTCGACTACAAAAGTGACGAGTAAGATTTCGAAAAAGTACTTTTCGCAAAAAAACTAAAATCCGTACAATTGTGTCAATTAAACTATCTCTGATACATATGTAAAAGAAACCTTGTACATGCAACAAACAAACAAAAAAAACTCAACAGTAACAACAAAAATTTTTAGCAACAACATCTTTCACATACCAATACAAATTACACTTGGTTTTTGTAATGGTGCGTAAATGATTCACAAACAAACACACTTACATACATATACTACACACTTATTTACTCACTTGTTCACTCACTTTACTACATGCAACAACAGCAAAAACAACATGAGTATTTATCAAATGTTATTATGTAGGTTTTTGTTGAAATTTTCAAAACCCAGAAACTTACATTCTATATGAGAAGGAATCAGTTGAAGTCATGTCAAGACTTCAGTTTTCTGTTTGCTGTTCAATGTGCACTGATTTCTTTTTCTTGTCAAAAAAAAAAGAGCAAAAACACTGCACTTCTTCATTTTTTCTTCATCTTCTTCTTTAATGTTGTTGTAGCCCTTTTTTTGCAAAGATCTTCTTAAACTCTAAAGGAATTTTTCCCATAAAAATTGGTAAAAATTTCACAAACAAACAACACAGAGATGAAGAATAAGGACTGTTTTAGCCACCAGTTAAAAATCTTACAGATGTGTTGATTTTTTGTGTTTAATTTGTTGCTTTCTTTAACATGGCAGTTGGGCAGTTACGTACGCGTAGTACTATATACTTATTGCCTTTCTTTAATCAACAAACAAATATTTGCCAAAAAAAAAAAAAAAAACGAAATAAAAAAATCTATAAGAAAGATGAAAAAAATGTTAACTGGAATTTTGATTCGTCGTTTTTTTATAATGAGGAAATAAAGCGTGAATGAAGTTTTTTATATTTAGTTTTTTTTTCTCCATTTTTTCTTTTAAATTACTGCCAACAATTTGATATTGGTTTTTTATTTCTTATTTTAAAAAATATTTTAAATTCTAATTGCATATATTTGTTTTTAGTTTGAATTTCTCTGAAAAATAAAATTTGTTTTAGAATGTGTTGTTTGTGAGGGAAAAATGTTTAAAATAGGTTTACTTAACTATTTTAATTATTTATGAAATTAGTCAACTATATAGTGTAACGTATGGATTTTAATGTCGTCTTTCATTTCGACTATAGACCTAACTCTTGATTTGTCGATTGCTTTGATTTGTGTCTTGAATATTTTCTCATATGTTGTGTCGACGGATTTGACAATAGTGACTATATTCTCGTTTATTATCTATTCGAAAATAGAGACTTTGATCTCAACTCATGCAGTAGTTTCGACTATATTCTCAGTTATTGGCTATAATCAGCGCTATAATTTCGACTACTTTAAACCATTGTCTGACAACAGTTTAGCGTCTTTGCTATGGTCCCGATAATAATTTCCACTGCAAATTTTGACCATAGTCTTTACTAACATTTTGACTTTAAGAAATATAATTTTGAGAATGGTCTCGCCATAAATCCCCACTTTAGTCCCCCCTTAAGCCTCGTCTCATTTTGGACTGAAGACTCGTTTAAAGTTTTGACTATAGACCCGTCTAAAGCTTCGACTATAGACCCTTCTAAAGTTTCGACTATAGACCCTTCTAAAGTTTCGACTATATACCCGTCTTAAGTTGCGACTGTAAAATCGTCAACAGTTTCGACTGTAGACCAGTCTAAAGTTTGGACTATACACTCGTCTAAAGTTTCGAATAACAATTGTTTTGACAATAAACTTTACTACAGACTCTCTGGACTCTTCGACTAAAGTATCGGTTTTAGTTTCGATTAGAATCCTGACCATAGTTTTGACTTTATGGACTGTAATGTAAAATCTTGACTATAAAAATTTGATGGATATATGTACTAACTAACTAACTAACTAACTAACTAACTAACTAACTAACTAACTAACTAACTAACTAACTAAATAACCAAGTAACTAACCAACTAACTAACCAACTAACTAACTAAGTAACTAACTAACTAACTAAGTAACGAACTAACTAACTAACTAACTAACTAACTAACTAACTAACTAACTAACTAACTGACTAACTAACTAACTAACTAACTAACTAACTAACTAACTAACTAACTAACTAACTAACTAACTAACTAACTAACTAATTGATTAACTAAATTTTCTTGATTTCCTTAGTCTTTCCTTGACAATTGATTGTGATAACCAAATTATAATTTTGTTCAACATTCCAACAATTAATTTTCCTTAACTTTAATTTCAAGTTGCCAATCAAAAATCAAAACACTTGGTAATTCAATTCAAAACTTAAGATTTTAACCTAAAACTTAAAAAAAACACTCTTTTAACTTTACGTTAAAAAACAATTTCAATATAAAATTTTACTTTAACCTCAATTCATTTGTTTCCATAACAAAATTACCAAAAAATTCTTATTTAATTGGAAAAACTAAATTCCATTTTAATTAACTACAACTATTTAGTTTTAATTTAATTAAATTAATTATAAAATGACATTTTTAAATGCTATTTAAACTTCAAGTATGCTACTCTCAATGTTACTCCTTCATTTGAAGTTCGAATAATGAAATGAAAAGATTTTATTATATGATGGGATCACTCACTATTTTGGGGTTGGATTTGTACACACACAAACACATACGCACACGTTCACATCCACCTGACAATTGTTTTTAAAAAAAGTTTTGGTTTGAACAGCGCATGCCAGCTATTGTTTGCTGCACTCATCATAGAGAAAAAGGAGGAGTTACAATTAAAATGGCATAAATCATTTTATAACAATAGAAAACTTTTGGATGAGCTTTTGTGTAAGAAAGCTTGCAAAAAGCTTTATTGCTTAGGAGCTTTTTCTAAAGCTTTTTTTGTGTTTGGTTTATGAAATGCAAAAAACGGCATTGTGCTGGTGTTGTGTTAAGGAAGATGTTGGAATTTACATATAAAAGCTTTCAGCAATTTGTTTTTGTTAAAGACGCATGCTTAACGATTTTCCGCTAAAAATTATATTTTTTACGGAAAAATTTTAGTTTTATCTATCTGAGTTCTTAATTAAAATCTTCTTCCAACACTCGGTTGATGTAGATGGGCTGTCAGTTGGAGGTCTATTTTTTAAAATTTCTTTATAAATTTATTATATTTTCTATAACATTGTTGTAAACTAATAAATTTCGTATTGATAAATGTTTGATCATCATTGATGTCGACATTTAACAAAAAAAAAAAAAAAAAACTTTGTAAACAACGTCAACACTTTGTATTCATTCATTATTCTTACATTTACTATTTATTGCTTAAGGTCTTAAGACCAAGAAATTCTTTTCTTTTTAATTGTCTAAGAAAATTTAAAACAAATAAAATTGAAATCATCAATTTGTGAGGAAAACAAATTGCAAAATACTAATTGATCGTGTGTTTTTATTGTCGATCAATTTTGTTTTTGTTGTGTGAAATTTTTGAAAGAATAAAGGTGTTTGAGAGGTTGCCATTTAAGGACCGCACACTTTGGTTGAAATTTTGCCAAAATTTTGTTTTTCATTTATTTAACCCTTTAAAGATGCCAAAGTTATTTTAACCCCACATTGGAACAGATATCGGTGCATGAAAGTTACAGTTACTGATAGAGTCTCTTAAAATAATGAATCTCTTTCTCTTCTAACATAAAAACTCAAAACATTTTTACCAAAAAAAAGCTTTTTTTATTAAATTTTAAAAACAAGCTTCCTCTTTATGACAAAGTTTGTGAGAAGTTTATTTTAAGAAAAAGCTTTTTATTTTAATTATTTCCTTTTTTAAACGAATGTCTTTACAAAGTTTTTAATAAAATTGTTTTTTACGGAAATGATTTTATTTGCAATAAAAAGCTTTTTATTGTTATTATTTTAAGAAGACAACTGAATTGTTTTTAAAAAAGCTTTCTTAATAAAACAAAAAGTCATAGAAAAAGGGATTTAAGAAATGTTTATGAACTTTTTACATCAAAAATTTAAACAATGAAAAAGCTTCATTAAATAAAGCTCTAATAATTCCTCTTCAAAAATCATTAATAATTTAATGGCTTAATAAAATGTTTTAACTATTTAATAAAAGCTTTTGTTTTATTATAAAGTAAATTCTAATTTTATTAAAGCTTTATTGTAAAATAATAATTGAAAAGCTTTTAAACAAAGAAAAATCTTTCAAAAAAGCTTCCAAAATTAAATACTTTTCCAAAAAGTCATTAATAAGCTAAAGCTCTCATAAACTTTTTTTAATGAGAACGTTTTATAAAGATTAAAACGCATTTTATGTTTGTGGTTTTTTTAACAAGAATCAGATTTTTTAAAAGCGTTACGCAAAAATAGTATTTTTAAGCAAAAGCTCAATAAAACAAAGCTTTTGAGTAAAAATTAATAATTACAAAAAATTTTAAAGAAATAGAAAAAAAGCTTTATTTATTAATATATAAAAAAGCTTTTAAACAAATTGATAATATTTTCAATAAAAAAGTAATTAAGAAATGTATTTTTAGTAAAAAAATTAATTTAAAAGAAAAACCTCTTTGATTTAAAATATTTTAATAAAAAAGGCTTTTTTTGCATAAAGTTTTATCGGCGAAATTAAAACTTTATTTTCAAAGAAAGTCTTGTTTTTCTTTCCCATGGGTTCAATGAAATGCGTAACAAAAGTTACTTCATCTAAAACGCAATTAATCAAGATCATTCAAAACAAATACCATCATAACTTATACCAACTGTTTCGAACATTTAAAAAATAAATTATTAAAACACCTTAAATACAAGGAAATTATTATGTTAATTTTCGGTTCGCCACAAATATTTTGATCTTTGATCCTTTATATTAAAGATCAAAATTTGCTTAAATGACATGACTCCATTAACCTTAAAATATTCATTAAGAATTAGGCAACACAAAAATATCTTCTTCAAAATAACCAACGGAGCTTTTAATTTATAAGCTCTGTTTATTAAGTCTCCTTTCTACAGCTCTGTAGGTAAATAACCACTAATGTTTTAGATGATTTTGTCGGCAAGAGGGGTTTGCTGAAGGAATACTGAAAAAAAATTAAGAATTGTTATTGAAATGATGTTGAACGATTAAAGTGCTTTTAGAGATTAAGTTATTAATTTTTGTGGTTGGGGCCATTCAAACACAGCGGGTGTTAAAAGTTTAAACTAAAGGCAGAATATAAATAAAGCAACAAAAAGTAAAAAACGAACAAAGTTATTTATTATAAAATTTAACTGCATTTTAACAGTTTTTGTGTTTAAATAACACAAACACGCTCATATCAAACATGCACAAAAACACGTTAAAGGATTAAATACTAAATTAAAACAAAAAAAAAAAAAGAAGCAAATAAAAATTTTACACCAAAAATCTTTAAATGAACAAAATGTGAAACAGATCAAGTGCGAAATCTTCGGTGGTAAATGCAGAATCATGGGTGTTTTAACTTTTTTTCATTTCTTTTGCATTGGACTCGATTATAAATATAAATTTTGTGTTTTTATGCTTAAAATGTGTGTGATTTAAAATATTTATTTTGCCACCTCGGAGGTCTCCATTTATGCCCATCATCATCATCAGCTGCTGCAGATCTTTCTTCCTTAAAGGAATTTTACTTCTACTACAGATTTCATTTAAGTTTTTGTTTTAAGGAATATGAACAAAAATAAATAATGTTTGTGTTCCATACAATAAATGTGCTGCTGATGTATTGGCCTCTGGGTAATAAACAGATATTAATATAATTTTTTATGTGTTTTGTTGAATGTCCGTCCCAATCATGGACTGCGGTGGCCAGAGTATATGTATATGTATATATGAAGTATCAGAATGTTAGAGGCAGAGAGTTGCAACAGTAATCTTGATTTTTTTTCTTATATAATATTTTAAGACTAATAGTGAGTTCTAATGATCAGATGAAGTGGATTTTTTTACACATGGGATCAATTGGAATATATTAAATTGTTCTGTTTTTCAATTGAAGGCAAATATACTAAACAACCAACCGACTAACTAACTAACTAACTAACTAACTAACTAACTAACTAACTAACTAACTAACTAACTAACTAACTAACTAACTAACTAACTAACTAACTAACTAACTAAC
>NC_060950.1:4139154-4148190 GCF_022045245.1 Lucilia cuprina
AGTCTATAGTTTAGTCTATAGTCTAGTCTATAGTCTAGTCTATAGTCTAGTCTATAGTCTAGTCTATAGTCTAGTCTATAGTCTAGTCTATAGTCTAGTCTATAGTCATATTATAGTCAATAGTCTAAGCCATAGTATAGTCTATGGTCCAATCTATAGTCTTTAATATAGTCTGGTCTGTAGTCTAATCTATAGTCTAGTTTATAGTCTAGTCCGTAGTCTGGCTTATAGTCTGGTCTATAGTCTAGTCTATCGTCTGGTCTCTGGTCTAGTTTTTAGTCTAGTCTATAGTTTAGTCAACAATCTAATCTGTAGTTTAGTGAATATATGTCCTGTTAACCTGAAGTCTGCGTTTCGACTTTTTTGTTGGCAGGTACTTGGTATTTAAAGTACTAAGATTCTTGACTATTTAAACCTAAAATCGGGTGGTGTTAGATTCCCTTAGATTATTTTTTATCAAAAGTATTATCAATAACTATAGCTTTCATCTTTCAGCTTTTGTTACCAATAAATCCCCAAATAGTTTTCAAAACTATTTGAATGTCATTAAAAAACCTTATATCAACTTTCAAGAATTATTTGATAAAGATACACTTTACGATGCTGATTTGATTTTACAAACATTTGCTTCTATAAAACCACAAAATAATGTACACGATCAGGATTACGAAGAGGATACATTACCCTGCAAATGGTTGGATAATACTAAGTGTTCGCCGATTTATGAACCAGTTTGTGTAACCGATCTAAATTGTATATATGTTGTACACAATAAATGTCTTTTAGATAAAATGAATTGTGGCTGCAGTAAGTATTTTATTAAATTGTTGATTTTTTTAGGAAATATTTTAATTTTTTTTTTTAATTTTTAGCTTCCCATTTTGTATTACCTTCCACATTTTGTGAAAATTTCACACAACCATTATTTAAACGTTGTAATATTAAGATTTTCATACAATAGTTTATTAGATTTTTAGTATTTTGTTTAAATTATAAGAAATTTATTTTTTTTATTATTTATTGTAAAACGTGATTTTACGATAAAAATTTTGTTGTTAATAATTTTAACGCATTTGTTAATAACACGTACAATATTTTTTTGTTAATATTTATATATGTTTGATGTCTCATTTCAATATTATTTAGTAGAGTTACGTTTGTCATTTATAAACGTGCGAGTTTATTTTTCGCAATTGTTATTATAAAATTATATTGAAAGTAAAATGATTTATATAAGAATGAAATATTTAAGCTGTGTGTTTTTAATGAGTAAGTGTTAAAGAAATTGGAAAGGAATAGTTCGCTATAAGGAATCTGAAAAATTGTAACTTTTTCTCTCTATATTCTAGCCTTACTATCCTTAGCTTATGCTAGTCCCTCCGATTCAAGTCTTAGATTAAAATTACAACGTTTACTCCGAGATCCAGAATATGATGATGGTGAAAATGAAATTAAACCACGTCAAATACAGGGTATGCTTTTAAAAGATCTACGTGAACATAACCTATTTGATTCGTCATCCGAAGAAAGATTTTATATGAATTTAAATAAAGTAGAAAAAACTTCAGAAAGAAGTATTCTCTCGAAAGAAGAGAATTTATCAATATCAACCACCACTAGTACCTCTATACCACCAACAGTGGCAGCAGCCCCAACGACCTCGGGACAAAGAACGCGCCCTATTATAGTGGGTATAGAACGTTTAAGTTCAATGATTTCCCGTTTAATAGATATGTGGAGAAATCCTTAATTTGCAATGTTGGTAATATAGAGAACATATTCTAATTTATAACTTAAACAGACCCATGCGATACTAAAACCGGTATTATTAGCTTTAAGCTGGATTTACCCACAACAGCTTCTGTTTTTATGTTCTATATATTTGGCGATAGTTTAAAAAAATATATTTGTTTTTTGTTTAAATTATGCTAAACTCATATTTTTTATTTAAAATTTAAAATTCTAATTTATATTAATAAAATTCTAATTTATATTAAATATGTATAAAATATTTCTAGAATACGTTTTACATTAACAAGTACGTGCCCCCCGCTTGGAGCATTCTTGTATATTAACTTGTCTGAAATCTGCAAAGAAAACAAATAAATAATAAAAATTTTTGTTAAAAATTTCTTTTAATTAAACGGTTTTATTTAAAATAGATCTAATTTAAAATATTATGTTTATACTAATTTTGAAACTTGTCTTTCATAAAATGTTAATATACTTTCACATCTATTAAATAGTTCACGAAAACATTGCGGAATGTAAAACCTGTCGATTTTCGAATATCTGCTTCCTTCCTAGCTTTCTAACTAACTAACTAACTAACTAACTAACTAACTAACTAACTAACTAACTAACTTACTAACTAACTAACTAACTAACTAACTAACTAACTAACTAACTAACTAACTAACTAACTAACTAACTAACTAATTAACTAATTAACTAACTAACTAACTAACTAACTAACTAACTAACTCACTAACTAACTAACTAACTAACTAACTAACTAACTAACTAACTAACTAACTAACTAACTAACTAACTAACTAACTATGTAACTAACTAACTAACTGACTAACTAACTAACTAACTAACTAACTAACTAACTAACTAACTAACTAACTAACTAACTAACTAACTAACTAACTAACTAACTAACTAACTAACTAACTAACTAAAACTAACTTCAACTAACTAACTGTGAGTTGGTCACTCACTAAATTCCTAAAAACTAAGCTTAAAAACTTACTTCCTTCGCCCAAACAGGCAGCCGCATTTAGGGCACAAGTATTACTGAATTCCTTATAACAGCGACCATTAAAACCACAGGTAGGTTGATAGTTCAAAGGACAAAAGGTGGGACAGTCTGATTTGGGGCCACCACCACCCTGAACAGCTCCAGGACCACGACGATTGCCGGGGAAACCTCTTTGTGCTTGAACAGCACAAATGAAGAATAGTGCTGAATAAATTAAAAAAATTATATAGTTGGTTATTTGGTTAAAAAATTGATTAATTAACTTACCATAAACAATAGTTGAAAAAAATTTCATTTTAAATTTAAAATTTAAGATAAAAGTATTGATAAGTTTGAAGCTATTTTCTATAATGATTAGCATTTAAATAAAATTAAAGCTTTTATATATAATTGTCAATTAACCCTAAAATGGCAAATATTAAAAAAAAATTTGGAAAAAATATAATCATAACCTAAAAATTTAAATCGGTAAATGGAAACGTTACTCACAATATTTGTTTTAATAATAAACGTATTGTGATTTAATATTTAAAAATTTTAGAACTTGTGTTTAAGAATCTGATTTGTTTCTGATCATATTGGACTTCCTTATTATTTACTATTAAATTTTAGATCAATTACTTGTCAGTCTATAACGTAAAGAAATAATTTATTTTTAAATAATTTTTGTATGCAAAATTCTTGCATTAATTAAAAAATTAATAAATACTATCGAAGAATTTAATAAAAAATATATTAACATACATCTAAAATAGTTCAATTAACAGCTGGGGGCATCGGGGTTTAAACTGTCTTCATAAATTATATAAAGCAAGCATTAAAAAGTTCTTAATAAAAACACATAAAATGTTATTTCAAATATATTGAAATTTGCAGAGCGACTAGAGACTATCGGGGCTTTCGCTGTTTTAAGTACTTTCACTGGCTTTCAGCGAAATTTGTATAAAAATTATAGGTATGTATATAATAGATAGGCTGATAGATGTTTAGATTAATAGATAGATAGATAGATAGATAGATAGATAGATAGATAGATAGATAGATAGATAGATAGATAGATAGATAGATAGATAGATAGATAGATAGATAGATAGCTAGATAGATAGATAGATAGATAGATAGATAGATAGATAGATAGATAGATAGATAGATAGATAGATAGATAGATAGATAGATAGATAGATAGATAGATAGATAGATAGATAGATAGATAGATAGATAGATAGATAGATTAGGTAGATAGATAGGTAGGTTAGTGGTTAGTATTCTAGTCTGGTAGACCGGAGGTGGTGGGTTCGATTCAGACCTGAAGCACTGCTTCAAGAGCGCACAACAGGCCCGATAGAGGCCTAGGTGTATTTCTTCGCCTAGGTGTATTCTTAAAAAAAATTTTCAAATACAGTTTTTCAGTTTAAAGTATAATTAATTAAAATTAAATTTAATATAATCGCTTCTAACATTCATTAGATATCTACTACTACATTCTTTTTTTTATTGCAATTAAAATTCTCATAAAATGCAAATATAAAATTAATAATAAAAAAAGAAATCAATTTGTTTTTAATCGATCATAAAAACATTCATTAAAATTGCTAATCAGGTGTTAAAATCTAGAAATTTTTTTTATAAATTTAATTCATCCACAACAAAACTGAAATTAACGACATTTTAATGTATGAAAAATAAAAGACATAAAATAAATTTTAAAAAAGCAAGTTTCATATAAAAATTATATTGGAAACCAGTGATAACATTGAATGTAAATTATTTGCAAAAAAAAAATACATAAATTGAAAAACAATACAGAGAAATGAAATTTGAAAAAATATATATCTAAAGATAATTACGACAGAAATCAAATAAATTTTATTTTTAACAAAATACATAATAAAATTAATTGATTCACATGAGAAATAAAAAAAAAACACAATTTTCACAAAAATAAAAATAATTTTAATGACTTCAACATATCATTAAAAGTAGAAGATTCATTCAGTTTGAATTTTTTATTAATTTTGTAATATATGTTTTTTTCTTTTTTATTGTTAAATTTATTGTTATTAATTAAAATATATTTACAAATTCTATAGCTGCTTTATATCATTAAGTAATTCATAGTTTTATTTGTTTTTTTTTTCTTCATTCATTTATTCAGTCCCATCATTAATATAAAATTAAAATCAATTTTTGTATTATTATTAATGTTTCATTCAGTTTTGATTCATTCATTCTCGAATTCATTGAATATTTATATTTTTATTTTTTTTACTAGTTTCATTATGAAAGAAATAGAAAATTATTCAAAATGTGACTAAAATAGAAAACATTATTGTTTTTTTTTTTTTAATTTATAACTTATTTAATAGATCAAGATAGTGTCGTTTGTGATATTAATACACTCATAAGAAAATGTTAGTAAAAAGAAATTTAAATATTTAAAAATGTTTACTTACTTAACAATTTTTTTCAAATTTACTTGAGTAATTTAGATTAAAAAGTACTTTTTGATTAGAAATGTACCTTTCTGTGGTTTCTTTAACTTTAACTCAATTTGTCATGTTTCTAGTTTCATTCATTTATACTCTAAATTTAAAATAAATCAATAAGTATTTTTATTATAAAAAGGTACGATGGTGCGTTATTTCGTTCGATCGGAAGAAAAGTACCAAATTTTGTTCCAAAAAGGAATGAACTTAAGAACCTTAATTTTCCCTTTCTTCTCAAAAAGACAAATTACCTGATAAACTTCTTGATAGTTTAGGTCCAATTACAATAACCATCTACCGGTAGTTTAAGTAATTTGCGCTTTAGGTCAAAGGTTAAATTTTCAAAAATAATCAGTTATTAAATTTATTATTTAAAATTTCGAGTTAAGGAAAAATTAATTCTAAATGTTGAACTTTAGCACCCTGTAATTCATTTTCCATTTAAGCAGGAGAACTATAAGTTAAATTTTCTAGGAACTAAAATCGTTCTCTATAATTTTCTCATATATTGTTTTACTATTACAATCCATAATTAAGAGGATTTAAGCTTGAGGTCAAAGGTTAAAGTTTTTTTTTTCAATAAAAAATTTCTTTAGCTCTCTTACACCAGACAATATTTTTAAATATTGTTAGATTTTGTTAAAAGGAAATTTAAATTTTAAAAATTTATGAAAATTCTTTGTTTTTTTTCCAAAAAAAAAAAAATAATAAAAATAAAATTCGAAGTGTTGAACTTTAGGCCTCTGTAATTCACTTTTTCCTTTAATCGATTAGCTAAAAGTTAGAATTTCTAAAAGCTTAGATCCTTGTTTACAACTCGCTCATATATTGTTTTACAATCAAACCGATATTTTAGAAGTTATACGCTATAGGTCAAAGGTTAAAATGTCAAGAATATTTAAGGTTAAAGTTTTTTTTAAATAAGTTCTTTCTTTAGCTCTCTTACACCAGACAATATTTTAAAATATTATTAGATTTTATTAAAAGAAAATTTAGATTTTAAAAATTTATAGAAATTCTTAGTTTTTTCCAAAAAAAAAAAATAAAATATCGAAGTGTTAAACTTTAACCCTCTGTTACTTACTCTCTCCTCAAACCGGTTAGCTAAAAGTTAGAATTTCTAGAAGCTTAGATCCTTCTTTACAATTCTCTCATATATAGTTTTGCAATCAAACCGATAGTTTAGAAGTTATACGCTGTAGGTCAAAGGTTAAAGTTTCAAGAATACTTTTCACTTTTTATTTAAATAGAGGAATTTAAAGTTAAATTTTATGAAAGCTTATAAATATCTAATGCATTATTAATTTTGTATAAATTTCTAATGCATTATTTTACAATAACATAAAATAATTTTAGTTTAAGGTCAAAGGTTAACAATTTTGAAATTATTAATAAAACTGCTGGAATAATATCAAAAAAATTTGAAAACTTTTTCTTTGTAAACATTTTTAAGAAAATACCATTTCGAATCTACAATCTAGGTCAAGGGTTAAATTACTAATAACTAAAATTGTTAATAAAATTAATTAAGCCATGAGCTAATGAATAAAAAATAAAAAAGTAAAATAATAAAAATAACGCCTTATTAAACAAACATAAAAGCAACAAAAGAAAAAAACGTTCAACAATTTTGAGTTCTACGATTAGTTTCTGTTCTTTTTAACGATCTTGAGTCTAAATCTAAAGACTAAAAATGTTTATACATGAAAACTTATAGTGACTGAAGCTGGTGGTGTTGCTGCTGCTGCTAACGCAGTTGCATTCCTTTTTCATACCAATTTTATAACATTAATTAAGGTGTTGCCTTCGTTGGTGTTCTTCACGCCTTTCCATACAAATTACTCAGGAATTTCATGTTTCTTTTTAGTTTTCTAAATATGTACGAGAAAAAGAAAGAAGAACTCAAGCCAAATAGCATCAAGCATCCTTGGACGGGCCATACTCAAGCAACAAGTCAAAAACAGCCAAATGGTTTTGCAGAAAGAACAAAAAAATAAAGAAAAACAACGTACAAACACGACGGACAGACATATGGTTAAAACATGCAATTTGGCTAAAATGGTTTTTTGTTGTTGTATTGTTTCTACCTCCTTTCAACTGCTATAACTTGGTCTTTGAGTAGTTTTTCTTTAAACATACTTCAGCCATTTAAACATTATTAAAATAAGAAATTGTTTAACAAAAAAAAAATCAGGCAAAAGGTTCAATAAAAAGATTTGTTATCATCATTATCATTGATGATCATCAGCTTCATTATTATAATCAACTTTAGGCTTAAAATCAACATTTATCCTTTCGGCCAATATTAATTTCTTTGTTTCTTTAGTCCAAGTGTTGTAAGTAAAGAAAGAAAGAAAAGCAGACACTTTTTTAGGAGTAAATTAAATCGGGTGTTGCCCAGTTAAAATGAAGCCATTAACTCTTTTTTTCTCTCTATCTTGGACACTAAATAAATTTTATATCTTTAGCTTCTTGTAGGCAAAAAAAAGGAATTAAAATTTTGCAAAAGTGAAATACGTTTAAAACAAAATGTAAAATCATGTTTAAAATCTAAAACATTTATCTTGCGAGATTTTTTGTTGGCTGGATGTTGTTTGATCTCTAGGGACAAATATCATTAAGTATATTTGAAGGCGCCATTTTTAGCGCCAAATGTTATTAAACCGGGTTTTGTTTTTGGAGGTTTTAAATTTAACTTGGTATAAACTATTAAATTTATCACCCATGAAATACACAATTTAATGCACTTACTTAATGGTGTTTTTTGTTTATTTGCAGCACTTATTTTTTGATATCTTTAAAAAACAACCAAAAACTCTTATCGTTTTTTTATATTTATCGCAATTTTTATATTTTTGCCAGTGGCACCTTACCTTTCTCTACCCTCAACTATTTTTTAGTCTGATACTATTTAGTTTATATTTTGTCTTTACGAACGTCTGTCCGTCTGCCTTCTGTTTGTGTTATTAGTTTTTGAAATCAGGCCAGGAAGACCCCTTGCATTGTTGTGGCGCTATGCCAAATTAATTTAAATAAAATTTCAAAATCAAAACAAACCCAATAAAATAAAAATCTTATCAATATTCAAAATCAAGGTTGATTAAGGTATTGGGTCAACGCACGACTTCTTCAGCAGCCACATTCTCTCTCTCTCTTTGTATCTGTATCTGGGCCTTATTCATTCAACATTCATTCATATGCAACAAATGTTATTCGTTCATTTCATTTGTTTTAATTCTTTTATTTCGGGGCTACAACAAAAACATTATGTTCAAATCATGCTGTTGCCTATAGATTGATGACTA
The DNA here is from genome assembly GCF_022045245.1 of Lucilia cuprina. Classification (NCBI taxonomy): domain Eukaryota; kingdom Metazoa; phylum Arthropoda; class Insecta; order Diptera; family Calliphoridae; genus Lucilia; species Lucilia cuprina. The sequence continues at coordinate 4,147,713 of NC_060950.1, forward strand.
ATAAGTTGTGATGCAATTAATTGAAAGTAAATGATACGAATCTTTTTCACCGTCCCAGACAGACACAGCGACAAGTAAATCTCATTAGGGGAATTTACGTCAAATAAGATAAAATAAAATTTTTTAAATTATATCTCGTGGACAAGTGAAACGTAACGATTTTATGAAAATATTACTTTTGTTCGTGAAACAGAAATGTCCGGAGATCATTAAGAGAAATTTGAATTAGAACGTTAAAGCGATAAGGTTAAATTTAAATAAGTAGTAGAAAGAAAACTCTTTAAAATATAGATAAATTAGTATCATGGTGAATTAGACTAGAGTTTTTGATATGAGTGAAATGTTGAAAAATAATGAAACTTCAGGAGTTTAGATAGGTAGATAGATAGCTAGATAGATAGATAGATAGATAGATAGATAGATAGATAGATAGATAGATAGATAGATAGATAGATAGATAGATAGATAGATAGATAGA
>NC_060950.1:4148290-4175057 GCF_022045245.1 Lucilia cuprina
ATCTATCTATCTATCTATCTATCTATCTATCTATCTATCTATCTATCTATCTATCTATCTATCTATCTATCTATCTATCTATCTATCTATCTATCTTTCTATCTAACTGATTGATCAGACTATAAATTCTTTCTTGTTTTAAACCTGCTGTTAAGGAAACTATACAGTCGGCGTCAAAATTTGCTAATCACTAGAGATTTTCGATTTTTCTGTAATTATTTTTAAAAGATTTTACATTTACACTTCAAATTAATTTATTGATCTTTAGTTTTAAATGATCTTTCAATAATCAAAAATTTAATTCTCAAACGTTTGTTTACTTTTGATGCTCACTAATATTAAAAATATTTGATTGTTAAGCAGCGATATCTGTGTATATACAAAAGTGTAATCTTTTAATGATTTAAACCAATTTAATACATCACCGTTAACACCACCAGCAAAATCTTTATAGCGAGGTTGATGAAGACAGCGCAAGATGGATGTATTAAGTAAGGATGGATGGATGGAGGGATAAATGTTTTAACAGTCCCAACAAAATAAAAGGTGAAAAGAAGGCGTTACCACTCTTATATCAGATATGTATCTTAGATTTTAACTCAGAAGATCTGAGGGAACAAAATAAATATGAAAGGAATTTTTTTTCTGTTTTTTTTTCTTTAATAAAATGTTGTTGTATTGGAGAATTTATGAATTGTGTTAATATTTGTTCATTGTTTTAAAAACAATGATCGGCATAAGGAGAACATATTGTTTATCAAAAAATAAGTTCTAGTTGAAAGCTTTAAACTTTTCATTTACTGGTTGAATATTTTTTATTAGTATTTGTGTTGAGCATGCTGAACGGCTCCTCGAAACTTAGCCAGTCGATCATTGTTTTAGAGCATCTTTTTTGGTGATCCTTTATTATTCATTTTTGGTAAAGAGTTTATTATTTGTATTGCTGCGACTGAAAAATGATGCTAATGTTGCAACAAAAAAGACCCTAATTACCGCATTAAGGTGTCAAAATGATGACTTGTACAGATATAAAACAAATTTTATATCTTTTGAAAATAAATGCTGATTTTTTTCACATTTATTCTTTCAAAAATTAATTATGCAATGATAAGAAACTTTTTTTATAATATGAAATTCTAAATATAAATCAATATAACTGTAACTTCTTTTGATCGTCAGTTAGATATAAATATTTTTTATACTTACTTCTTTTATAAACCATTAATTTTTTAAATTCCAAACCACTTTTATCAACCACTTCTATGAATCGTTTTTTTTACTTTCTATATTAAACTAAATTATTTACAAAATTTCAAAACGAAATGTTACATCGTTAACAATGCATGACTTCAACATTTCTTTGTGTATATATGTAAGTATTTTAACTATATGTATATAAAGAGATTCTAGCCTATTTTACACAAATACATTAAGTATTTAGTAGTTTTACAAAAGTTAAAAATAAAAACAATTAATTTAAAAAAAATAAAAAAATTATTACAAATATTATCACGTTAATACATTTAAATATATAATAAAACAGAATTAAAATTAATTAAAGAAAAAAAGTCGGTAAATTGAATACTATAGCGTTTTTTAACTTAATCACTAAAACAGATTTGATTTGTTAATAAATAATTAAAATTTATCACGTGTAATGGAAAGCTTCTTGATTTGATTTAATTGTTTTGCATTACAAACTATTAAGTATATTCGCCATCTCTCCTAAAGACATGTATTGACTTCACGTTTTTCGAGACATTTTTCACAAGTCACCTCACAGCACCACTTAAATACACACTTACAGTTGACCCACTCGGAAACGATATGATGTTTGTGTCCTCGATTACAGCATAAAAGTTCACAACCATCTACACCCATTGAAGTGCTGTTGCACTCACGTTCTTGTGTCCCCAACGAACCGGTTCGTATGTTGGGTGCACAGAAATCGGCAGAATCATCTGAATATACTAGATCATATTTTGAGGGTTGTTTGACATTTTCACTTTCGGGCATAAAACTATTGCCATCATTGCGTAGCACTACTTTATAAGCACCATCGAATTTTTCTCTGAGCCGCGTGGAAACTTCACGAAATGATGGCATTTTTAACCAGCAGGTTTTGACGGTACATGAACCGGATAAGCCATGACATTTACATTCCAAACGTATAGAATCTCGAATGGCCTAGAAGGAAAACATTCAAATAACGTGTTCTTTTTATTAAAATGTCCATACCAAGTAATAGGCGAGTTCCTTTGTTAAGAAAAAGACAAAAGTTAAAGAACTTTAGATTAGCAAACTTACCAATCTCCCCGCCATATTATTGTGCAATTTCACCAACGTCCTCAGATCACTACGACGACGATATTTTGAATCTAAAAATATTCTCGAATTACGAAAGCCAAAATTTACATTATCACTGCAACCGCCCCATTCCCATTCGCCTTCGGGAAATTTAATATTTTTCAAAAGTTTTCGCCTTCTATTTCCACCGCCACCGCCTCCACCTCTACGGCTATTATTAGCTTTATTACGCGATCTTGAAGAATTTCTCTCATATTCAGCCTGTTGCTTTTCCAAGGCTGCTACAGCTGTCACAGCATTAACCATTTGTGGTTGACCACCATTGCGTCTAGAGTGGCTTTTATCACAAGAACATTCCACTAAATTGCCCAAAGTGCAAGCCTTGGTCACCGCATAAGTAACACCCGCTGAGGTAATGGCATTAACAAAACCAGTTTCCCGAGTATCTGAAATAAATGAAATAAATTATATAGATTAAAATTAATCATAATTAACATTTATTAGAAACAATTACTAGTTTATTTATTACATTTTTTTCACTTAACATTTGCATTTCATATTTATTTGCTTTGGCTACTTTAAAATTCATATTATGCTAAATAAACACACTTCTAAAGTGACAACTATTTGACATTTGTCACGTTCTCATTTGCATACTTACTCACCACCTCCAAGCAATACTATATATTTATGTATGTATGAAGTAGTGTTAAGTACGACGTTACAATAGTCAATATTTAGTATTTATCTCAGGTGTAGTAGGTATCTCAATATCCGTAATTTCATAAATAGAATTAAATTAAATAAATAACGAATGTTAACCTGTAAGTAAATTGCTTGTAAGAAGCAGGAATAGACAATTTACTGTCATTGAATTTTTCAGTACTTTTAGATATTGAATAGTCAAGAGACTTGCTCATCGGCTGGTCCATAGATTTCAACATAGACCAATAAAAATACTCGTTACTAGACAATTTCTTGAACTAGTCCACAGACTAGTTTAATAGACCTCATCCAGTAGTCCATAGTTTAGACAATATACTTTTCATTATTCTAGTTAACAGATTAATTCATAGTGTAGTTACAATTTTATATATTAGTAAAGAGAATAGCTAATACACTAACCAATAGAATAGTAAAAATATGAGTAAATATACTAGTCAATAGGTTAATACTAGTCCATAAAATAGCCTACTCTTTTGGCTAGTTACAACACTGTTCCATATACCAGACAATAGTCTAGTCAATAAACTAGCCATTCGACTATCCTATAGACTAGGCAACAGACTGACAAATAGATTGGCCAATAGACTAGTCAATAGACTTTCCTATTGCCTAGCCATCAGACTAACCAATAGATTAGCAAATAGACTAGTCCATAGACTACTTCATAAACTAGTCAATAGGCTAGTGTATATACTAGCCTGTATACTAGTCATTAGATTAACAGAAATGCTATTCAATCGACTTGTCTATGTACTAGCTAATAGACTATCCAATAGACTTGTCTATGTACAAGTCAATAGACAAGCAAATAGACTAGTCCATAGACTAGTCCATAGACTAGTCCATAGGCTAGTCCATAGACTAGTCCATAGACTAGTCCATAGACTAGTCTATAGACTAGTCTATGGACTAATCCACAGACTAGTCCATAGACTAATCCATTGACTAGTCCATAGACTAGTCCATAGACTAGTCCATAGACTAGTCCATAGACTAGTTCATAGACTAGTCCATAGACTAGTCCATAGACTAGTCCATAGACTAGTCCATAGACTAGTCCACAGACTAGTCCATAGACTAGTCCATAGACTAGTCCATAGACTAGTCCACAGATTAGTCCATAGACTAGCCCATAGACTAGTCAAAAAACGACAGACTAGTCAATAGATTTAATAGGCTATAAACAAAGCACTAGTCAGTTGACTAATCTATATAATATCCAATTGACTAGAAATTAAACTAAAAAATAAACTAGTCCATAGACTAGTCAATAGGCTAAGCAATAAAGTAGTCCAAAAACTGGTTTATAGACTAGTCTATTGACTTGTTTATAGACTAGCCCATTGACTAGTTAATACGTTAGTCCATAGGTTCTTCAATACACAAGCCAATAGACTAATTATTAGAATATCCAATAGGCTACACAAAAGACTACTCAATAGACTAGTCAAAAGACTGGCCATTAGATTGTTCAATAGACTGTACAACAGACTAGTCAATAATATTTTCAATAGAATTGTTAATAGTTGGTCTAAAGATTAACAGCCTATATTAAACTAGAATAGATTATTGGACCAGCCAATAGACTAATCAGTATCTTAGCCAATTACTTTAATATTAATAAGTGTACTTGTTCAAAATTTCAATTATCCATACCTGGCAAATAGAAAAATAAATACGAATAATAATCGTGAGAATTTAAAAAAGTTATAAGTAACTCCCGAACTACAGCAGCAACAGACAACAATAACAGACGGAGTCATCGATCTTTGGGTAAAAACTGACAGCATTAAGGCACGATATGAGTGTTCACATATGTATATGTGTAAATGTATATGTTGCAGTTGAGTAGTTGTCATTCAATTCTAGATGACACATTGACTTAAATACTGGCACTTTTGACAATAGACTATTTTTATTTAAATACACAAATATGTGTATTTATTTCAGACTGTTTCTTTATCTTAATTTACTTAAGGTGTCAATTCATTCATACTCTTAGTTATATATATTTTTGTACATACATATTCTATGTATGTTTACATGTGTCATGTAAATAATGTTAAACGATTCAATGAGTAATTAGCATTATTTAGCAAGTTTATATTTGCATTTGCAAGAGTTTTTGTTTTTCATTATTTATTTACACGCTTTTGACGTGTTTTACGTATTATTCTGTTCATTTTGACACTTTTCTTATGTCAGTTGTCAAATTTAAAAGAAATAAATTTATTTACATATTTTGTTTTTTGTTCATACACACACACACACACACTCTCGCGTATTTAGTATAAACTGTCATTAGTCGGGACGGTAGTGAAGTAAAACATGACTTCTTTTGTTTTAAAATATTTTTTTGCTGTTTTTTCTTATTATTTGTTTATTTTATTTATTTGTTAATTTTTGTTAGTTGTAAAAATTATTTGTTAATTAATATAATTATATTGGGGATTTTCTTTTTTTGTACGTATGTTTTTTAATGACTTTCAAGTGACTTCACCCACCAATCCTGTTTTTGGTTTTTTGTCAATTACCGCCAGTTTTTTTTCTAGTTTTTTATTTTATATTTTACTGATTAGAGTTATTTGTAAAAATTGCATTTATTTTTAGAAATATGATTATGAAATTTATGCATTTCGATTATTAGTGATTCAGCAACTTTTAACTTACTCATTTTGCTCATCTACAGCTTAGAGTTATTGTGCAGTTTATAACGCGTAATGTATTTCTAGAATAAAGTCTAGTCAATAGTTTAGTCTATATTCAACTTTGTACTTCAGGCTATAGTCATGACTTTAGTATAGCCTATAGTACGGACTATTGAACAGTCTGTATTTAAAAATATACTTCAATGTATTGTACATTCTATAGTCAGAGTTTACTATAATCTAGTTTATAGGACTGACTATTATTGTATCTACAGCAGGCGCGGATCCACAGGGGAAAAAAGGGAAATTTCCCCTCCCAAAACTTGAAGAAAACGAAAAAAGTAAAATAAGTGAAAAAAAGAGAAGTTTTCTCGAGCTAGATCCGCGGCTAATCTACAGTACACATTACAATTCAATTTATAGTCGTTACTATATTTCAGACTATAGTCCAGACGTAATAGTCCACAATATAGTTCAGATTTACTAAAGTTCAGTCAAATCATCTGTCTTTAAAGCAGAGTATAGTCCAGACTATAGTCCAGTCTATATGCTTAACTATAGTCTATAAATCGAATTATATAACAGTTTATAATTCTGTCTACTATCTTAAATATAAAGACATTTTAAGTCCAGATTATAATCTAGTTAGAAGTTCTGTCTATAAAGTTTGATTTACATCACTCTTTTACATGTAACGGGTTATGATGGTTTTCAAAATGTATTCCTTTAAACACATTTTTGCAGTCTTACTTAGCAAGACATTCCTTTGTTACTTCTAATTACCAAATAATCAAATCACTTATTAACTTTAACTCTTAATCCACATTGTATAAAAAATATCTTTTGTATTGAAAAACAAAACTACAAACTGCAAGTTTCATTATAAAACATTTACCATTTTACTTGTTCATACTTTATTCATCCATTCATTTATTCATTCGTTCACTCATTGTATGTTTTAACTAATTATTGCAACAATTTGCAATACATACTGTCATTCAAAAGACAAAACCACATCATCCATCAAGTTGCATAATAAAACCTGATGAATAGCGCTTAAAATGAGCATCCATGCTGTCAATTTAAATAAATTATGGCCGGCTAAAAAACCGATCCAAACAGCCAGCCAAGTCATCACTATCCACTCAGCCTAATAACACCAAGACAGGTTAACAAATGTTTGAAAGAGTTGCAGAAAAAAAGAAAAAAACACATATTTCAAATAACTATATGTTTGGCCAAGAAGTTTTGAAAAGATTTTGCTAAGAAATTGCAGTTAAACAAAAGCCGCTTGTAACACCAAAAACTTATATATACTGAAAGATTATAACCAAACAAAGAACATTTAGCTACTGATGAGGTCTTTGAATCCCTTCAACACTCTGATGGTTATAAAACTTTAAAGCTAATATTTGTTAAAATGTGTGTTAAATCTTTTTCTTTCCTCACACTTGCTACTTTTTCGAAAATAAAAAAATATCGTTTGTGAAGAGTAGAGTTGTAAGTAGTTTACATCCATATGGTATGAGCTTGTGAATAAGTGTCAACAGTTTTCTTGAAAAAAAGTCATACATTTGTTCATACATGTACGACATGTTGCAATATTTAGCGTGCCATAAACAGGGACAATCACTTGCATATAATTGCCGCATGATCCCAAGAAGAAATAAAACCAAAAAGAAAACCTTCTCAAATCATCATCAGTAATAAATAACAAAGTTTTAACGTGGATTAAGTTGCGGTGTCTTAGTCATGGCTGAATATTTCCCAGCAAACATTATACCGAGATTTTAAAAAAATGTTAAAGCTAAGGCTATAATAATCTTGAATTTAGACACTTTAATCGTTGGAACATAAACAAAGAGTGAGGAGGGTCTAGACTATAGATTAGACTATAGACTAGAATACAGACTAGACTATAGACTAGACTATAGACTAGACTATAGACTAGACTATAGATTAGACTATAGACTAGACTATAGACTAGACTATAGACTAGACTATAGACTAGACTATAGACTAGACTATAGACTAGACTATAGACTAGACTATAGACTAGACTATAGACTAGACTATAGACTAGACTATAGACTAGACTATAGACTAGACTATAGACTAGACTATAGACTAGACTATAGACTATAGACTAGACTAGTCCATGGTATAATAAACTAGACTAATGTCGGGTCTACAGACTGAACTATAGTCAGGACTATAAACACAAGTTTTCACAAAAAACTCCTTTAAAACCTTAATTTTATAAAATTTCGAAATTATGTTTGCTGGGTTACTTAATGCAGCACCTACTACTTACACCTTCTACAAATGCGGATTACAATTGATTAAAAAAACGCAAGAACTAAAAAAATCGGTTGTTTCAATATTCTTGAAGAGATTGTTTTTGGCTTTTTTTGAAAGTTAAACTAAATAACCATCCATTACGTATAAAAGCATTACGTTTCATTGTGTTTTCTTACGTTTTGTGTCAATCTGTCAACTTTTAGTTTTTAAATGTATTTTAAACTCATTACAGATATTACAGTTGTTCATGTTGTTCTTGTTGGAATTGTTGCTCGTTACACTTTTATACATATGCTGTTTGATCTTCATCCATTTCAATTTAAAAGTTGTCTGGACGGACGGTTGAAGAAAAACAAAAAGAATACCAAGTGTCATGGGTAACAATTTAAATGTCCAACTTAGTTAACTAATGCGAAATTTATTACGAATATCAATTGCTTAAGAGAGCTTTAACACTGACAATTACTGCCGAAGAGGGTAGGGAAGAGATAAAGTGCGAAACAAATGACCAAAATACTTTATCAAGTACAAATACAAGGACTTGATCAAGTTTATTAAAACGGCTAAATTTAACCTCCTTTCCCTCGATTATTTAGCTTTTCAGTTTCAACTGAATTATTGTGTTTTATTGCTTGCTACCAGCAGCTACAAACATTATTCTTTTTATAGAAGAAGTTTCTTTTTCTTTTCACAACTTCAAATTACTTGTTGTTCTCTGTTCGTTGTCTTTTGGTGTAAATTGTTGTTTATTTAGTGAAATTGTCTTTAGTTTTTCGCTAAAGTTGTCTAAGTGCTTAGCTTTTAAGTGTATCAATGTCATTGGGTATTAAGTTGATTAATTTAGGGTCTTTAGAATTATGAAACAAACACCTTTACTAAGAAGTTTTAGGGATTAGGCGGAGGAAATTTATCATAATTTATTTTTTTAAGTCTAATGAAGACATAATTGGTTAAGTTAAAAAACAGTTTATATGAAAATTAATCAAAGGTTTTGGAATCAAATTTTCTTATTTCTTAAATTAGTTCTGTGACCACTATATGGTTAAAAAATCTTAATATATTCTTCCTTAGTTACCTTTACGTGTTCTTAAGTAGTCTGCGGAAACTGGAGTCGTTTGGTGACCTAATGTCAAATACCTGAAAGGTCTCAATGTCTTTCTACTCAGTTAACATATTCTTAAGTTAACTGTAAAAACTAGACTTGTAGTTATTGATTTCCGAAAATTTGCAAACTTTAAAGTAAAATTGTTAAATTTCTGTAAATTCTTTTTATTTTAATAAAAAGTTGCTAATTTCAAACCACATTTTCCTTCGTAGTTGCAACTTAACTTCAATTAACTTCTGACTCATTCAACACGAAACTTTTTAAAATCCAAAGAAAAAAACTAAAACTAATAGTTTTATAAAACTCACATTAATTTATGCAGTGTTAATTTAAGTTATTGTTGTACTATTATTATTCGTCCGTCCATCTGTCTGTCTGTCCGTCTGTCTTTTTTCTTATTATTTTCCATGCAATTTTAACAACAAGAGTACGACAAAATGTAGAAAAAGACACAAAAAAGAATAATAAAAACTTTAATTCACTTTGTTTAACTAAACATGTCAACACTTGCTTTACACACACATTTTACATGACAACAATCGTTTTCCTGTAAAAGAAAAAAACGAAATCATATAAAGCGCCGCGCTAATAGACAACAACAAGTAAAAGATCAAAACCTAGCGATCTACATCACATTTACATTGCTCAGACACATACAAAGACTTAAACTATACCCGGTGGTTTTGGGGGTGGTTTAGGTATCGTTTTTCAAAGTATTTTTTCCTAGTTTAGAGAGAAGTGTTACACGAACTAGTTTGCTGACAATTGTTTCTGGAATGAAGAACCAGTTCTAGTTTCTATATCGAACATTACGAGAATGTTTCACTAAAAGGTTGATGTCCTATAGACCTTTTGTGAATCTACAAAAGTCTTATCGGTTATACAGTTTTTACTAAATTTTTTTTAAATTCCCAAACCATTTCACTTAATATCCAGAAACACATTGTTAATTAAAATTTTTTACTAAACACATTACAGGTAATCTAAAATGGAATCTATTGTCGCTTTTCTATCTTTTATTTTTCTGACAACAATTAACTGTCGTTAACATAACTGACGCTTAGTAATAGACAAACACAGTAGTTTGGTATACATATTTTATCAGAACTGTTGGGCAATGCACTTTAAAAGTATACAAGTGTGTGTGTGTGTGAGTATGTATATGTAAATTAACGTGCCTGCTGTAATGCATACAAACAACAAACAAGTGCAATGTGTTGCTGATGATAATGATGATGTCTCTTCTCCTGTTATTGCTGGTGATGTTTGTTGGAGTTTAAGTTTGAGTTGATCTTGATTTGGTTCACTTTAGTTATTTTTGTTTTATGAAGCATACACAGCGTTGTCAACACTGCATAATAATGAAGTTAATTTGTAACATGTTTATAAAACTAAATAAAAATCAACACAACAACATCGAAAAAAAAAAATACTATAAAATATAAAAAAACTACACTACATTAACAATTACAATGATTTAGCTACGATTTTATGCTAAGGACAGCGATTAGTTACAATAAAGCTATAAAATATCCTAAAGATTTTTGTTCAGTTGTGTTTTAAAGTTGAAATTATTCAAAATTTTATTTCCCTTCTTTTATGGTTTTGACAACATTTTTAAATACTAGAACTTAATTTTAGAAAAACTTTTACAAATTAAACTTATACTCAGTCCTTAGTAGAGTGAATAATTTTTACATTTTTGTGCTTGTAGTTGCTGTTTAATTTAATCTATTTGACAGATATTTAAATTTTGAAATCATTTAATTTTAATTAATTTGCAATTTAATGATCGTAATAATGATTTGTTTAACTCTTTAGTAATAACGTTAAACAAGCTAAACTTTAAGTTTAAAATTTGTTTAATAAGCTTTGACATTATTAAACAATATGGGAATTTTTCTAAAGAAATTTTACTGAAAATGTGAAGGGACATAGTAATAAATTTAAATAGATAAATTAAAAAAGCTTCTACAAAAAAGCTTTTAAAATACCTAAAATCTTTGTCACCAAATTAAATTTCCTGAAAAGCTCTCGTAAAAACTTTTACGAAGAAGGATCCGTATAACATTTTACAAAATAAAAGCTTTCAAGAACGTAAAACACTGGAAAAGCTTTCAGAGAAAGAAAGCTTTATGCTATTTTTTGAAAGCTTTTTAAAAGCGTTTAAAAAAGAAATCTTTAACAAAAAATAATGTTTTAACAGAAATAAATCTCTATAAAAGAAAACTTTAACAATAATAAAGTCTTTACAAAAAACGAGTTAAAGCCTTTACAAAACAAAACTTTATTATAGACTTAACAAATAAAGATTTAGAAATGTTTTTCATAAATAAAGCTATAGGCAAGCTTTTGCTTAAAAGGTTTATAAAAATTTAGCTTTTTAAAGATTTTTTTGGATTTTGAAATAAAAAAGCTTTATAAAACAAAGAAGACATTAAACAAAAAATAAAGTTGTAAGAAAAATAAATCTCTGTATAAAGAAAACTTTAAACAAAGTCTTTACAAAAGGAAAGCTTTCCGAAAATGAAGCTTTTACAAATTTAAACTTTATTATAAACTTAAAAATTAAAGATTTACGAATGTTTTTCGTAAATAAAGTTTTAAAAAAATCTTTTATTTAAAAAAGCATTTATTTAAAACTCTGAAACATCTTGCAAGTGTCTTCCAGTAGTTGAATGAATATGGTGTAGATAGTTACGTTTAATGTTTTTCCTTCTTTTCTTAACAAATTACAAAACGGTTTCTTCTTTTTTTTCAACAACCATAATAATGGGTTAACAGGGTCTATGTCATCTTCTGACTATTTCTGCCTCATCATCATACAAATGAAAACTAACTGAACTAAAATTCAACAAAAAAGGATCTTTCATACTCACAATTCTTGTAGAAAAATGTGAGCAGAAATTGAAATTAAATCACACAGATATTTACACGTTTTCTTAGCTAAGACTTCAAGACTTATAAGTTCTTTATTTAAAAATAAGAAAATTAAATAAATTATAAAAGAGATGATGATGATGATGATGTGTGTTTGTGTGTGTTGTTGTTTGATAAAGAATACCTATTTATATCTAAATATATAGTTCTTACCTCTCATTAAGATTTTCCTCATGCTTTTGCGTAAAGTTGTGCAATTCCAGCGACGATTTCGAAATTGAAATTCACATTCTCGGAAGCCTAGATTAATACCGTTGATGATCTCTTTTAGCAGGGCAGAATCGTGTCGGCATATTTCAGCCATTTTACCACGTAGACGACGTGTCTTTTTACACATTAAATATGGATCAAGTAAAATATTAGAGCCCTCAGCCCTATGGTTTATTGTTGTTTTTGTTGTTCATTGCGATTGTGACCATGATTTAGTTTGGTGGGTGTAAAGAAAAAAGTTTTAGTTGAGTCATGAAAATATAGAAAAAAAGAAACAGATTTTAAAATTTTTACACAAAATATTCCATGCTTTGTTTTAATATAAAAAATCTTAAAATTAAATAAAAAATTGTTTTTTTTTTTTCTCTAAGAAACTTCTTCTGTTAGTTCAAACCTGTCATCGCTATTTGTTAGTTTTCATTTTCGTTCACTTTCAATTAAATCAATAATTTTATGTTATCAATAAAATAACATGATGCTCAATAATTTTGTCGATAATAAAATCTCATAAAATAAACCTCCAGCTGTTTTATTTAAGTTTTAATAACAATACAAATTATAAAACAACAACCACAAGTTTCCTAACACCTTAATTGAACAACAAACACTTGAGAACAACAATAAAAACTAAGAAAATATCGCCACCAACTGAACTAAGCTGACGCGAACCGAAACGAACTGAACCACAGCAAAGCAAAGCAAAGCATTTCAAATTGAAATTCTATACACTTTCAATGTTCGCTCAACTGACTGACTTCTAGTGATAAAAATCGACATCATTACAAATTATAGGGTGTCACCGAAATTCAAATTAATTCAATGATTTTATTAACAGCGATAACAACAAATGCAAATGTAATGTTTGTTCTTTGCACTTGTTTTAAATAGAAAATAATGATTAGATTATATACAGTTTTTTTCTACAAAAATCTTTAGTACAAAAACATTTAAAAAATAACTGTTCAATATTAGTTTGAAAACCTACACAATATTCATTGAAAATTAGCGAGAAAAATTTCCATAATCGATTTGTTAGTTTTGAAATTCAATTGAAAATAATTGATTATTACACTTGATACAACATTGGCTTTAATGAAATTGTATTTTGATTATTTATTAAATGAATAGAATAATAATGAATAATTTTAAATCTGATTTGAAATTCAGCAACTTTTTGCTGACAAAATGTTTAAAATAAGCAACTATTAAATAAAGTTTTGCTTTCAATCTATAGTTTTTCTAAGACAACTTGCTTCCATACATATACAGTTGCTTTAAATAGTTGCCTTCTAACAAACAGCATTTCTATAAAAAAAATAGGCTTAAAACTAGCAACTTTTTCTATTGCTTGCAATTAAGTAAGGTTTTTATATGAGGAGTTGCTTTACTTTGCAATTGTAAAGTTTTTTTTTTTTTTCAAAACAGCCAACTTTTCTGAAGAAAACTTTTAAAACAAGCAACTTTTTAAAATTAGCAACTTCTTCATTAAAAAAAGTTGCTTTAAATTATTTCTGCTTTTCTACCTAAGAAGTTGCTTCTAAAGAGGGCAACATCTTTACTTTAGGAATTTTGAAATCTATACAAAAATAAATAAATCACCTTTTATTTTGAAAGAATTGCTTCAAAACAAGAAACTTTTTAAACAAAAAAATATAATCATCAATTCTTTTGAAAAAACTGTGGAACTAATATGCTTCAATACAAGTATCTCTTCTTTATAAAGAACTAACATAAAACTAAAAACTTTTTTATATAAAAATTTGCTTTAAAACAAAAAGATTTTCTTTAAGTAAAGTTGCTTAAGAACAAGCAACTTTTGGTGGAAAAAGTTGCCTAAAACCAAGCAGCTTTTCTATAGGAAAATAATGTTTCAAAACAGCTAACTTTTCTATAAAAAAACAGTTTCAAAGAGATATGTTTTCTTTAGGAAAACTTGATTAGAAACGACAAACTTTTCTAAAAGAAAAAATTGCTTCAAAGCAACAAAATATAAACAAAGTTGATTTAGAATAAACAACTTCTCTACAGGAAAATTTGCTTTAAAACATGTAACTTTTCTTCGATAAATTGCTTTGAAACAATAAACTTTGCTATAGGTAAAGTTGCTTCAAAACAAGCAACTTTTTTCTAAAAAATCACCTTTAAAAAAGCAACTTTTCTTAAAAAGAAGTTGATTGAACTTTGATTGATTCAAATCAAGCAACTTTTTTATAGAAAATTTGCTTCGAAACAAGCAAAAATTCTATTAAAAAAAGTTAAAAAAAAATATTGCTTCAACACCAAAAAAAAAGTTACTGTTACACAATAAACTTTTTTATAGAAAAATTGCTTCAACACAAGAAACAATACTAGAGAAACATTTGCTTCAACACAAGAATCTTTTCTAAAAAAAGTTGCTTTAAAACCAGCAACTAAAAACCGTTATTAATTAAAAATTGCTTTTATTTAAGCAACTCCTTCAAAAGAAAGTTGCTTTCGAAACAAGCAACTTTTTTATACAAAAAATCACAAGCAACTTTTCTGTAGGAAAAGTTTATTCAAAACTAGGAATTTTTCTATGAGAAATTGTTTCAAATCAAGAAAAGTTGCTTCGAAATCAACAAAATTTCTTTAAAAATAGTTGTTAAAAGAATATTGCTTCAACACAAAAAAAGTTGTTCCTCACAAGTTTCTTCCACACAAGAAACAATTTTAGAGAAACAATTGCTTCAACACAGGAATCTTTGCTATAGAAAAAGTTGTTTCTAAGCAACTCTTCTTTAAGAAAAAACATTTCTCAATTAAAAATCGCTTTCAATCAAGCAACTCCTTGAAGCAACTTTTCTAAATAAAGTTGCTTTAAAACAAGCATCTCTTCTTAAAGAAAAAGCCCTGTCTTAATGAAAAATTGCTTTCATTCAAGCAACTCCTTCAAAAGATAGTTGCTTTCGAAATCAAGAAAAGTTGCTTCGAAATCAACAAAATTTCTTTAAAAATAGTTGTTAAAAGATTATTGCTTCAACACAAAAAAAGTTGTTCCTCACAAGTTTCTTCCACACAAGAAACAATTTTAGAGAAACAATTTCTTCAACACAGGAATCTTTGCTATAGAAAAAGTTGTTTCTAAGCAACTCTTCTTTAAGAAAAAACATTTCTCAATTAAAAATCGCTTTCAATCAAGCAACTCCATGAAGCAACTTTTCTAAATAAAGTTGCTTTAAAACAAGCATCTCTTCTTAAAGAAAAAGCCCTGTCTTAATGAAAAATAGCTTTCATTCAAGCAACTCCTTCAAAAGAAAGTTGCTTTCGAAATCAAGAAAAGTTGCTTCGAAATCAACAAAATTTCTTTAAAAATAGTTGTTAAAAGTATATTGCTTCAACACAAAAAAAGTTGTTCCTCACAAGTTTCTTCCACACAAGAAACAATTTTAGAGAAACAATTGCTTCAACACAGGAATCTTTGCTATAGAAAAAGTTGTTTCTAAGCAACTCTTCTTTAAGAAAAAACATTTCTCAATTAAAAATTGCTTTCAATCAAGCAACTCCTTGAAGCAGCTTTTCTAAATAAAGTTGCTTTAAAACAAGCATCTCTTCTTAAAGGAAAAGCCCTGTCTTAATGAAAAATTGCTTTCATTCAAGCAACTCCTTCAAAAGAAAGTTGCTTTCGAAACAAGCAACTTTTTTATACTAAAAATCACAAGCAACTTTTCTTTAGGAAAATTAGATTCAAAACTAGGAACTTTTCTAGGAGAAATTGCTTCAAAACAAGAAAAGTTGCTTTGAAACAATCATCTCTTTTTTAAGAAAAAACATTTCTCAATGAAAAATTGCTTTCAATCACGCAACTCCTTAAAAAAATTTTGTAGAAACATTTGCTTCAACACAAGAATCTTTTCTATAAAAAGTGTTGCTTTAAAACAAGCATCTCTTCTTAATAAACCGTTCTCAATTGAAAATTGCTTTCAATTATCTTTAAAGGAAAGTTGCTTTTAATCCAACCACTTTCTTAAGGAAAATTTGTTTTATCCACTTAGGGATTTGCATTAATACATATAGTTTTTTCTCTTAAAATACTTACAACACTGCTGACGCCAATTAGTAACGAAATTTAAAAAAAAAAAAAAAAAAAACTTGGCCACCGATCGACACGGCGACGCCTTTTGCAAAATTTCATTCACCATAAGAGTCAATTAAAAAATATTATTTTTCTTTGTATATTTTTCTTTAACAAACTTTTATTTACTTAACATAGAAAAGTTTATTTTCACAAGACGATTCGACAACTCGGCCAATATTTGTATTCTTAAGCAGGGGTGCTGTTGGCTGGCACTGCTTGAGATCCAACAAACCTAAATACTAGATACAACACTCTAGATAATGAGTTCTTTAAATGTTCTTTTCAACAAAAAAACTAAAATGTTTATTTGTTAAACAACAAATAGCTAAAAATTATTTTAAAAAATCTTGTTTTTCGTTAAATAGTATTAAAATTTAAGAAAAATAAACTTTTTCATAAATGTAAATTATTTGAAAAAAAAACGAAAAAAATTAGTTTAAAATTTAGGTGAAATAAAAATGATTTGTAATTTCGGCCAAGATTTATTACATGCAGAGTTAAGAGCATTTGTTTTGATTGTTTGTTGATTTTGTTGCAATCTTAACTAAATAAATAATGAATTAAAATGTAAGTAAAGGTTAATTAAATGGAATGGATTCAAGTTTAACTATAAATATAAACTGATAAAAATAAGTTAAACATAATATTCTAATTTCATTTTTCTTTAAATAAATCATTTTATTACTTAATAATTTTATTCAATTGATAAAATTTCTGTGACAATATTTATTTGCTATTTCTTTCATTTTCAAATCAAATTATTGCAAATGTTTCATTAACACTTTCAACTACAGTTTTGTATTAAGTTAATATATGGCAATTTTTTATTCAAATATTTTGCTTGTATTTTTATAAGAAAAATCAACAGAATTTCAAAAAGATCACACACATGCTACAAAGATTAAACAGCCGCTTAATTAACATTTATGAAAATGAGAAAAAAATACATAAAATCTGTATTTTTTTAAGTATTTGTAACAAAAATCAATTGAAAAGTTGCTTTCAATCGAACAAATTCAGATTCAATCAGCCTACCTTTAATGTTTTATAAAGAAAATTATAAAGAAAATTTTGTTTTCAATAATGAACCTTTTCTAAATAAAATGTTGCTTTAAATCAAGCAACTTTTCTAAATAAAATGTTTTTAATTAAGCAGATTTTCTAAACCAAAGAACTTTTCTTATGAAAATACTTCTTTCTATCATGCAACTTTTCTAAAGAAAATGTTATTAATTAAGCAGCTTTCAATCAAGCACCTTTTTGAAAGAAATATCTTGCTTCCAATCAAGCAACTTTTCTAAAGAAAATGTTTGTAATTAAACAGGTTTTTCAAACCAAATGTTGTCTTTAATCAAGCAACTTTTGTAAAGAAAATGTTGCTTTCAATCAAGTATTTTCTCTAAAGAACTTTTCTTAAGAAAATTTACTATCGATCAAGCAACTTTCTAATAACAACTTGTTTCAATCAAACAACTTTTTAAAAAAAATGCTGCCTTCACTCAAGCAAACTTTTCTGTAGAAAAATTTGATTTGATTCAAACGATTTTTCTGTAGAAAAGCTTGCTCTGAATCAAGCAACTTTCCATAGAAAAACTTGCTCTGAATCGAGTAACTTTTCTATAGTAAAATTGACCTGAATCAAGCATTTTTTCTATACAAAAACTTCCTCTGAATGAAATATCTTTAATAAGAAAAACGTTCTCTGGATCAAGCAACTTTTCTATAGAAAAACTTGCTCTGAATCAAGCAACTTGTTCTGAATTAATCAACTTTTTTTACAGATAATCTTGCTCTGAAGCAAGCATCTTTTCTAAAGAAAAACTTTCTCCGAATAAACAAACTTGCTCAGAATAAACTACTTTTTTATAGAAAAACTTGCTTTGAACTAAATAACTTTTCTATAAGAAAACTTGCTCAAAATTAAACAACTTTCCTACAGAAAAACTTGCTCTTAATCAAGCAACTTTTCTATAGAAAAGCATGCTCTTAATCAAACAACTTTTCTATAGAAAGGATTGCTCTTAATCAAGCAACTTTTCTATAGAAAAGATTGCTCTTAATCAAGCAACTTTTCTATAGAAAATATTGCTCTTAATCAAGCAACTTTTCTATAGAAAAGATTGCTCTTAATCAAGCAACATTTCTATAGAAAAGATTGCTCTTAATCAAGCAACTTTTCTATAGAAAATATTGCTCTTCATCAAGCAAATTTTTCTATAGAAAAGATTGCTCTTAATCAAGCAACTTTTCTATAGGAAAGATTGTTCTTAATCAAGCAACTTTTCTATAGAAAATATTGCTCTTACTCAAGCAACTTTTCTATAGAAAAGATTGCTCCTTATCAAGCAACTTTTCTATAAAAAAGATTGCTCTTAATCAAGCAACTTTTGTATAGAAAAGATTGCTCTTAATCAAGCAACTTTTGTATAGAAAAGATTGCTCTTAACCAAGCAACTTTTCTATAGAAAAGATTGCTCTTAATCAAGCAACTTTTCTATAGAAAAGACTGCTCTTAATCAAGCAACTTTTCTATAGAAAAGATTGCTCTTAATCAAGCAACTTTTCTATAGAAAAGATTGCTCTTAATCAAGCAACTTTTGTATAGAAAAGATTGCCCTTAATCAAGCAACTTTTCTATAGAAATGCATGCTTTGAATCAAGCAATTTTTGCTCTTAATTAAGCAACTTTTCTATAAAAAAACTTGTTCTGAATCAAAAAACTTTTTTAAAGAAATTTCCTTTGTACAAAGCAACTTTAAAAAACTTGCTCTTAATCAAGTAACTTTTTTATAAAAAAATTTGCTTTGAATCAGGCAACTTTTCTATAGAAAAACTTGCTGTGAACCAATCAATTTTTGTATAGAAAAACTTGCTGTTAAACAAACAACTTTTCTTTTAAAAAAACTTACTATCTATCAAATCTTTTCAATAAAAGAAATTGTTATCTATCAAGCAGACTTTCTACGTTTCTAATATTTGATAATTGTATGCTTTGATTTTTTCATGTAAAAATTAATTTTTATTTCAATTCATTTTAAATCAGTCCACGTTACAAACTCTTAAAAATCAAAAGTGGGTATGCCATCAAATTTTCTGTTTTTTTCTATATTCAAAAAGTTTTAAGTAAATAAAACTCAGTTTAAACCTCTTCAGAATAAAGAAAAAAACGGAAATTGTATTCCAGAACACAAAGTTTGTTTATTTAATAAAAAATTACACACACACAACTCTTTTCCTCGTGTGCGTGTGCAGGCAGATTAAGGCGGCAGGTGTTTGTCTGGAGTTACCGATCATGATGTGTCATTCTATGAAAATTATGTCTTAAGTAAATTTAACTTGAGGTTGGTCAGTTCTTGGGTTTTCTTACTGTTAATATTTTTTTGTAGATGGTCAATCGTCCCTGGAGCTGTCACATGTATTAGGTGTTTGTTTGTTTATTTATTTATTTATTTGTTAAATATTTATTTTTTATAATACACTTGTTATAGATTTGAAAAGAAAAAAAAAAGAGTTTGAAATATTTATTAACAGGGAATACTTTTTTACTTTAAATTAAATTAACAAGTTTTTAAACTGCTGAAAATAATTTATGTTTTTTTATCTTTTCACTTTTGTTATGTAGAAGATGCGTTGTCCAAAATTTGTTATTTTATTAGCAAGATCATTAGAAATATCCATTTGTTAAATATTTTGTTGTTTTCGAGTAGGTGTTTGTTTTTAAACGTTTTGTGGTCGGCCACAGCAATAGTTGGTTGGCTGTTCTGTTGTTTGTGTGCCCGACTGACTCTTGGGTGTTTTCGTTTGCTTCGTTGGTGGTGGTTGGTGGTCTCCAGTCTTCAAAAACAATAGAGTTTGTCATGTTTCTGTTAAATTAGCAAATTAACATGTTAAAAGGTGTTATTTGTTATAAGTCGTGTTTTTGCTGTTGCTGCTGTTTATTCTATTTAAGCGCCATGACTACATTTTTCATAATTTTTGTTGTTGTTTTGCTCATTTTTGTTTAGAGAGTTGATTGTGTTAATGACGATCGTCATGATCATTTGCATAAGTATGATTTATTTATTTGAAACAGACAAATACAACAAGTGCCACATCATTTATGGAATTATGATAATTTTTTATTGTTATTTCTGAAGTTTTTAGTGACGCTAATCGCTTAGTGTACTGTTTTGTTAAATAGTTTATCCAAAAGACAAAAAAAATGTATAATAAATTGGGATGGGCCAAATATTTAAAGTAAGGAAAACTTGCATGATTCCGAGCAAGATTTTGTAAAGAAAACATGTTTGATCACAAGAAACTTTTCCATAGAAAAGTTAGCTTGATCGAAAGCAACTTTTGTATACAAAAGCTGGCTTGATCGCAAGCAACTGAATATAAAAGCTAGCTTGATCACAGGCAGCTGCTTGATAGAAAGGCTGGCTTGATCGTAAGCAACTTTTGCAGTCATTATAGCTTTTTTTGTAGAAAAACAAGCTTGATCGAAAGCAACTTTTCTATAGAAAAGTTAGCTTGATCGAAAGCAAGATTTCTATAGAAAAGTTAGCTTGATCGAAAGCTACTTTTCTATAAATAAGCTAGATTGATCGCAACTATTCTATAGAAAAGCTAACATGCCCGCAAGCAACTTTTCTACATAAAATCAAGATTGATCGCATACAAGTTTTCTTTAGAAAAGCTCACAGAATCGCAAGCAATTTTTCTAAAGAAAAGCTTACTTGATCGCAAGCCATTTTTCTTTAGAAAAACTTACTTAATCTTAAGCTACGTTTTTTTGTAAAAAAAAACTTGCTCGATCGTAAGAAACTGGTTCAAGGAATGATCTGGCTGATCACAATCAATTTTATTTTCTGAAATTTAAAAACTTTTTAAATTGCATCTCCTCCTATAGTCACAACCTCAATTATTTGCCAGTTACAAGGTGTATTTACTTTTCTCACGCCTCTTTGACTTAAAATAAGTGCGTCTAATTGGGAATTTTTCATTAACAATGGCAAGCAACCAACAGAAAACAAGACAACATTATATTTATTTAAGAAACAAACGAATACAAAATTAAACAACAAAAATTGTGAAAAAAAAAATTTATTTTTTAGTAAAATAAAAATAATTTTCTAGTATAGTCACGTTCCTGTTAAGAATAAAATAAGGTGTAGCTAATATTTACAATAAGAAAACAGCAACATTTGTTGCTGCTGAATGCTGTAGAGGAGTTTCAACTTTGTAGTTTTATTCTTAAAAGGATAAAATTGTTTCGTGGAGTTTACAATTGGATGGCGTTGCGTTGTTGATGGAAAAACGTCAACATTAATCATAAATGCAAGGAAAAAACAACAAATTTTCGATTTCGTTACGGTAAAAAGAAATGATCAAGGAAACACAGTGCACAGTGGGTTTAATGGGAAAATAAATATGAAATTTTTTTGTAAATAAATAAAATTCCAAATTTTAGATCAAAATGGAGAAACATAGACAGAAACGTGCAATCTTACCTGGAAGGTTTTAAGTGCATCTAAATAAACTAAAATTTAATTTCCAAACCACTGTACTTTAAGTTTAAAACAAAATTGGATATTCTTGTGAGGATAATTACGTCAATTTAAGCGTAAAATGACAACATTGTAAAAAAAATACAAAAAATAACGAAAAATAAATAAACTTAAAAAAATACTGTAAAGACAAGACAGAAGAACCAGGTAGGACTTCAACAATGAAGACAACAAAAATAAAGCAAGAGTGAACTGGTTAGAAAAAGAACTTCAAAGCGCCATTCGATTAACAAGTGTAACTAATTTACTCCAACACAATATAGTAAATAATTAATATTTCTATGTACTTTGCTTAAACAATTTCTACATAAACTAAGCATCTATAAAGGTACAATATAAATACATATGTATACATATTTATTTTCTTTTTCTCTCATGTGATTATGTTCTTTTTTTCGAAAAATATTCTTATGAAAACGTTGATGAAAAACTAACAAAAACATTTCCGCTTGT
The DNA here is from genome assembly GCF_022045245.1 of Lucilia cuprina. Lineage (NCBI taxonomy): Eukaryota > Metazoa > Arthropoda > Insecta > Diptera > Calliphoridae > Lucilia > Lucilia cuprina. The sequence continues at coordinate 4,170,626 of NC_060950.1, forward strand.
CTGCATTTTGCGTTAATTATAATGTCCACACTTTGGCACGATCACTCAAAGTGACACGTTGTGGTTTATTATTATTATTTTATTTTTTGCTTTATTTTTGTTTTTTTTTATTTTGTTTAAATTTAGTATATTTATTTCAATATGAATATATTTTTATATAGTCTTAATGATTATTATGATTACATTTTTGATCATAATCACTATGCAATTTTAATGTCAAAATTAAGAAATTTTTCAAAAATAAAACAAGCAGACATACTGACACTTATATATAGATATACATACAGTGCGTGATGAAAGTTTATGCCTTCGATCAATCTTACAGGGAACAAATATGACTGAACTACAACTAAACTAGAACTGAACTAGAACTGAACTAGAACTGAACTAGAACTGAACTAGAACTGAACTAGAACTGAACTAGAACTGAACTAGAACTGAACTAGAACTGAACTAGAACTGAACTAGAACTGAACTAGAACTGAACTAGAACTGAACTAGAACTGAACTAGAACTGAACTAGAACTGAACTAGAACTGAACTAGAACTGAACTAGAACTGTACTAGAACTGATCTAGAACTGAACTAGAACTGAACTAGAACAGAACTAGAACTGAACTAAAAGTGACCTAGAAACTAGAGCTCCAAAACTATACTACTCTTACATTTATTTATGAAAAAAAGGTAAATTTAGTTTTGTATTTTACCTCCGATCGATATATAAACTACTTCTTACTCACACTGTATCAAAAATAGTATAAAACAATATAAAGTCTATACTAAATATTATCATAAATACACACCTTTGTGATACTTAATTAAAAATTTTCAACTTTTGCGCAAACATACATAAATTTTCTCATCAAATTAAAATTAAAATAAAAAAATAATAAACCAACATCTAATTGAAAATCGCTGCATAAAACTTAAATATAAATTTAAAAATTATGAAAAAACAAATTCAAAATAATATTTAATCCCAAAAATAAATATTGTAAATATGTATACAAATAAATCGTAAACGTAACATCCTGCTAGTTGTACAACAAGATGGTGTTGCATGATCACATAAGCACGAGCAAAATAATTTGAATGAAAATCACACACATGTGTTGGATGATATATACATATGAATATACATATATACATAGTGGTGGGGTTTTATGCTGCACGTTTATTTTGCGCTGAAGACCCTCAACTTGACTCCGATGATCAAGTTGAGGGGCAAAATTGTTGCTTTAAAGATGATCTCGTTTTTTTCGCTCTGATTTTCTTATTATTTTCTTTCTTTTTGCAATGACCTTTAATATTTGCTCTTTTGTAATTTTTATTATTTACTAGAACATTTTTATTTGACAATATGTAAATGCTTTCATTCAGTTATATTTTTTCTTGTTTTTCTGTTGATTACACATCCCGTTTTGCGTTGTATTGGCATTGGGCCCATTGTGTCTGTAACATTTATGTCCGTCTATATCTTTGTCTGGTGTCGTTGGCAATTTGTGTTATTTTGGTGCGATTATTTTTTAATTTATTTTGATTTTTACCTTTTATTTACCAAAATAATTAAATTAAAAAATTTGTTTTTATTTTCATTAGTTTTTATTTTGTTTTAAATCTATGGTAATCTGTTGATTTAGTAATACCCAGATTCGTGTGGTTTATTTTGCAAGGATTTACTTGATGATTCAGAAGCAAAACCAGCAAAAACATTTTCGATGGCAACTAGTTTTTAATGGGGTATTTCAAGAAAATCTAGATCTGTTCAAGTTCGGTTCTAGTTCAGTTCTTGTTCAGTTCTAGTTCAGTTCTAGTTCAGTTCTAGTTCAGTTCTAGTTCAGTTCTAGTTCAGTTCTAGTTCAGTTCTAGTTCAGTTCTAGTTCAGTTCTAGTTCAGTTCTAGTTCTGTTCTAGTTCTGTTCTAGTTCTGTTCTAGTTCTGTTCTAGTTCTGTTCTAGTTCTGTTCTAGTTCTGTTCTAGTTCTGTTCTAGTTCTGTTCTAGTTTAGTTCTAGTTTAGTTCTATTTCAGTTCAAAGTCACTTTTGAGATGTCAAAATGAGTTTCGGTTGCCGCCTTAAAGTTTAGATAAATTTTCATTTCAACCTCGTATTTTTTATGTGAATTTTTACTTTTCGATTAGCAAATTTGATTTTATTTTTTAATTTCCCACTGACATGACAAACTCATTAACAGTGAACTTTAGTATGAAAACACATACTTTTTGTTTAGAATTTAAAAACTTCCAATATCAATCATCATGTCAATCAAATCAATTTAAATCATGTTACTATAACACATTCACTAAGTATTTATTTACAAATACAACATTTGAAAAACACGACTTAGTTAAACTTGTATTTATAAATTTTATTTAAAGCTTTTATTTAAAAATTTTGTATTCATCCAACGTTTTGAAATTCACATTATTATGATTGATAAAATCCAATTCATTGTATCATTGTACAAGTGTTTTTGTGCATTTGTAATTTGTTTTAAAAATCCTACTAGAAATTAATATTCCATTTAAATTCTAAACAAGTGAAAAAATAAAAAATTAAAAAAAAAACTGTGCTCAAAGTTGGCGAGTTAAATGACGTTATTTGTTGTCATTATCTTGATCACTCTGTTAGATCTTTCAATTTAATGTTACACATACACTCCGGTAGTCATTCATTCATTCATTCGTTCGTTCACTCAGTCTGTTGTTTGTCAGTCAGTTAGTTGGTCAGTCAAAGTGTGTTATTTGTAGAGCAAAGGCCCAATTTTCAATTGAAATTGAATTAAGAAAAGTGCGCTGCGTTTTGCTGCCTGTTGATCGTTGTCGTTGTGTTGCATTTGTTGTTGCACTCAAAACATCTTAATTGCATTTTTCATGCTGATTTATGTCATCACCACAGATATGGCCACTTTTTTCAATATTTTGTTTTAATTTTTTTTCGAAATTTGTTTTTTTTTCTAAAAATGAGCTGAATTTTTAAAAGAATTAGACTGCAACCAAAACAAAGCAAGCACAAAATTACATACAATTATTATTGCAGCTAAGAAAAACCCCTGGCCCCCTATTAAGAACTGCAGTCATAATAATTTGGCAAACTTTTCTTTAATATTACATCATACGTTAAATACAAATAAAATTAAAATTATAAAAATAATAATACAAAATAAGAAAAAAAATCTAGAAAATATATTATAAATTGAAAATAAAGGAATGAAAAGAATTATTACAAATTAGTGGTGTTAAAGAAATTATTCCGTATTTTTCTATTTGTTGCTTTATAGTTTTTTCTTTCTGAATGAAAATTTTGCATCAATGAAATTATTGTGAATTAAAGCTAGAAAAAAACAAGATCTAGAGATATACAAACAACCAAACAGACTGACAAAACCAAATGTACCAGATGATTATTATGGCCGCAATGGCCGGCTGGTTGGCTGGTGGGTTGTTGGCGTTTAAAAATCAAAGATCACAAAGTGTGTTTGCTGCCATTATTTGGATGCGGCCACCAAAAGAACTAAAAAAAGCTTTTTTTGCAATTGAAAATATATATTATTCTACAGGTTCGTTGTTTTCAAATCATATACAAATCCATCAAGTAAACTGCCAGCCAACCAAACGATCAATCGATCGGTTGGTTATTCGTACGATCGTCAATGATACTCAATATTGCTGATGTTGAGCAGCAGCAACTGCTGTTGTTGATGAGAAGGTTGATGTCTGTTGATCGCCTGCGGAAATGTGCGCATTTAATTAAAAAACAAATCTAATTGTTGATAATAAATATAAATACAACAATATCAGTACTTTAGCTATTTTTTAAAGGTTTTGTTGAAGTAAAACTATTTTATTGAAAATTATTATACATTGAAAAACAAAAACTAAAACAGCCAGAACATGAGTTTAATGAGTTTAATCTTGGCATGTGGTAAAACTAAAAAAAAATCATAAAAAATTGTTTGATCACTTCAGTAGTTCATTGATAAAACTTTTTTCTTAATTGTAATGAACATTTTAAAAAAACTTTATAAAAACACTAAATAGTTAATGTAGCAGCAATATGTAGGTCAGACAACCAACCCGCTTTTTAGTGACATGATCAGAATTTATTTAAGATTGTTCGTAATGAATTGTTTTACAATTAACATAGTGTCTGTTAAACTATCTTGATTTAAGAGGTCGCTTGCAAAATCTTTAGAAAATGGAACCTAAATACTATAGGTAGAGAAATTGTTGAATTAGCAAATAGGTTGTTTAAATCACAATATCAATCAAATTTAATTTTTTAAAGGAGAAGATAGCGGCCTTGTCCTAATTTAAGTTTAAATCTACTTCTAGTTCAGTTCTAGTTCGGTTCTAGTTCAGTTCTAGTTCAGTTCTAGTTCAGTTCTAGTTCAGTTCTAGTTCAGTTCTAGTTCAGTTCTAGTTCAGTTCTAGT
>NC_060950.1:4175157-4178543 GCF_022045245.1 Lucilia cuprina
GATAGATAGATAGATAGATAGATAGATAGATAGATAGATAGATAGATAGATAGATAGATAGATAGATAGATAGATAGATAGATAGATAGATAGATAGATGAGATAGATGAGATAGATGAGATAGATGAGATAGATGAGATAGATGAGATAGATGAGATAGATGAGAATGAATGAATAAATGGATAGATGGATGAATTTGATGAATTTTTTACTAATTTAATCACAACAAAATTATTCAATGAGTTGTTTTAAAGTTGAGTTCTTTCTATTTTTATTTCAATTCAATTAACTTGAGATGTAAACCACAAAAGGAATTTACCTGATTTAAACAATTGAATAATTGATGAAAATCTTATTTTCTGAATAGGGCTTTATAGGGAGAATTTATTTAAATATAGATCGATATATAGGTATTATTTTGGATGTTTTGGTTACCAGGTTTTTTAAATTTTTACAAAAATTAATTTGAATTAATTTTATATAATATTTTTTTTACAACATCACACCATAATGTTTTTTGCTTGGTAGTATATATGAGATGTTTCTTTATAAATTAAATAAAACAAAAATAATTTGCTGTATCTAACTAAAAGTGGGTGGCACAGATCGTCATGCAGTCTATCCTCAGATCATAAAATTTTTTATGTTGGCAACTTGTGGTCTAAACTGTATGTATTTTTCTAGTGTTTTTAATTTTTGCAAATGATCAGCAAAAAATAAAAAAAACTGAAAAAAATCATTTGCGTAAGTCATTTTTTTGCATTATGCCAATTGATTGTATGTTGACAAGTTCATTTTTCAAAAAATAGAAAATTTTCACCATTTCATAATTTTGTATTTTCCTTTGGCTTATTGCTCCCCTTTCAAATTCATTCATACATTTGGACACTTATTTTGTTTGTAGAAAAATCTTTAACTTTTGATGTTTTAATCAGTCATATTTCTGGGGGATTTATTTATTATTTTTTTTCGATTGTAAGTGTGTAAATTATGTTTGAGGTGTGTGCCCGCTCGTTGTTTGACATTTACGATTGTGGCCAAATTTCACTTTATTTTTTGTTTGCAATATTTTATTTTTATTTATTTATTTTTTTTTATTTTTTGCTTTAATGCAGTGACAATTTCCTGTGTTTTGTTAGATGCCATGAAATTTTCTATTAATTTTCTTCATTTTTATGTGTCAAGTTTATTTTGTTGCATCGAAATATGGCTGCTGAACACTAAAACAAAAAAATATTTTTAGAATAATTTTCTTTTGAAATTATGGCCGAAAAGTTGGTTTGATTTTTAAGTAAATCAAGCGTATGATTGGCGAAGGTTAATGTTCGTGACGTTTATCGAAAAAGAAAAAGTTTATTTTTGGTTTTAATTTTTTTAGCTTTAAATTTAAAATAATTATGTTGCATCTGCGAATCGATAATGAATTTTAAAGGAAATAGGAAACAAAAAATACATTTTTGGGAAGGAGAGTAGAATAGTATATATTTTCAATTGCAAAAACAGCTTTTTTTAGATCTTTTGGTGGCCTCATCCAAATAATGGCAGCAAACACACTTTGTGATCTTTGATTTTTAAACGTCACCAGCCGGCCATTGCGGCCATAGTAATCATCCGATATAATGTATGGGAAAAATAGAAATATAGATTTTCTATCTATCTATCTATCTATCTATCTATCTATCTATCTATCTATCTATCTATCTATCTATCTATCTATCTATCTATCTATCTATCTATCTATCTATCTATCTATCTATCTATCTATCTAGCTATATATCTATCTATCTGTCTGCCTATCTGTTTATCTGTCTGTCTATCTATCTATCTATCTATCTATCTATCTATCTATCTATCTATCTATCTATCTATCTATCTATCTATCTATCTATCTACCTATCTATTTATCTATCTATCTATCTATCTATCTATCTATCTATCTATCTATCTATCTGTCTATCTATCTATCTATCTATCTATCTATCTATCTATCTATCTATCTATCTATCCATCTATCTATCTATCTATCTATCTATCTATCTTTTTTAAACTGGCTCCAATCAAGTTCGCGATTTAAACATAAATTAAATTATTTAATTGTTCAATTAGCAACTTAAACAATGCTAATTTCCTCTATTAAATCTCCCTTGCTGACAACTACCTTTTATCAACTAATAATCATAAATTAATAATAATAAATTAATTGCATAAAATAATCAAACAAATACTTAGTAATACAATTTAAAAATAACCTTTCCCACAACATATAAATTATTTATAAATTTTTCTAAACATTTTACAATAAATATCAACAATTTATTTACAAAGTGATTTATTTCTGTCATAAGTTTTGTAACAATTTCTAAGAAATAAATCCTAATATTAATCAATAAAAAATTAATGATGTCATTTGAAAATTTCCAAATGAAAATTGCACAAATAACAAAAATTAATCATCACTCTAGTAAAATAATTTTTTACTTAAAATTAAAAATAACATTTCAGAAAAAGCATCAAATATAATAACTTAATTAGAAAAACGTATTTCCACACTTAATTGAAAACTAATTAAATTAGTTCATTATTTGCACAATATAAAAAATACAAAAAAAAATATAAATAAATGAGAAAAATTACCCATGATAAATACACAGAAAGCCTTTAGAACGTTCAAACGATCGAAACAGCCACGCCTTCTATTTTAGCTTTTGAAACGCTACCGCCACTGTCATTCAAGGTTTTGCTAAGAAACGAAGCGTAAACTAGTATAGAGTATGAATGCGAATACTGGGCCATTTATTGTATTCAATTCAATATTTTTTCTCACTTCGCTGTAAACATACAATTCCATCTGGTTGCTACTGCATTTAATACAATACATAATATGACTTATACAACAGCTATAACAAAAATGTGATGACATATTTAGAATATTGGAAAAAAAACATTAAGTAAATAATTGTATAGAAAATTTTGTATTGAGTTGAACTTGAAAAGATAAAAAGTCATAAAGTCTCAAATACATTTTCTAGTTCAGTACTTGTTGAAATTATAATTAATCGTTTTGCGGAAAATACAAAACAAAATCTTTCAAATTTAAAATTAATGACATACATACGTAGTCTTTTTTATGTGCTACTAACGTAAATTTATGAAATACAAAAGAAATTAAATTTTCAATATGTAAAGAGATTTTATAACACTATAGGGAACTCATTGATTTTCTGAACTAGAACTAAAAAGGAAATTAACTAGAACAGAACTAAAACTGAATTAGAACAGAACTAGAACTGAACTAGAACTGAACTAGAACCGAACTAGAACCGAACTAGAACTGAACTAGAACTGAACTAGAACTGAACTAGAACTGAACTAGAACTGAACTAGAA
>NC_060950.1:4178643-4180815 GCF_022045245.1 Lucilia cuprina
TATCTATCTATCTATCTATCTATCTATCTATCTATCTATCTATCTATCTATCTATCTATCTATCTATCTATCTATCTATCTATCTATCTATCTATCTATCTATTAAGTAAGATATTTGATTAATGTGAACATAATTTTAAAATAATGTCGCTAATTAATTATAAAACGCTTTAAATTTATTGAAAACTTACCAACCAAGTCCAGTTATTGGCATTGCAAATATAACAATTGCAATCACCATAAATAACCGCATATCTCAACGGTGCCAACACTCTTAACGTTTGCAAATTATTTATTATAATTTTTTATTTTCTTTTTTTTTTATTATTAATAAATCCTTTAAATAATTCTTAACGACAAACAAAGATCAAAAGTTGTTTATGAAACATTAACACCTTGAAGAATTTTTCTGTTTTTTGTTTCTTTTAAGATATTTTGTTACACTGTGTTAAATAATAATAAATTTACACATTTTTATTAAATTCAACATTTTGTTTTAGTTGTTATGAATTTGCGATTTAAGGCTAAAGATATAAAACGAGAAATTTATTTATTAATTGAAATTAAAAAAAATTATGTTTTCTTTAATTTTTTCATTTAATTATTTAAAGTAATTTTTAATTTGTTAGACTTTTGTTTTTGATTTTTATTTTAAAATCTCAAATAAAACGCGTCAATTTTATTGTAAAGTCTCACGCGTACTGATTCGTTCGTTTGTCTCGCTGGTTCTTTGGAAACTTTAAATTAAATACTTTTAACGTTTAATGTGCCTGCCTTTATTTTATTTTTTTTTTTATTTTTCAGATTTTTTTGTTTTATTTTTTTTAATACGTTTTGGAAGGAGTTGATTTTTTTCGCTTTTTGTATATTTCTGTGTTGCGCTGGTGTTTGGGCGATTTCATGGACTGTTTTTTTTTTAACCCAGCCGGTCATATGCGAAAAGGAATACAACACGGTGTATAAAGTTGGTCAAAAAGTAAAAAAAAAGAATACACCACAAAATCGCATAAAAAATAGTTTTTAAAAGCCGCTTTGAAAATGATGGGAACTGTTTCTTTTTCCTTTTTTTTTGTGATTTTGTATTTAAGTGCTCTTGTGTCTAAGATTTAAAGGATTTTTTTGCGTTCATTTTGTGTTTGTGTGTGTGTTTTTGTCTTGATTTCTTTCTTTATTTCTTGCTTAATTTGTATGGAAGGGATTTTTGTGGCAAATTTATAAAGTTTTGATTTTTTACTGGGATTTTGTAAGCTTTTGGTTCTTGTTGTTGTTATGGAGTTACACTGTGGGCTGGATACTTTGTTGCTTATGAAAGTAAAATTATTTAAAAGCGTGAAAAATGCAATATAACATGATTTTTTAAATACACACCATTTCCATGAGGGAATTTGGAAAACAAAGGATAGATAGTAGTGAATAATAATAAAAAAGAATTAAACATCTGGATCAAATACTGTTATTCTTTAATTCAAGGTAACTGACATATAACTACGAAGTTAGGAGAATTGGGTTTGTAGACTAGGAACCACATTTACTCCTAAACATTTTATGTGAAATGGATTTGTCACTTTAAAATATCTTTATTATATGTAGTTTCCTCTTTGACCTTATATAACTGTAATAAATCAATTTTTGATTTTGTTGACTTTATTGAACTATTAAATGAATTTATAATTATTAGGGGATATTGGGAGTTAATATTTTACTATTACGTTAAAGTTCTGAAACTTCGTTTAACAGTCCGACTTTTTTCTTATTCAGAAGACTTTTATTAAATTTCTATTAAAGAAATGGTGTAACTGAGGAAACGCCTTTTAAATACTGATTTTGAAGGAATTAATTAATAGTTCTTATTTATTTATATTTATTGTTTTCATTCAATTTATTTAGCAACAATGTAAAAGAAATATTTTATAAAAGATATGAACTATTATTATTCCCAGCAAAGAATTCTGCAACAAAATCGAACTTATAAACTTTCTTGTCGTTTTTTTAAACAATCTGGTAGCACTTGTTAATGACAAAGTTCACGATGCAGAGCAGCAGCCAACAACCATGCACAAACAATACAACTGAACTAGAACTGAACTAGTACTGAACTAGAACTGAACTAGAACTGAACTAGAACTGAACTAGAACTGAACTAGAACTGAACTAGAACTGAACTAGAACTGA
>NC_060950.1:4180915-4187008 GCF_022045245.1 Lucilia cuprina
CAGTTCTAGTTCAGTTCTAGTTCAGTTCTAGTTCAGTTCTAGTTCAGTTCTAGTTCAGTTCTAGTTCAGTTCTAGTTCAGTTCTAGATCAGTTCTAGTTCAGTTCAGTATTAGTTCTAGTACAATTCTAGTTCAGTTCCAGTTCAGCTCTAGTTCAATTCTAGTTCAATTCTAGTTCAATTCTAGTTCAATTCTAGTTCAGTTCTAGTTCAGTTCTAGTTCAGTTCTAGTTCAGTTCTAGTTCAATTCTAGTTCAGTTCTAGTTCAGTTTACTACTAGTTCAGTTCTTTGATTTTTTTTGTTTAGTAATTTTATATTAAATATTTCAATACCATTCTAAATTTATTCAAATAATTCTCAAATTAATTTCAGTGTTAATAATGATAATTTTCTGGTCATTATATTAATTGTTTATTAACGGAAATTTGAAATTATAATTAACTAACTAAAAAGAAGAAAATATAAATAATTTTTATTGAAATATAAACAAAACGGAAAAACGCAGAAAATAACATTTAATTATGACATAAATAATTTAAATTATGAAAAACTATTTCAACAACATCATAAAACCAGAAGATGATGATGTGGCCGCAAAAAGAAACCTCAAACAAACATTTTATAACCGGGTTATAAATCTTACAAATAGTTTTTTTTTTCTCCTCTCTGCTTAGTTCTTAAACTTAAGAGGGGAGAAAAACTAGTGAATAGATTCTTTCAAGTCCAGCTGTCAACACTGACAAACAACAAAACGAACAAAAAGCTTATAAATTGAAGTAGCTTTTTTGTAGCGTTTTTTTTTAGTTTAATGTGCGTTTGCTTTGGTATACGGATGGATGGGTTCATGTGTCAGTGATTGGAAAGGGTTGTAAATCAAGCGAATATGTAGAGCACAAAACATTCAAAAATAAAAATGAAATAAAAAAGCGAAAAAAAACTAAAATAAAAAACACGGCAGGTATTAGTTGTTTTAATTGTTTAATAAAACAATGGGAGGTCGCTTACGGTGAAGACAGCCACAACTGAGCTGATGAGTTGTTTCGTTGGTAGCTTCAATAGTTGGCGGAGTGAAGTAGTGGAGCAGAGGTTGCTTTGGAGATGTTTGCCAATATAGTATTAAGATAGGTCATGTGATCGGTGGTCGGTTTGTGGCTGGTTTTGTTGGTCGGGTGGTCGTTTGCTGGCCAATTGTGGGAAACTTTTTTCATACAATTGCTTTTTTTTTGGTATTGTACTGACTTAATATGCTGCTGAAAGGTATTAAAAGAATTCAATAAAATATAAATCAATTTTATTAGAGAAATAATAAAAACAAAACAAAATAAAATAAAAAGCACAGCAACAAGGTTGTGAAATTAAATCATTAAAATTTGAGCTACATACTCCCCGGTATACAACAATTGCCTCTAGAAAAATCATTAAAATTTGTTAAGAAGTCATATTTTTTTTGGTTGCTTTTAGATTGAATATTATTTGCTGCTGCTTTCCATTAATTATTTTTTTTCTCTTCCCGTGTTTTATTTACTATTTAAAATTGTTTGTTGAAATTAATTTACGCTTTAAAAATTTATTAATAAATTTTTTTATGTCTTTATTTTTCATGAGAATAATGATTCATTAAATTATGATTGTGAATACTAAATTGCGAAAAATGCTTAGAAAATTCGATTATTTTAAAATCTTTAGCTTTTAATAGGTTTGTTTTTTTTCCTGCTGCTGGCGGGCATTTGAGGCGTTTAGCCGGGGAGTTATTTGTGGAAGCCTCTTAATACTTTTAAGAGAAAATTATTGATTTTAATTACTATTAAATTGTTATTGCCAGGTTTTTCTTCATTTATTATTATGGTTCTTTATATATATTTTTTCAAAAGTGATATAAAAATTTCATGGGAAACAGATTGTAAACAAACAGGAAAAATTATACTGAGAAAAATAATTTGAGGTAAAAATAGCTTTTGTTAAAAAAATAGAAGAATTTACACTGATAAACAATATATTGATGTGTGTTTTTTTCTAATTTTCCAACCGTACAAAAAGTTTTTAGGTTATAAAGTCTACAGTAATTTTAAGGATTTTTCTCAAAAAAGTTTTTCATCAGCAAATTATTTTCCAAACAAAAAGCTTTTTCTTTTATATTTTAAATCTAGCTTCACATTTTTTAGGTTACAAAGTCTACAGTGGTTTTAAGGGTTTTAACAAATTGTTTTACTCAAAAAGCTTTTTTGTATCATATTTTTTCACAAAAAAAACGTTTTATTATTTTTAAAGCGAAAAGCTTTTTCTTTTATTAAAAGGTATATTGTCTTTAAAACTGACTTATTATTTTAAATCAAGCTTCTTAAGAAAGCTTTTGTCACTAAAACGATTTTTTTCTTAAAAAATAACTTTTTCGCAAGAAAAATAACGTTTTTCTTAATAAACATGTTTTTGAATGAAAAAAATTTTAAAATTTTTTAAAGTTTTTTTATAAGTGAAACACATTTTTGTTTTTAAAATCTAAAATTATTTTAACATTTCAGTTAAGCTTTTCATCAAAAATTGTTTTCGCCAATTAGAATTTCCATAAAAACAGTTTTTTGTATTTTCGCAGATTTTTCACAAAAGCTTTTTAGTAAACAAGCTTAAAAGCTATTCGGAATTTTTTAAACATATATTTTTTGCCCTTTAATATTTAGGTTTCAGCTTTAAAAAAGCTTTTATCTTAAATCCTCAAAAAAAATTTCTTTGAAAAGCTTTTTCACTGAAAATTGTTTCTTGTAAAACATGATATCATATTTTAAAAAAGCGTTTTTTCGAAATACCAAAGCTTTTTTCTCTTAAAATGCTTTTTTTCTAAAACTTGAAATTATTTACATTTTGTCTCTTTAAAAATAATGAAAACATCCTAAAAGTTTTTTTCACATTAAAATCTTAAAAATTCCTTTTAAGTAGAAAAATTTAAGAACAACATAAAAGCTTTTCAAGTAAGAAATCGTTTTTGTTAGAAGTCACTACAAATGATCGTAAACATATCAGAAAATCTCCAATAAAATAAATGTTTACGGTAAAATCTCGAATTTTTAAGAAATACAAAAGCTTTACTCCTTCAAATTGTTTACGTTTTGTCGCCTAAAAACGAATAAAAATCTTCCGAAAAGCTTTTTCACAAACAAAACTTTAAAAATGTATTTATCAGAAGATAAGTTCAACTACAACATAAAAGCTTTTTATTTTTAAAATACCGGATTTTTACGAAATACAAAAGCTTTTTTCTTTTAAAAATCTTGTTAAATAACAAAAATCGCATACTCTTCAAATTGTTTGTAGCTTTAAAACGAATAAAAATCTCCTTTAGAGGTTTTTTCACAAAAAAACTTTAAAAATGCATTTTAAAAAAAAAAAATCACTAAGAAATCGCTCTTGTTAGAAGTCTGCAATAAATTGCAATAGTAGACATTTATTTAAAGTGTATTTAAATAGCAATTTAACAACAATATTGCAATTGGATTTTGCTTGTTTTTCAATGATCAAAAATAAATTTCTGTTTTTATATTCCTTAATTTCTAATAACATTTTCACCTCTAGTATCCACTTGTTTTTCCACAAAACACCAGCAAACAAATTCATAAAATTCTGCCCAAAAAAAGCAACAAATTTACAAACCATGAAGCATTTTCTATTCATCATTTTATGTATTTTTCGATGTTTTCAAAATTTTTTTTCTTGTTTTGTAAGTTAAAGTTCATTAAAAAAAAACTGCAGATTTTCAGCCAAGTATCTGCTGTTACAGAGATCGTCTACACATGTTTTTTCTTTTGTTAGACCAGAGCCGCAAAGCGAAGCAGTTTGCATTTTACAACTTGCTTGTGGTCGTGGGCCTCATAAAAACTTTTATGAGCAATTGATAGTGTGAACAAACGTTTTCCTTGCATAATTTTTCCAAAGATGAAAAGAAACAAACAATTTGGTTTTTTTTCAAAAATTTTCATTGTTTTTTTCTTTTTTTTTGAAGTATTTCAATTTACTACACTTATTAAGTGAAATAAATTCCTCCCTATTTATGGCTACTGTTGGAATTTATTACATGAAAATAAGACTAATGAAAATAATGAAATTCTGCTTTTTAGTTGTTTGGGAAACCTCAATCATATAATAACCAGCAACTCTTTTAAATATAGACATTATCATTAAAAGGCAAGGTTAAACTTAATTGAGGCGATAACTACTAAACAAAGAGTAAGTTAGTATAAAAGAGCTTTTCATTTAATGTCAAGAAGGAACATAAATTTATTTTATATCTAGGAAGACTTACTTGGAGCCATATATAATAATTGTCCAATTCACAATCGATGTCGTATCGTTGTAGCATTGTATGTCATAACAATTTTACCGTACAACACCGAAGTTTTTACAATTTAAACAAAACAACATTGTGTTAAAAAAACATTTTCAAAAAAACGACACTACATTTCAAACAAATTATCAAAATATTTAAAGATAAAATCCATCATCTCACCTTTTTGTCTAAATGTTTGAAATCTTGACAACTTGTGAAAATTATAACAACTTCATCATCATTAACATCATCTTCATAATGATGATCCCACAAACCCCTGATTATCATTAAGTAAATATTTAAATTATATCACAGAAAAAGAACAAAAAAATAAAAAAAAACACTGTACAACACACAGTGTTTCTTTTCGTTTTATTTCATTTCATTTCAGTTAAGTGTATTGTAAAATATTCCGTCATAAAATGAAGAGTTTGTTTATTTCACATTAAAAGTCAATTAAATGCGATGATGTATTACTACTACAAAAAATATAAGCAAAGAAACAACAAGAAAATAAAAAATTCAAATCAAGAAAAACATCTTAAACAAATAAACAATGATAGAAACAACACGCTGAAAACTCATCAAATAGAAAAACATCAAAAAAAACGCAACAATTTCCACTCAAAATTATTATAAACTAGAATACATTTTTCTTATTTGTAACATTTGAGTTGTTTTCTATCTTGATTTTTATATCATACAGAATTTTCCATTTTTTTTCTTTTTTGAGAGTAATTATTTAAAATAAGTTTTATCTAGTATTTGGATTGTGCATTTGGGGAGTTTGAGCGTCTTGATATCTAAGTTAATCATTTTAATAATGTTTACAGTGATTTTCACTGTTTTAGTGGGAGGAAAGAAATGATTTAATTGAGCTGAGAAAACTCAGTTGAGTGACAAGTTTAAATTTGAGAATATTTTACCATACAATGTAAAACATCAACAAGAATTTTTGTTACATAAAGAGGATCAATAATTAATACAGATCTAAAAGAAACATGTTTACTCCCAAACGATTGTTGCCAGAAAATGTATCTTTCTGTTTCGTTTTAATACATCCACGATCTAAATTTGCGAAAGCTTTTTTTTAGACTTTTTCATGGGACATTTTTAAAGAACTCTTTGCCACAGAGTTGTTGCGATATAACACACTATTGGCAGTGCAGACTTTTAAACTCCTTTAATAATTTTTCCAAATGTGTCACTATTCCTTCCAACAGTCCTTAAGCACACTTTCTTCTAGTAATTTGAACTTTTATCCCTGCACCGAGGCACCTCTTCAAAAACGAGAACATTGACTGAGAACCATAAATTTTTTTTCCTTTAGATGAAAAACGCGAACAAAATAGCAGAGTTTGCACATTGGGAGACGTTAACTAAGATACCAACAACGTTTTTCACTGATCTTTCTTTATGTTTATTCAAATTAAACAGAGCTACAGAGTTCTTTCGATATAATGCACTATTGGTACAGCCACTAACGTATTTCTTCAATGACCAGAAAATTGTCCTGAGATCAATAGATGTATTTTCCACAAAATAACAGCACATTGCGTGATGTTAACCAAGAAAACTGCAAGATATTTCGCTGTTCTTTTTTGTGTTCATCCGAAATTAACTTTCTTTCCTTCCTTTCCTTCCTTTCCTTCCTTTCCTTTCCTTTCCTTTCTTTCCTTCCTTCCTTCCTTCCTTCCTTTCCTTCCTTTCCTTCCTTTCCTTCCTTTCCTTCCTTTCCTTCCTTTCCTTCCTTTCCTTCCTTTCCTTCCTTTCCTTCCT
>NC_060950.1:4187108-4190075 GCF_022045245.1 Lucilia cuprina
AGAACTGAACTAGAACTGAACTAGAACTGAACTAGAACTGAACTAGAACTGAACTAGAACTGAACTAGAACTGAACTAGAACTAAACTAGAAGTGAACTAGAACTGAAATAGAACTGAACTAGAACTAAACTAGAACTGAAACTGATCCGTTTAAAGAATCTGTGTTATCTGCTATCACTTTAAAAAATACTATATTTATTTTTTATTCTGTATGAAAAATAATGAAAAGAAAACTTGAAGAGTTATCTATTTAACACTTCAGTACTCTGTTGAAATTTTTACAAAATCTTTAGATTTATTCTTATAGTAGGAAAATTTTGTTTTGATTAAATATTTTATTTTTCAATTTGCACTAATTTATAACTATTTTTTTAACGATTTGGTTCTGTAAATTTTTTGTATAATTTTTTAAATTTGTAGAATTTTTTAATTTTAACGCACTTTTTAAAATCCGTCAGTTTTTAAATTATGTTTTTATCATTTATTTACTTTTTATATATTTTTTATTAATTTTCATAGAAAATTCAGCAATATATGACAATAATTAAAAAATAAACAACAAATTTTTAAAATATTATTATTTAATTTATTTCTTTTAGTTGTGTGTGCACTTGACCACAATCATCAACCACGATGAACTGAACTTTGTTGGCTGTTGGTCGTATTTGTGGCCGTTGGTTTGTTGCACATAGAATCAACACGATGAGTAGAAGACTAAAAAAAAAATTAAAGAAGGAAAACACAAAAAATTACAAAAACAACAACTACGAAAAGATGATGTCGAAGAAGAGACTTTCATCATCGCTATCAGCGAATCTTACAGGTAAGTTAACACTGAAACGCCGCCACAAATACTGACTGTGTGTATTTACCGCCGTTAACGTCACCGTCAACTTTGTTTGTACAAATGATAATGTTGATGATGTCGAAGATGATGATCAAACGATCATCATCATGATGTTGTACCGAAAACAAATAAAAATACACTCGCCCATCGCCAAATTAAAAAATAAAGAAAAAAAAAAAAACTACACACAGAACAAACGATCGACCGACCAACGATCCATCTATCCAACCATTTAACCAACCGACCGATCGCTCACATTGATCCACTTCACAGCGCAATTGTACGTACACGTTTCGTTGGATCGATCTCATTCATTAGAATGAAGAATTTTAGCGTTTTTCATTACACACTTTTCACACATAAACAAATTTTTGTGAAAATCCACACATTCATTCCCATTGCGATTCTCAAAAAACTACTTGTACTAAGTATAATACTCGTACTTTCAGACTTGAATGGTTGGCTGGCCGACAGAACGACTGACTCTCTATTTGCTTAAAGAGTCTTGGATTTAGATCAAACAAATTGTGTTTTAGTTTTTTTATTATTATTATTTCCAACTCATTACGCTCTTTTTATAATTATCTAATAGATACCACCACATGCATTACAAACATACAATCTAGTGGCCACACACTTACACACAGGCATATGTAATCACACTGTAATCATTTTAATGATCTGTACTTTATGTTAGTATTTCGTTGTTGTTATTATTGTTTTTTTTTTCTTTTTGCGAATTTGTTTAATTTTTATTTTGTTAAGTATAAAAATCTGTTTTTACACACTCGTTACGTTGTGTCTCTGTTGTTAATTAATCTCAAATGAGCCGTTTTTTTAGCGGACAATTTTCAACGTTTCACTGTTGATTTTAGATATTTTTTTTATTCTTTATTTAATTTGTATCTAGTTGAATTTTACACTCGTTTATCTTAGAAATCTTTGAAGGCAAGAAAAATTGCATTCGCCTTTAACACCACTGTAGCGGTTTAATATGTTAGCATAAAAAACGGACATAATGACCGACCGATCGACCGACTGTGTCTAATTGTAACGTGTTGTCTAGTTAAGTTTTAAAATCTCACTAATTCTTAGGCATTGGGAAAAGAAAAGTTTTACCCTCAACACAACTTCCTCATAATCTACTAAATAGAAAGAAAAATTAAAAAATTGAGTGCTTTTCTTCTTATACATCATTATCGTCATCATCATCATTCTCACATCGTCAAAAAAAATCTTTGCCTCCCGATCTCTGCCTTCTGATAAGCATGATGAAAATGTTTATTTAACTTTTTTTATTTGTTAATTTTTTTTAATTTAATTTGTATTTATTTCATGTTGGGTTTGTTGTTGTTGTCTTTGGTTTTGCCTTAAATGCACGTGAGCCTTATAAAATCTGTGAAATTTTAACGCTTAAAAAATATGTATAAGTTATCTTTAAGTTAATTTTTTTTGTTTAATGATAACTGCCTTGTTTTGTTTTTGTTTTGTCATCAACGTTTCAGCATTTTAGTTTACGATAGTTTTTATTTACAGAGTCTATTTGGTTTTCTCTACCGAATTCTAGTGTTTCCTTGTTATTTTTAGTTTAAAGTTTATTTACTGAAGTTATAAATAAAAAAGTGAATCTGTGCTAGATTAGTAGTTTTTATTTAAAAGGCACAGTGGGTTGAAGTATTTTTTGTGGTTTAAAAAAAATAGATTATGAGAGCCGATGAAGGGAATGGAGTAATGCTTACATTAGCTTATAAACTTCTTATGATGGTGGTATCTGTAACAATGTATACTAGAAGTTTATTCCACATACGCCCCCATCATTTTTGACTTAAGAAGAATCAAGTTTTTAAATTGATTTGAGCCTCAAAAATATTTAAATCAGCTTTGATCTACAAATTCCTTAGTAGGGATTTACCCTAAAGCGAAGGTGGATCCGGTAGTCAAAGCTTTCGAGTCAAGATCAGTTGATGTTCAAATCAAATTCAAATCATGCATTCCATGTATTTTTTCCGTCGCTATGCTCAACGGAAAGGAAGTAAAGTATGGAATGAAAGGAAAGGAAGGAAAGGAAGGAAAGGAAGGAAAGGAAGGAAAGGAAGAAAAGGAAGATAAGGAAGGAAAG
>NC_060950.1:4190175-4280907 GCF_022045245.1 Lucilia cuprina
AGAACTGAACTAGAACTGAACTAGAACTGAACTAGAACTGAACTAGAACTGAACTAGAACTGAACTAGAACTGAACTAGAACTGAACTAAACTAAAACTGAACTAGAATTGAACTATAAATACATGATTAGGAATACTTTAAAACTTGCAATTAATAATGAAATAAAGTCTTTAAAAAACGTAGTAGATTTTACATTTTAATAATTTTTCCCCTTAACAAATTCTTGCAATTCCATTCATTAACTTGTTTTAAAAAAATATATAATAAATATTTTCTTTTCTCTTACCGTTTTATATGATTTGCTAAAACTCCACAATAATTTCCGGCTTTAACTTATTTAAAAGCATGAAATTATAGATTTTGTATGGTTTAACAATTTAATTAAATTTAAATCTCTATAATTATAACGATAATTAGGTTGGCAGAGTTTAATTTTACAACTAATTTAAACATATTCATAATTTAAAAGATTAAAAGATCTTTTGGTGGTCTCTGTTTCCCCTCACTGACTACTCTTATAATATTTCTGAAAAAAAAACTAAAATTTAATTTCTTTTCAATGGAAACTACTCAAACATAATCTTAATAAAAATTACCTGTCTTTATTATTTAATTCCAATTTATTGTTAATATTGCTGTTTTACACTCCAGCAGCTTTTAAATAAAGTTTGTTTTTATTAAGTGTTTTTTTTTTCTTTTTGCTTTTTTGTTTAAAAATTAATAATATCCTGTAGATTATTTTAAATACTTGAGTTAGTCATTCATACGTTGTCTTTTTAAAAATATGAATATGAGATAAAAATACTGTAACAAAGTATTGAAGAAAATTTATTCAAAATCGTTGCATGTTTAATCAAGCATATTTTATTCGAAATATTTGTAAATAATTAGAATTATCACAGCTTTAAATAAACAAAAACAATGCAACTTTTTTAAAAAAATTAAAACAAGTGAAGTAAATTCTCAGTACAATTACGCAAAGCTATAAATTACTTAGATCTTTTGTACTTTTTGTATTTCACTTAATTTGTAATTAACATTTAACCAATTACCAATGCACCATTTAACAGGCTTGGGAGATAATTACTTCTAATGGAATTGTAATTGAAGCATTACCAATAGAAATTACTTGTTATTTACCCGACAATACTATAGGTTCTTTCCACTAAAACAACATGGAGTTTAACGAAAAAGGACAATTTTTATCACAGCTACACCAACTTTACATATATTGCCGCGACAACAAAAACAACAACGATTACTAGTAATTGAAGTTAAAGTTTTTGGCAATTACAATTATTTACTTGTAACTGTAGTTGGCAAAACTTTACAATAAGTAATTTTATTTGAATTATAAGTAATTCTAATTCTTAAAACTCAATAGACTAATCCATAATATGGACTATTCCATAGGCTGGTTCATAGCCAATCTCATGGACTGGTCCAAAGACTTCATTATATACTAGGCAATATATACCATAGAATAGTCGAAATCTGATCAATTTAAAATTAGTTCTTTACAGACTATAAAATATATCAGTCAATTGTGTAGTCTCTTACCGGAACCGTAAGCTGTTTTGTATGTACTCGTCATCATTTGATTTGAATTTTTTCAATGACTACTAGATATCGTCTGGATTACATAGAAGTAGTCTAATAAGGTCTTACAAAAAATGTATTACTTATATAAATACTTTCTAATTCATTAGTCATATTGCCATCAAAGATATAGAAGCTGTATACGTTTTTTCATGCGATTTACAATGACAACTTTTTGTAATTACTTGTAATCGTTTGTGGTAAGTACTTGCCTCCAATGACATCACCGTGTTAAAATAATGACTTAAAATGCTATTGTGTAAGTGAATTTTAGCATTTTTACCCCTTACATGGTAATGAAAGTTTTTACTGGGATACAATAGACTAGTTCATAGATTAGTCAATAAACTTGCCCGTTGAAAAGTTCATAGAAGAGCCAAGAGTCCATAGACTAGACAATGTACTAGTCCATAGACTATTTTATAGATTAGTTCATTAGCTTATTCCCTAACTAGTGCATTGACTAGTCAACAATGGATGTTTAAATAGCATAGTCTATAGACTAGTTCGTATACTAATCAAGAAACAATTCCATATACTAGTCCACAAATTATTGCATTGTTTTTAAATTTTATATAACATATTTATTAAAAGTAATAAATAAAAAAAGATATAACATTTAAATTAGTTAAATTGTTATTAATGAATAATTAAATTATAAAATATTAAATCATACAGTTTTTCTTGCATTTTGTTTTAGTTTTTTTTTTGCATTTGTGTATTTTTTGCTTTTGTTTTTTAATTTTTATTTGTTTTCCTCTTTTATTTAATTATAAGTGTTTGTTGTTTTTATTGTTATTGTGTAAAGAAGTGTTATTATAATTATGTCATATTTACTAATGACATATGTATAATGACTGCAAGACAGGAGTAATAATAATAATAACAAACAGAAAATTGCCGTAGCATTCATTGTAAATAATAATAAATGGAATGTAAATTTGTTTCTCTGTGTATTTATCTAAATTTCTTTACTGCCTTATTCGTAATCATTTATCAAAGGTTTATAGAACAAAATTTGTATGTAATTGAATCAATCACTAAAAGTAATTGAATCAATCACTAAAAAGCCCAAACTAGTAAAAGTTTTGTAAACTAGCAGTAGTTTTGTATTATTAATAACTACTCAACTAGATCTATAAAACGCATTAGGAAATAGATAAAAATGTATAAGATTTTATACCAATTATGTAACAAAATAATATTGAATTTTTATTTAAATCAATTAATTAATTTTATCGTTTTACAAGACAACGTTTTTTATTTGTAAACAGTAGTAGAAGTGACTTAATTTTTTTTGTTATAAACAAATACTGATCAACCACATTAAAAATCAATTTATAATTAATTTATAATTTATGCCATCGATTTCCATAATTTTTCATCTGTTTTTGTTTTTTTTATTTCATTTCAACATGCTGTTGTAAGTGAATATTATCTTAATTGTCTGACTCTGCTTAATTGAATATTAAAGTGTTTTCTTGTTGTTGCTGCTCATTATTGTAATATTGTATAAATATTTTTATTTTTTATTTTGAAAAGTTATATCATCTTTTCATTTTCATTTCAATGCCTTATTTTCAATTGATTTCTTTTAATAGGTGAACTTTTTTTTATTTTGTTATTTCAACAAAATCATTACTCATTTTAATTTTCATTGGATGTTTGTTTATTTAAATTGAAATTTTCATTTGTTTATTTGTAAATAAACTATAATTCGTTGTTTTTTTTTTAGCAAAAGATCATAAAAAAAGTATATAATTTTTGTTGGCGTTTAATTTATGCTGTAGGTGTGAAATTTTGCTAAAAAAATAGTACCTAGTCAAAATTTTTAATTTGTTTAAATTAGAAATTTTGAAATTGAAGTGTTGAAGGAAATTTTTTATGTTTTTTTTCTTTCTGTGAAATAAAAACCTTCGGCTATTTCATAGTTTTTTTTGTGATTTTTTCAAAAGCTGTCAAAATATTTAGTTTTACGATTATTTGTTTTTCGAAATTCTATAAGGACAATTTCATTAACTAAAGTTTAAAAATATGTTTTAATTTGTAATAAAATTATTGAAATAAATCTTTAAGCAATTGCTCTCATTTTTTTTAACTTGACTCATTTCTATAAAATTATTTCTTTCAAAAAAATTTCAAAAATGTTTATAATTTTACCGGAAACTATAATAAGTTTCATTATAGTTTTACCAACAATTGCCACATGATGAATCATTTTATTAACTTGAACACAATTTTTTTTTATCAAATCTTATTTCAAATCAAATTACTGATGCTGTTACCAACTCTAGTGATTGATACAAATGACTCATATAAGTTTTTTGTTATTTTTAGATTATACAAAAAAAAAAAAAAACTTATATATTCTCAAACAAACAAATATTGTCAATTTGCAATCAATTAGTTCCCAGACACAAAAACCTTTGATCCTTACGCCTAAACTATTATGAAATGACATTCATAATTTATAATTTTTAGGTTTTTAACTACAAATCTGAATATTAAACCACAGTTGTTGTTTTTCAAGAAGCTTCTGTTTTATATTTGTTGTTCTTTTCAAGCTTCTTTTTTTATCATTGTTTTAAACCCAACAACAAAATCGTAGAGATTTGTATATGATGTTGTTTAAATATTATAAACCCATTGTTTTTGAAAGTCGTAAAAACAAAAGTTTGACTTGACTCGATCTATATTACTGTTGCTGTCTATCTATGCTGTTTCGTTTATGTTGGAATTTTTGGCCTATAAAAGGGTACATGTCATCGACTGGTACACATGCGCAGTACATTTTCAAAACGCCTGGCTGGCTGTAGCTTTTTTAGGACAAGAACAACAAATAGCGCGAGCCAAATCAAAACATTATAAAACAAAATGTTTTTGTGATCAGTCACTTGATAGAAAGAGTTCTTCTTAAAAAACACTTGTTTTGAAACAAGTGGAATAAGCGATAAAAAGTCTTAGTATCTATAGTCTAGTCTATAGTCTAGTCTATAGTCTAGTCTATAGTCTAGTCTATAGTCTAGTCTATAGTCTAGTCTATAGTCTAGTCTATAGTCTAGTCTATAGTCTAGTCTATAGTCTAGTCTATAGTCTAGTCTATAGTCTAGTCTATAGTCTAGTCTATAGTCTAGTCTATAGTCTAGTCTATAGTCTAGTCTATAGTCTAGTCTATAGTCTAGTCTATAGTCTAGTCTATATTCCAGTTCACAATCTAGACTATAGTCTAGTCTATAATGTAGTTTATATTCTAGTCTTTTCTAATCAATGGTGAAGTCTATAGCCTCATCTATAGTCTAACATGTAGACTAGAACATATTTGCAATCCTATAGAATTCACTCCTTTATAAATTCAAAGGCAACAAACATGTGAAAATTATCTTTTAAAAAGTTTTTGTGTAAAACAACCGAAACAACAAAAATTATTATGTATTTCAGCAGATGATGATGATACGTGTTTTTGTTTATATTTTTTATTATTATTGTTGTTTTTGTTATTGTAATTTAAACCATGTTTAAACATGAAATTATGATCTACATTTTTTGTTTAATTTTCTTCGTGTTGCTGTGAGGTCAGTGGAGTTTGTTTTAGATTTATTTTTTATTTTTTTCCTGTTCGTATTTTTTGCTTCTTTTTGTTTTTAATGGGGATAAATAAGGAAACAGAGGCGTCATTTAAACCATTTTAAATGAAGACATACCCACAACTTCAAGCGGAGTTTTAAAGTTTAAAGTCACCGCTGGCCGCTTCTGGTTCTAGACACACATTATTTTCTCACACTATATTTTTTTTTTGTTGTTGCTTTTCTACACAAAGAAATTTTGTTGTTTTGTTGCCCCGTTCGAAATAATTCTTAAAACAAAACCTTCAATTTAATAAAATTATTTTAAACTTTACCTCCTCGAGATTTTGTGATCATCAGCATTGATGCTGCTGCTGTCGAGATCTTACTTGCTGCTTGCTGCTCATGTCGGTGTTGATGAAGCTGCTGATGTTGAAGTTGTGATGTTTTTGTATGTTTTTGTTTTAAGATTTTTGCCTTGATGGCCTTAAACGTTTTGGTTGGGTAAAAAGATTTTAAAACAAAATTGAGCTGCCGTTTTGTTATTATTTTATTTGTTGTAGTTTTAGGGCTTTAACGTTTGTTCTTTTGATACATTCAAACGCATGTTTATACACTTCGAGAATTTTTGGAGAAAAGTAAAAAAAAGGATTTGAGACTATAGAATAGAATATAGACTAGACTATAGATTCAGATTTAGTATAATTCTCAGCTGTAGGAATGTACGATATTAAATTAAGTAAAACATCAAAAGATTTATATGAAGTAAAAAGGAGTAAATGTTTTAAGAATATTAGTCTCTCAGATCCGCTTTTTAAGACTTCATTCAATTCGTAGTTATAACAAAGAACTTGGAAGCGAAAATGATGTCCTTTTAGAATTCCACTTGTTAGTCTTGAAGTGAAGCTGAACATAAGATATAAAATTTAAGTTAAATGGCAATTTTTCCAAGTATTTCACAACTATGCGCAATAGATGTGATGTTTTTTTTTTTTGGAAGTGTATTTAATAGTTGTTAGTGGCTGCAGTTCGGATACAAAATTTTAGCTACTACGATGACTACTATTTTTCGTACTCATCATCGTCGTACAACAAACCAACAACATGTTGTAGTACACATTTTGACTACCACACTCTATGGCGGCACAACATCAACACTTTCATGAAGCGTGGCCTTTAATTTTTGTGTATTCAGCCACACTTTTTTTTATTCTACAACTTTTTGTTCAGTTTTATTAAAGCTCAAACGAAACCTCTCACACACTCGTACAATTTTTGAAAACTTTATTCTGTTTTTTTTTTTATTTTAATATTAACGTTGAGGTTTTTTTTAGAGTTTTAGGAAAAAAAATAAATAAAACTTTTAATGTGTGTGGTCTCTTAAAAATTATACAAAAATAAGTGATTTAATTTTTTTTGTTGCCTTTTGCTACAATAAAAAAATTAAATATCTTGATTACTATACGGTACTGACTGAAAAAATTTCATTTATTTTTCGAGTTTTTTAGTGTTTTATAATAAATTTCTTTTGTTTTTGTTTGTGGTTGTAACCATAATTTAATTTCCCTACATTTTAAAGTTTTTTTTAAATATATTTTTTCGTAGTTTATTTTCTGATTATTACTGCTTTTTATAGTTTTTTTTGCTGTTGTTTTTAGCCAAATGTCATAATTCAAAAAAATTAAATCATAAATTATTAATATTGATTTTTATTATTTCTTTCTGTAACTCCATTATCATCGTAATGGTGCTTATGGTGGTTCTGTAGTTGTTGTGTTGTAAATGGCGGTAAATATCATGTCTTTTTAACCAACTTTGCTTTTTTTAACTGAGTTTTTGCCCAGTTTTTATTTTGTTTTCCAAGAGACCTTATGAACCTTTTATCGTCTGTTTAATGCAATTGCATTATGTTTCTTTTGTTTTCTGGCTGCACTTTTATCATCAACCTGTGCTATTTGCCTAAACGTATTCTAGTTTGTGGCAATTCACATAATATTCTTTGGATCTAGTTTTTTTCCTCTAGGACGATCGTGGTCTTTTGTAAGTAGAACATTTTTTTCTAGAGTTCAGTGCTATTTTGACCATTTCAACGCCATTTAGGTTTTTATGATATTGGTTCGACAAGTTGTTTTGATTTAAAATACTTGGGGAAGGTGATCTAAGCGGAGATTGCACAAAAATATAACAATAATTTCAGATAGATGGATAGATAGATAGATAGATAGATAGATAGATAGATAGATAGATAGATAGATAGATAGATAGATAGATAGATAGATAGATAGATAGATAGATAGATAGATAGATAGATAGATAGATAGATAGATAGATAGATAGATAGATAGATAGATAGATAGATAGATAGATAGATAGATAGATAGATAGATAGATAGATAGATAGATAGATAGATAGATAGATAGATAGATAGATATATAGATAGATAGATAGATAGATAGATAGATAGATAGATAGATAGACACACATACAGACAGACAGATAAATAAATATACATTTTAATTTTATTAAGTTTTATTTTTATAAATTTGTGTTTTTGATTTACAGTCACATTCTTCCCTCTCTATGTGGCATTGAGTTCTTTTCTTTTTTTGTTATTAACATCTTTTAATGCCATTTTATTTATTTAGACTTTGTTGTGGTTTCAGCAGGAGTCAAATAGCTTTAACCAGCACTATTTTAAAGATTTAAATATAATCATAATCTATGGCATCTATTTATTTCTTTAAGCTCGTAGACACAAAACGAGATAAATTGCTGTAAAATACAAAATCTATATAAAATGAGACCTTTTTTGCAAGACAAAATATATCAGCGCTCCTCGAAAAGTATTTGCGCCTTTTCGCCGTGTGTGCGTATTTTTAAATGAAATTGTACAATTTAATGCAACACAAACTGCCAAACGAAACGCAAATCTAAAACGACTAAAATAAACTCAACATTAAAAGCTATTAAAATGGCACGATTTCTCAATAAATGTTGACAACTTTTTTTCTAAATAAAAAATTACAAAAAAAAACTGGAAGAAATATACGTTTATTATGGCAGAATAATGATGATGGCGATGATAATGTTGTTGTTGTTGCTGTTGCTGTTGATGATGTCCTGAAGGAAGTGAAATGTGATACAATATTATGCCCAATAACTTACAAACATCACAGTCAAAACTTTAAAGTCACATTTAAATGCAAAAAAGCATAAAGGTAAAAACTATAAAGAAACAAAAAAAGTTGAAAACAAACTTGAGTTGACTTCATAAGCAATTTGAATGTGACTTTTTGTGGTTTTTAAATCGAATGTAATGTTAAACTTTAAACAGCCATTTGAGGTTGTTGTTTGTTGTAGTATTTTTCTGCTTTGAAAGCCTCCACCTTACCACTATGGCTGGCTGCACTTGTTCACATGGAATTTTTTTGTGTTGGTGTTGCTCGATTTGGGTCTTTATTTCACTAAAGCGCAGCTGTTCCGCTGTTCTGCTCTGTTCTTTTTTTTCAAGTCATTCATTCTTCTGGTGCCTTTAAATCTACCAAGTAGTTTCGTTCTTATTGTTGCTATAGTTGCTCTTGTTGTTGTCATTTGTTCACCTGTGGCGTTTAAATGTTGTTGTCAACGTTGTTAACATTTATATGAGGTATAAATACAACATAAATAGTAGTGTTAGCAGTTTGTAGCTCTTGTCTTTTGCTCGATCGATCGAACGAACAAACGAACGATCGGTCGCTCGTTTGTTTCCTTTCAATGACTTTACAAACGTACAAATGATCAGCCAGCAAGCTTAATGTTTAATGAATGTGTTAATGAGCTGAAAATTGAAAATATCTACCACTATTAGTGAACACCGAATAAATTAGTATAATATTTTTATGTTACTAGCACAGACGTTAAAGAAGGACTACTAGACTATTGTGTTTGTATAATTGAAATGAAAATTTCCCACGGTTTTTAGATGTAAATCAGGGATGGGTGTTGTTTAAGGTGTTTCCTTAGTAAGTCTCTAGCATTGAGCATCGTCACGAATTGGTCTATTGACTTATCTATAGATTGCAGTATTTACTGATCTATAGAATGAACTATAGACTTATTATAAGTTTGGACTATACCCTTATCTATTCTATTAACCACAGGCTGATATGTAGATTGATCCATGATTTGGACGATAGAGTAGTCAATAAAGTGGATTGGAAAATGCCGACTTATGTAAAATCCGAAAATTGACTAATCTATATGTATAAACTGGATTAAGAGATAATAATTAACGTGGACAATAGACTAATCTATAGTCTGGACATAAAGGTAATCTATAGTCTGGACAATAGGCTGATATATAGTCTGGACTATGACCAATAGTATGGAATATAAATTGATCTATAGTCTGGACTCAAGTTCTGGATCAAGTTATGATGAAAATTACTATAGACTGGTCCATAGTCTGAACTATATACTGATCCATAGTCTGGACTATAGACTGATCTGTAGTCTGGACTATAAACTGATCTGTAGTCTGAACTATATACTGATCTATAGTCTGGACTATAGACCGATCTTTAGTTTGGACTATAGACTGATCTGTAGTTTGGACTATAGACTGATCTGGAGTCTGGACTATAGATTGCTCTATAGTCTGGACTATAAACTGATCTATAGTTTAGACCCTAGACTGATCTGTAATTTGAAACATAGACTGATCTATAGTTTAGAAAATAGCCTGATCTATAGTCCATACTATAGAATAATGTATAGTTTGAACTATAGACTGGTCTATAATCTGGACTATAAACTGATCTACAGTCTGAACGCTAGAGCAAACAATAGCACATTATAAATCTATGATTAAATTTACTATAGACTGATCTGTAATGTGGACTATAGACTGATATAGTTTATAGTTTAGAATACAGCCTGATCTAGATTATAGACTGATGTATAGTCTAAACTATAAATTGAAATGTAGTCTGGACTATAAACTGATAAATAGTCTGGACTATAGACTGATCTATTGCTTGAGCTATAGACTATAAACTGACCTATAGATCGGACTATAGTCTATATTATAAACTGATCTAAAATATAGACTGACCCATAGTCTGGACTATGAACTGATCCATTGTAAGGACAATAGACTGATCTATTGTAAGGACGATAGACTGATCTATAGTATAGACTATGGATCTAGACTGATCAATAGTTTGAACATATAAATGATTTGTAAACTGTCTAAACTATATAGTCTGGACTATAGACCGATTTATAGATTGGACCATAAACAGGGCTGTTTTGTTTACTTTTTTATGTTCTTACGATATTTTTAAATTAAATCTCAAACCAGCTTTTATATAAAACTTATCTAATAAATCTGTTATAAAAACAAAATCCTTGGACATAGAAATACTTACCTCTGAGACACTAATTAGATAAAGAAAATTAAACTAAGCGTAAAGATAATTATCGAAAGAACAAGAAACTCTACTTAAAGGGTTTTGCTTGAAAAAAAGCAATTTTTTGTTTTGAAAAATTACCAACAGGCAAAATATGATTTGAAATTTTTTAAGAAAAAAAAACTGAAATATGAAATAAAATTGACAGTAGATTTATGAATCATTTTTATTGCTACAACAATACAATACAAACAAAGAAAACAAAACAATAAATTAATGGTAAAATGACTATTTATTTGTTAAAATGCATTAAATAAAATGTTCATTTTATCAAGATTAATCTAATGTACGAGTAATTTGAATGACAAGTAATGGATTGTTTCATCCATTTTGATTTCATTCCCTGGTACTTTTTTTAATGAATTCAACCAGTTTTGAAATGTGGCAACAACAATAAATTTATTTTGTTCTCATGAATTTTTTGATTGAAGATAGTTGCGTTTTTTTGCTTTTTGTACAAAAAATTCTGTGAATATTTACAAAAATTCTTTAGAATTTTTTTTTTTTTTTTGTTTTAAAAATGAAATCACTTTTTATTAAGTTTTTTTGTGATTTTTTTAGCCACAGACGCTTTAATGAAAACATTAAAGATAAAAATTGTTATTTGCCAAATAAAAATCGCTTAAATTGACATGTTGCTAATTTGCCTTGAATAAGCTGCCACAAAATATTTAAAATTGATAAACTGACACCAAACCTAATACACTTAGAAGCATTGATCTCTTATGTTTTTCGTCTTTTAAAGTATTTCTCAACTTGAATCTTCATTTTTTTGTAAGAAGTAAGAAAATAACAAGAGTAGAAGAAATTGTATGTGTGAGCCAGTGGAATGAAGCGCGATCTTTACTGTCTGTCTGTCCTTTCATCCATTTGTACGTGTGTCTTTCAATATTTTGCATCTTCATCAGCCGTCAGCTTATAAAAGTGATTTTCAAATCGATGACAAATTTAATGCAATCAACGCTTAAAGTTGTTAATAACCAGTCATAAGGAGCCAAAGTTCTGATCATTCATGATGACTACCTGTTGATGATTATTTAGTTGGAGAAAGAGAGAGAGGGAATAACTTCTTTATTGACATTTTTATAAAAAGAGACTACATTAGAGATGTTGTATGATGTTGTTGTTGTTGGTTCCTTTAGCTTATAATGAAGATGTTGAGTATGATCAATGATCATTTTAATTTTCTTCTTATTTATTTTATAAGCCTAATAAAGTCTCCAGTTTTATGTAATAAATGTAAATCGTTTGTAATTGAGCTTATAAATACGAGGGTAGCTTGAACATGCTAGTAACTTTACACAGTTTATGTTAATCCTCTAAACTTTTGTCTACCACTCGAGTTCATCGTCTTCAAAGTAGCTTTCTAGTTTTTTATTTATTTTTGTATACATACTTGCAACTTTTACGAGTGGTTACACATTTTCACATTCCTCTGGCTCTATTATTGTTTATTTACTTTACATTTCATCTATACTTCTCTTCTAAGTTGTTGTTTCCATTTCAAAATTTAACACTTTCATTATTGATCCTCAACTATTATGAAGATTTACCTGTAGCAACTTCATTCATCGTGGTAGGTAGGTGTTCGTTGAAGAGAAAAAAAACACTTGGCATTTTTTTTCAAAAGTTACTTCCAGTTTTCTTCTTTACACACAGATATTTTCAAGTTTATGTAAGTTTTTTTTTGCCACTAAAACGATAGAGTCTTCATCTTTATGATGATCATCTTCATTCTCTATGATCTTACAGGTGGTTTGTGTTTGCTTTTTTTTGCTTTAAAATCATGTTTAATTTTATTATTTGAAGTGTAATTTTTTAAGTGTTTGGCCTTTAAGTCATTTATGTCTTCATAACTGATCTACTTGAGGTGTGCTTAAAGGGGTTTACTTGCTTATTTATTTATAAATATTATTTGAAGTATAAGTTTATTGGCTAGGGGCAAAAAGTATTTCTTGTGTGTTAAGAGTGAGTTTTATGAAGATCAGATAAACTCCTTTTACAATATTATCAGATTTTTTTAAAGACATTATCCATGTTTCATGACATGATCAATGAAACTTTCGAAATCGTTGAGGAAGTAAATTGTCAAACAGTTGTAAAACATTGGATCCAAGAGAATAATTTTAAAAATCGGAATGAATCGGCAGGGAAGATGACAATTTTGAAAATTGGAATTTGATTCCAATATATCGTATGAAAATGTCGTACAACAAGGATACTTTTAGTTGCAAAATTTCTTATAGAAAAGATTTGGTTGCAAATAGATAAACATCTTCGGAACGATAAAAACTTAGTCCACACTGACTCATTGAGAAATCGCGAGATTTAGATGATGCTGATCGTGTGGCGTAAAGTAAATTTTACTTCTTTTTCTCTTCTTTGGAAGTTTACTACTACAGGCTGGATCTAAAACTATGCAATACTAGATCTGATGAATGGAATGGTTCGGTCAAAACGGATCTTAAACTCTACTTGGCAGTTCGCGCGCACTGAACTATTAAATTAACCAACAACATTTGCTGTCTCTCTCTCTTTAAAAAACTCAATTTTTTTCTCAACAAAACTATTTTTCTCTCATTAGCATTTCTAATCGTAGCTGACATCTAAGTGTGGAAATAATTAGAGCAGCAAGTAACAATTTCAATATGAGGTGATTATTTGAAAGTGTGAAAAATACGAAATAAAACTTAAATTTCATTATTATACAACAATGATACAACGATCTTATTATTAAGTATTCAATATTTTACAACTAGTACAATCGTTCAGTCACACACGTGTTCTATTTGCAAACAAAAACAAGTAAAATCATTCAGATTTGAAATTTAAAACCCCAAAGATACGACGACCGCAAAATTAAAAAAAAATTTCTATAACAAATAAATCAAAATGACATTTGCAAAAAAAATGGAATTTTTAAAACAAAAATATCAGACGAAAAAAAATCAGTTCTATTTGTGATGATCACAGAATGAACAGAAACTTGAAATTTAATATCATCCACCAACCTAATGTGTCATAGGCAATTTGCTTATTAAAATGATCTCTGATCTTATCTGATTAGTTTAGTTTCTTTTCACTTAATAAAACAACAACAATATTTAAAATATAATATAGAATCAACAACAACACACTCGTGTCAATTATGAAAAAGTGTCAAAATTGTTTAACACTTCAATGAACAATTTCATTTCAACAAAATACATACAGATTGAGGTTTTTAATTGTAAAAAAAAGTTTATTTTTTTGTACTTTCCCTTGTCCGACATAAAATGGAACCAAACCAAAAATAAATTAATGGAATCATTGTAGTTTTATAAGAAACATTCAAACCTACCTCACACTTTGTGGTCAATCCTTAAGAAAAATAAAAAAAACACATCAAAGATATTTTTCAAAATCATTGAAAGAATAAACAAAAATAAAGAAACACTTAATATTAAATTTAAGATTACTTAATTTAACTAAATTGCCCTTAATTCACGCGCTGAAGTGTGTTAAATTGGTACCCCCAAAAAACAAAATGATCTGCACCATACATAACATGGAACACCAACTAACACTCTAACAAAAAGAAAAGATCAAAAACAAATCATTTTAAGACAAAAACAAATAAAAAAATCAACGAAACTCTAATATGCACAAGCGGACCTTCTTACTCCAACTCAGTTAATTCACTTCTAAAGCTCAATAACACAAAACAAAAAACAGCAACAACAAGAAAAAGCCTCATCATTGTAATGTAAAAAGAATATCTAAAGGTTTGAGTGTTTTTGTATTTAAGGAAATACATTTTTTAAGTTGTTGCAACGTTTGCATATATTGCCACCCTGCCGGTTCCATGGCCAATCAACGCCTCAAGCTATAAATGGTGCCGTTGTTGCCACACATTAGTACCAGGCAACATTCAAAACATTCACATCTTCATTTATTTTGTTAACAAACGCTGTAGATGTTGTTGTTGTTAAAGCTGCTGCTTTAACTGTTGCTATTGTTGTTATTTATATTTTGTGGTGTTATTGCTGAAACTGCTTGTCCGTTAACACACAACATTAGCATTGTTGCATGCAATTCTCATAGTAGTTTTTTGAAAGCCTTAAAATCCTTTTCCTTTTTTTTTTTTTTTTTTTGCTTCTCAGCCGGAGGTCCCAAACGAATAAAGATGTTGTTTCGTGACTTGTTCTGAGTTCCAAAACAAAGCACACTCCTCTCTGGTTTTTAAGTTGTGAAAATAAAGGTATCAAAAAAAGGTTGTATTTTTCATTCTAAGCCAAAAAAAATATTAAATATTTATGTATGTGCAAATGTTCCTAAATGACTTTTTCTTTTCGAGGCCCAAAAACATAATTTTAATTTGTAAATCATTAGGTTTTTTCCGTATATTTGTGGCCTTTAAATTCAATTTTAAAATTTAATGGTCACTCATGAAAATATTTTGTGTTAATATCAAATCATTAGAAGGAAATTTTGTAAAAATTCATTAATTTCTGTCAGTAAACGTTGCAACCATTAACTTTTCTGAACTTTAAGTTTAAGAACTGAACTAGAACTGAAAAAGAACTGAACTAGAACTGAAAAAGAACTGAACTAGAACTGAACCAGAACTGAACTAGAACTGAACTAGAATTGAACTAGAACTGAACAAGAACTAAACAAGAACTAAACAAGAACTGAACTAGAACTAGAACTGAACTAGAACTGAACTAGAACTGAACTAGAACTGAACTAGAACTGAACTAGAACTGAACTAGAACTGAACTAGAACTGAACTAGAACTGAACTAGAACTGAACTAGAACTGAACTAGAACTGAACTAGAACTGAACTAGAACTGAACTAGAACTGAACTAGAACTGAACTAGAACTGAACTAGAACTGAACTAGAACTGAACTAGAACTGAACTAGAACTGAACTAGAACTGAACTAGAACTGAACTAGAACTGAACTAGAACTAAACTAGAACTGAACTAGAACTGAACTAGAACTGAACTAGAACTGAACTAGAACTGAACTAGAACTGAACTAGAACTGAACTAGAACTGAACTAGAACTGAACTAGAACTGAACTAGAACTGAACTAGAACTGAACTAGAACTGAACTAGAACTGAACTAGAACTGAACTAGAACTGAACTAGAACTGAACTAGAACTGAACTAGAACTAAACTAGAACTGAACTAGAACTGAACTAGAACTGAACTAGAACTGAACTAGAACTGAACTAGAACTGAACTAGAACTGAACTAGAACTGAACTAGAACTGAACTAGAACTGAACTAGAACTGAACTAGAACTGAACTAGAACTGAACTAGAACTGAAAAAGAACTGAACTAGAACTGAACCAGAACTGAACTAGAACTGAACTAGAATTGAACTAGAACTGAACAAGAACTAAACAAGAACTAAACAAGAACTAAACAAGAACTGAACTAGAACTGAACTAGAACTGAACTAGAACTGAACTAGAACTGAACTAGAACTGAACTAGAACTGAACTAGAACTGAACTAGAACTGAACTAGAACTGAACTAGAACTGAACTAGAACTGAACTAGAACTGAACTAGAACTGAACTAGAACTGAACTAGAACTAGAACTGAACTAGAACTGAACTAGAACTGAACTAGAACTGAACTAGAACTGAACTAGAACTGAACTAGAACTGAACTAGAACTGAACTAGAACTGAACTAGAACTGAACTAGAACTGAACTAGAACTAAACTAGAACTGAACTAGAACTGAACTAGAACTGAACTAGAACTGAACTAGAACTGAACTAGAACTGAACTAGAACTGAACTAGAACTGAACTAGAACTGAACTAGAACTGAACTAGAACTGAACTAGAACTGAACTAGAACTGAACTAGAACTGAACTAGAACTGAACTAGAACTGAACTAGAACTGAACTAGAACTGAACTAGAACTGAACTAGAACTGAACTAGAACTGAACTAGAACTGAACTAGAACTGAACTAGAACTGAACTAGAAACTGAACTAGAACTGAACTAGAACTGAACTAGAACTGAACTAGAACTGAACTAGAACTGAACTAGAACTGAACTAGAACTGAACTAGAACTGAACTAGAACTGAACTAGAACTGAACTATAACTGAACTATAACTGAACTAGAACTGAACTAGAACTGAACTAGAACTGAACTAGAACTGAACTAGAACTGAACTAGAACTGAACTAGAACTGAACTAGAACTGAACTAGAACTGAACTAGAACTGAACTAGAACTGAACTAGAACTGAACTAGAACTGAACTAGAACTGAACTAGAACTGAACTAGAACTGAACTAGAACTGAACTAGAACTGAACTAGAACTGAACTAGAACTGAACTAGAACTGAACTAGAACTGAACTAGAACTGAACTAGAACTGAACTAGAACTGAACTAGAACTGAACTAGAAAAACTGAACTAGAACTGAACTAGAACTGAACTAGAACTGAACTAGAACTGAACTAGAACTGAACTAGAACTGAACTAGAACTGAACTAGAACTGAACTAGAACTGAACTAGAACAGAACTAGAACTGAACTAGAACAGAACTAGAACTGAACTAGAACTGAACTAGAACTGAACTAGAATTGAACTAGAACTGAACTAGAACTGAACTAGAACTGAACTAGAACTGAACTAGAACTGATCTAGAACTGAACTAGAACTGAACTAGAACTGAACTAGAACTGAACTAGAACTGAACTAGAACTGAACTAGAACTGAACTAGAACTGAACTAGAACTGAACTAGAACTGAACTAGAACTGAACTAGAACTGAACTAGAACTGAACTAGAACTGAACTAGAACTGAACTAGAACTGAACTAGAACTGAACTAGAACTAGAACTGAACTAGAACTGAACTAGAACTGAACTAGAACTGAACTAGAACTGAACTAGAACCTAACTAGAACTGAACTAGAACTGAACTAAAACTGAACTAGAACTGAACTAGAACTGAACTAGAACTGAACTAGAACTGAACTTGAACTGAACTAGAACTGAACTAGAACTGAATTAGAACTGAACTAGAACTAAACTAGAACTGAAATAGAACTGTACTAGAACTGAACTAGAACTGAACTAGAACTGAACTAGAACTGAACTAGAATTGAACTAAAACTGAACTAGAACGCAATTAAATAAAAATAAATTAATTGGAAATACGATTTAAAAATAAGTTATTTGTAACAGACACAAAGACTACATTTAAATCGGGCAAAAAAACAATGTTGTGTTAATAAATACAATTTGTAACTTAATTATGTCCGATCAGGACCACCCATGTTGAATCAATTGTGGCTACAGATGATTATTTTTCATAATGTATGGGAAATAATTCAAGCCAAACTTTTTATACAAATAAAAAAGGAAACACAAAATGATTACCTTCCCACCTCTTTGCTGCCAATTGAAGATCAGTAATAAAAGCATTGATCGTCACTATTCATCTACAAAACACTTCGACTCTAGTAAACCAAAAAGTTCGAGTACTTACTGAACGATGTGTTGATGGCAAGGCAGTTGTGGTAAATTATATTATATTACCAAAAATGGCAATAAAACCTTAAAGCACGATTTTTTATTGCTGTTGTTGTTTGGACTTTTTGTTAAATTTAAAAATAATAGTAATGATACAATACAACTTTTTGCGTGTTGTTAATTACATTCACATTACTATTGGAAAAAGAAGCAACAACAGTCGAGAATGTTAAAAAAGGGCCACACACGTACCAACATTACAAGGCAACACTATCGCTCAACGAAGCAACACGTAAATACTTCTACAACATATTACACACATAACATCAGGTAATGTCGCAAGTGTTGTTTAGCTTGTTAAAAGCTTTTTTCACATTGCTCCTGCTGTTGTTTTGTCATTGTTGTGTTTTGTACGATTTACAACAATCCGTAACAATAACAGTATCGGCAACAGAGCAACACGGCCATCAATCCAATGAACAGTAAAAGTGTTGTGTTGGAATGATGATTGATTACTTGAAAATCGTTAAGGAATGATTTTTTATTGAGTTTTATTGTTTTCATGTCCCTTAGCTCCACGATTTAACATGTAGCTTTCGGTAACAATTTGATGAATTTAAAAACTAAATTTAGCTCGAAGAAATAAAACTTGTATAAATGCTATTATATTTCCAGTCGCAAATTTGCCTTTAAATTAGAACTGAACTAAAACTGAACAAGAACTGAACTAGAACTGAACTAGAACTGAACTAGAACTAGAACTGAACTAGAACTGAACTAGAACTGAACTAGAACTGAACTAGAACTGAACTAGAACTGAACTAGAACTGAACTAGAACTGAACTAGAACTGAACTAGAACTGAACTAGAACTGAACTAGAACTGAACTAGAACTGAACTAGAACTGAACTAGAACTGAACTAGAACTGAACTAGAACTGAACTAGAACTGAACTAGAACTGAACTAGAACTGATCTAGAACTGAACTAGAACTGAACTAGAACTGAACTAGAACTGAAATAGAACTGAACTAGAACTGAACTAGAACTGAACTAGAACTGAACTAGAACTGAACTATAACTGAACTATAACTGAACTAGAACTTAACTAGAACTAAACTAGAACAAAACTAGAACCGAACTAGAACTGAACTAGAACTGAACTAGAACTGAACTAGAACTGAACTAGAACTGAACTAGAACTGAACTAGAACCGAACTAGAACTGAACTAGAACTGAACTAGAACTGAACTAGAACTGAACTAGAACTGATGAAAACACTCACAACACAAAAAGGATTTAGTTACTCCTTTACTTGGTAAACAATTAATACAACAAATGGTCACTTGTGTAAGTCAAAGGATTGTTAAAATCATGTTGCACAGACACCAAGTGATCCTTAGCAAAAAAAAACTCAGAATATTTGCCTCATAAAAGTGCAAACTTCATGCCATTATTTTGCTACCAACCTCAATTGCTACATCAGTGGCAGAGCTACAAAGATTCACAAGCATTTGGCGTTCTACAGCCGCAGGAAAGAGCAACCAAGAAAAACCAAAAAAATAAAAAAAATATGTTACAAGGTATTGCAGTAATTAGTGCTCAGCTAATTGATATAAAGCATTTCCTTTCATTTGCAAAGAATTGAGAAACAACAAACCGAGATTTCCGTAACAAATAAACAGACAAACGCATGGACGGACGAACGGATGGATGGATGCCTAAAAACCAGAGTCAACTAAACAAACAGATGTTCAATATCGTACAAGTTTGAGAGGGAGCTGATGGCACAAATGATCGACCGACTGACTGACTAAATGGCTGCTTGGATAAATGGTAAAATGTTGAATGTTGTATGTATGTTTGGTTGAATTTGCCACAATCATTTTATGAGATTTTTAAACGTTTTACTTTGACATTTGAGGTATTTGCGAGACCAAAAAAAAACTCATTTAGTTTTTGTTTCTTGGTATTGCTTTCTCACTCTTTCTTTCTGGCTATAAACGATTGTAATGTGTAGCTGCTGAAAAGATAATGCCACTTCCAAATACAAACATACAATGTGCAACGTGAAATGCGCAAAAAGCTGAACACTACACAACAAACAACACGGTGACTAAAGCACATCTGTTGCAAATACGTTTGTTGTTGCAATTCTGCCGTTGTTGCTGTTGTTGTGCTGATAATACAAATACCGCAGTTTGTGGCTGGATGCTGCTGCTGCCGTTGCTCACAATGCGGTGTACAAAAGCGGTGCATTTTTAAAATGCCATTCCAAATGAATGATTAAACAAGCGATTGTATGCCCATAATATGTTCCCGTACGTTGTAGACTTGAAAACTGCTCATGCCTGTGCCTTGTTAGTGTGTGTCTTTATGTGAGTATTTGTTGCAAGTTATTTGTGATCATACTGAGATCTTTAGATCGAACAACATGGTCAGCAATTAAAAAATCCTTTAGCCACTACGTTACATGCCAGTTTAGTTAGCTCAACTGTGAACCATCCTTCAATGAGTAAGAGTGTGTGTGTGTGTGTATGAGAGTAAATCTTACATCTCAGCCAGCCATCCACAGCTAGTGTCAGGTTTAAAACGATCTTTAAGAGCCACAGCACAAACAAACAAGCAATAACCAACACAATCTCTTAAACACGATCTCTGCAAAATGTAGCAGCATCAGTATTGGCATCAGCCAGGAACTTCCTTTTCATTTATTTAAGTCTTGGCTTATGATCTTCAGCTTCAGATTTTTTCTGTTCTTTTTACAGATTTTCCTATATTTATCTGCGTTTGATGGGGTTTATCATCATCAGGATGTGCAGGCATAACTTTGACTCAAGTATTTAGTTTCAATTTGTTGACCTCACTTTGTTATTGTTTTAATCTTTATAGCAATAACAACAACATCAATTTCTATAAAATCAATTGATTTTGTTGTTAAATTCATTTCTTTATTTCATTGTTGGTGCCTTTAGATTTTTTTCCACACATTTATGGTCTTCTTCAACATGATTCTGGTATTAGTCACGCGATTTTCTCGTAGATCACCAATGTTGTTTGCTACACGTTTTCTGCTTGAAAGATGCTGTAGCATCAGCAGCCGTTTGTATTTCTATTAAAGTTGACAAATGATTTTATTAAAGTTGAGTTTATTAACTCAAAACTATTTCTGCTGCCATGTTCTTTCTCCCTGTATGGTAGTAGTTTTATTGTATCTTTTGGCTATGATTACAACGACATATAACATATATGTATGTATATGCAGCAATCCAACATCATCGTCGCCAGCAGCAGCCTCAACAACAGTGTTGTTTATTAATTATGTTGTAAACGAAAGGATATTAAATATCATGACGTTAACAGGCCAACAACATTAACAACATTCAGGATTGTTGTAGTCAATAAATAAATATTTTTTTATTATTATTTATTTATATAGTAAATGTTTCTTAAGAGGGTTATGTGTGTGGCACAACAACAGCAACAATATCAAGATAACATAAATGTAGTTGAAAATAAAAATATTGCGTGCAAATTGTAAAATTATTTTTATTTTATTTTTAAATAAATGTTTCATGTTTCTAGGACTTTTTCAATCATGTATTGGCATAGTAGTATATTTCTGTTTAATTATTTTATTAAGGCATTTAGTTTTGTATGAGTTTTCTAAATGGTTAAGTGCTTTTAGTGTCAAGTCATTACCATATGTCTTACTTAGTAATGAGCTGTAATTATCCGATTATTACTTACAAATGTCTAATTATTAAACCTTGTTAGGATGGATCTATCAATTACATCCTTTTATGAAATGATCCATTGACTAATCAATAGACTAGACCATTGACTAGTCTCTAAATAACTCCATAGCCTAGTCCATAATCTCGTTAATAGACTTACTAATAGATCTTAGAATTGTCCTTAGAAAAAAGCCAAAAAGTAATTTAAATTTTCCATGTCTGCTTTAAAAGCTTAGAAACCTTAGATTTGTCTCAACGCTTTCATGTTACTGTGTTGATCAGTTATCAAAAGCTTTATGGACAAATAAGCCCTCTTACAGCTTTTGTTACTCTTTTTTATATAAATTATATAACAAATGTAAAAACAAGAGATAATGAAAAGCTCTTGGCAAATAAGCTCTCTTACAGCTTTTGTTACTCTTTTATGTATGAATTATATAACAAATGTAAAAACAAGAGATAATGAAAAAGCTCTTTACCAATCACTGATCTTCTTTGTTTCAACTGATCCATTAAAATCAACTCTACAACTCTAGCAAAATTATTTATAAAACTGATTAAAATCTAATAACTTTTACTATTATAAACAAAACTTAAAGCTTTTTTACACCATATATAAAAATATTTCATGATCAAAGATCAACATTAAAATTCTTCCACACAAAAGCAAACACTGCTAATTACTATGACATTATATGAATTTAATTGGATATCGATTGACAACTCAGACAAAAATTCTAACAACTTAAAATGATTTTCGTATCGCTGTACTGGTGACCTAATATTTTTTTAATAAAACTCGAGAAAACTTTTATTTCTTTATAATTGTATTAATCGCTTCTTCCGCATAACAAGCAACAACAACAACTACAACACCAATAAATGTTAAATAACAACAACCTTCAGACATGTCAGTGGAAGTATCGCATCATGATCATCAGCAACAGCAGCCGCATCATCTACAGCAACATAAACAAAAAACGACAGAAAAAAAAAAACAAAAGTGGAAGAGACTTCATGGGAAATTGTCTCACCGATATGGTGTGATGACAAAAGTTTACAAAGTTTTGTGATTCTTGAAATGCACGTGTACTGCATAATTAATGTTGTTTGTTTGTTGTTTTTGAATTGTTTGTTTTTGGACAACAAAATTAAAAAAAAAAAAAAAAAAAAACTTAAAAGTTAACAGTAACAGAAGTAATGTCACACTCTTTAATACACAATACTAATAATGTAAGTTAAACCAAAAAAAAAAATAAGTAAAAAGACAGCATTACCAACAAACTACCAAGCAAAAAGTTAGACTGAAAAGTAAGGGGTTAAAATGCAATTTAATAATTCATTACTTTAACATAGCAATGGTATAAAAGGCAAGTATTTAGCACGATCGCTTATAAATAGTAAGTCTTTACTAAGATCATCTGCAAAATCCAATAACAATAATACTTACATGTTACGTTATTTGTAGTACACTACTAGAGTCCTTCTAAATAATGCAGTGGTTATGTAGTAATCATTGAAAAGTAAGTTGTTGGTAATGACTTGTAGTTTTTGCTGGGTATAAAACAACAGCATCATCTTCATCATCATTGTAGCTAAATGAATGTTGCTTGTAGTATTTCAAACAATTTTATTTTATTTATTATTATTTTAAAATAAACTAACAACAAAAACAACAACAAGAAAATAAAACGTGTGGCGTCTGCAATTATCTAACCTTTATTGGATTTTTGCTGTTCATTTGTAATTGAAGCAACAATATAAGATGGTCAAGAGGGAAATGAAGAAGAATGTTAGAGAACTGGAAACATCGAAAAGCAACTAAGCGTCACTAACAGAACATGCTAAAACATGACATGTTACAACCAATGTCTTTTAGCACATCACACAAAACCAACAACATCATAGATAGATCAATTCGGAGATGGAAAATTGAGTTTTTTTTTTGCAGCGTTTTTTAGTACTTTTTTATAACAAGTACCTACGATCCTCGCGAAAAAGTTCTTCTTTTATGAAAAAGCTTTTTTTAGGTTTTTTGAGAAAAAAAAGCTTCGTTTTTGTGAAAAATCTATTTGGTTGTGAGAAAGTTCCTTTTGGTGAAATATACTTTTTGCTAACAAGCTTTTTTGCTAATAAAGCTCTTTTAGCTGAGAAAGCTCTTTTTGTTCAAAAGCCTAGATACTGGCAAATTAACGTTTTTGTACTAGGCTATAGCCTCGACATAATAGTCATCATAGGTAATCCAAACTAGCCCAATGATTTAAATTAGTCCATGAACTAGTTAGTAGTTCGATCAACTGACTACTCAATACAGTTCTCAGAAGTTCATGGAATATATAATAGAATTGATTTTTTATTTAGTTCTCTTAATCCTTAAAAAGTTCAATTAAATAAAATTGGAAATTGAAATTTTCCATATCTGGACTCAATAACACACATCATCGAACAAATTGAAATCGTTACCACACCAAAGCCTCAATCTATACTACTCTACTCTAACATTACCGCCACCGGTGGACAATAAAAATACCAAAAACTTCAATAAGAATCGATGGACCAGAACAAGCGAACGAACGTGCGAATGACTGACTGACTGAGTAAGCGTGTGTTAATGTAAAGAAATATGAGGAAACATGAAGTTTTTCCAAATGACAAAACACTTCCACACACTACACAATGATTTGTTGTTTTTTATTTTAATTTTTGTAAAAGAATTCATTTGGTTTTGACCATAAAAAGCTACTCTGGTTGTATTTTATTTTTGTTTAGAATGCGCTTGTACGCGTGCGCATCATTCTTGTCCCAAATATGGCAACATTGTTTAGGATCCAACTAACAATAAATGTTAAACACTAGACACTTCAACTATGCAACAATCACATGAAAACACACACACACGATCTATTGCTGCTAAAAATTGTTAATCCACATTTCTTCCAAGATTTTCTATAAGTCTTCCTTTAAGGAGAACTTTATTTTATGGCTGTTTGTTTATTAAGTACATACGCACGTCTAAACTTTAAACACTGTTCAAGATCAATTGAACGATCTATCGATCGATTGATCCACTAGCAACCAACCAACGAACGTACGAAAGATCGTTCTTCATTCTCTTCTGATGCCACTGACGCGACCAAAGTTACAGACGATTATTTTTTGACGCCGTCTATTGTCTACAAAGACAACAATTGTCGCCTTGGTGTGCCATATTTGTTGTAACTGGCATTTGTGTCACATGCTTTTCTTTTCCACCTCAACTGATCTCTCTCTGAAATTGCTTCTGTGTGGATGGTTGGTTGAATACTTGGTTGGTTGGTTGGTTGGTTGGTTGGTGGCATTGTTATCTTAGACCCCTCCATTGAATGAATGTTTAGTATGAATGACTGGCGGACCAAAGTGTTGATATCTTTTTATTTTTATTACGAAATCCCCAATGTACAACTCTAGGAAAACTTTATGTTGAGCATTTGTTTCTGTTACTGCTGCTGCGGCTGCGTCTGCTGTAGCTTTTACTGCCGTTGTGGTCCATTGTCTGTGGTGGTTTGACAATTTTCAATACTTTCAACACTTATTATGGCATATTGATTATTATGGCTTATTATGGTTTCCCATTCTTTATTTATTTCTTTCTTTCTTTCTATCTTCTTTTCTATTCATCTAGCCATTGTCCCCACTCTATGGATTCCTTTGTAAGTTAGTAACTAAGTATGTATTAATGTATGTAAGTGCGTGTGTTTTCTTCCAATTAATTGTTAAAAGTTGTCATAGGTTTGAAAGTGTATTTTTGTATCAGTTTGTGTGTGTTAATTAGATTTAAGCTAAACATGAGTGGCCTCATGTTTTATGGCATGTTTTCTATTGATTCTTTTGTATCTGGGGAGAAATTAAAAACGGTTTTGTTAATTTAT
This sequence comes from Lucilia cuprina, assembly GCF_022045245.1. Taxonomy (NCBI): domain Eukaryota; kingdom Metazoa; phylum Arthropoda; class Insecta; order Diptera; family Calliphoridae; genus Lucilia; species Lucilia cuprina. The sequence continues at coordinate 4,215,931 of NC_060950.1, forward strand.
TTGAGCCAACCTTTTCCGGGATGAATAACACCATAATACAATAGAGACAGAAAAAAAAATAACATCGAACACAATGTTTTAATTATTAATTCCTGATGGTATCTTCATTGATGCATTTCAGCTTCAAGAACATAATGCAGTATGATCTAATCTACTTTAAGGATGTATATTTGTCTCTAAGGATTTTTGAGTGTTAATGTATTGTTAGCATGAATGTGCTTTGTCTTATCAGTTGCAGAAAAACAAACCGTTGTAACAGCAATTTAAACATATGATTTGTTTTTAATTATTTTTTGTCTGTTGTCATGATTGATTGACTATGTAAGAAAGCTTTAGAATTTTCATTTTTAAATATATTTTGTAAGTGTTTGTAAGAAATCTTTTTGGTGAAAAAGCTCAATTTGGCAAAAAAAAGTTTTTGTTGTTAAGACGCTGCATTTGGTGAAAAAGCTTTTGTTGGTGAAAAAAAACTCTTCCATTATAAAGAAATCTATTATGTATTAACATAACTTTTTGCATTAATAACATGTGTTGCTGATTCGTGTTTTAATGCCAAAAATTCCTTTTCGGGTGAAAGCTTTTTTGGAAAAATTCGCTTTTCATTGAAAGCTTTTTGTTAAAACACTTTTAGGTAAACGCTTTTTTTGCGATAATTTTTTTGACAAGAATTTTTTGTTCTCAAAAAGCATTTTTATGCAAAGCTCTTATGTAAAATAGCGTTTATATGTAAAAAGCTCTTTTTTGTGTTAAAGCTTTCTTTGTCAATAATTGTTGTTTTCAAAAAATTTTTCCAGTTACGGTTGCCCTTAGTCACCGACTGTCCAGGTGACAAGCTATTTAAACACGTGCTTGTACCACGAGAAAATCAAGCGTCATCCCGAAGAGACAGAATGCCAAAAATGCGTTTTTGGGTCAAAGCTTTTTTTTGAAAAAATTCGCTTTTCATTGAAAGCTTTTTGTTAAAACACTTTTAGGTAAACGCTTTTTTGAGATAATTTTTTTGCCAAGAATTTTTTGTTCTCAAAAAACATTTTTATGCAAAGCTCTTATGTAAAATAGCGTTTATATGTGAAAAGCTCTTTTTCGTGTTAAAGCTTCCTTTGTCAATAATTGTTGTTTTCAAACAATTTTTCCAGTTACGGTTACCCTTAGTCACCGACTGTCCAGGTGACAAGCTATTTAAACACGTGCTTGTACCACGAGAAAATCAAGCGTCATCCCAAAGAGACAGACAAAAAGCTTAAGTTGGATTTTTAAGTATCCACTCTCTCGATTACAAAGGGAATACACTAAGGTAACGATAGTCTTCACCCTCTGTTATAAACAGTACAACCATATAGTTAGACGTAAGTGGAATGACGAACTGTTGTGTTGTCATGCTAACAAAGCCGACATTAAATATAGTTTTAGACCTCCAGTATTCAAATTCCTCGAAATAAAAGATTTCTTTAAAATCTTCGATAAAGTTTATCAAAAAATATCTCATAAATTTTAAAATTTCAGTTTAGTTCAAAACTAAGAATCTTGAGAATCTAAGCAACATATTCATTGGTATTTTTCGCCACAATAATCATCAATCATTTTAACTTTCATTACACTAGATCGTTTACAATGATGGCAACTACATACATACACACATATTTTTATATCTACTACTACTGACACAAAAGCATTTGCTTTTTCAGCATTCTGTATCGTTTATTGTATCACCATCATTGTCTTATTCATCTTCTACTTCTATTCTGTTGTTTCTTTACGCATTCCACCATTAATTTAACATCACTTCAACATAAGTGACTGTCTTGTACGAATGTCATTTGTATGGTAACGCTTGACAGGACAACGACAAAATGATACTCATTGTCAACACAGACATTTACACAAAAGACTGCTAAAAACACAGAAACCCACTCACACACACGCGCACAGGAAAAAAGCTAAAAATAAGTGTAGAAAAATGCAGGAAAGGAAGAAGAAAAAAGCTTCAAGAAAAAGGAGCAGGAATTCAATAAAATTAACAAAAAGCTTTAAAACACAACAAATACATGGCACTTTTAAGCAGGAGAATTGTAACAATATCGAACTAAAAATATCAACAGTTTCACCATCAAACAGATCGTGCAACAAACCAACAACCACTCAGTCACTGCATACTATTGTGCGAGTACTCATTGGACTGTTTGTGTTGTTGCTTGTAAATCGGAGGAAGAAACAGAAAATTAATTTAACTTAAAGATAGTTTAAGCAAAAGCATATTAAACGAGTCATACATTATTATATTTGACAATAACGAAGGGAGCATACAACAGCAGCAGCAATACAATAACAACAACCTCTATATTCATCTTTAAATCAATGTTGTTGTTGTAACAACACACAGCAACATTGAAAGAGCAACAACATTATTTTAAACATGAATATGAGTATGACATGGTATGGAATGGTATAAGTGACAGGACATAAACAGAAGTAAGGGAATACTACATACAAAGTACGATAAAGGGATCTTGATGATCATGCTGCTGCCGTTGTTGTTGTAGTTGTTGTTGAAAATGATTACCTTCGCCAAACATAAGCGCGATCATCCGCAATGTCAAACAGATTTCAAGTGACATTGTTGACATTTATAGCAGAGTATATAATGATCACAACTATTCGTATAACTTTTACTGCCAGCAGGAGTAAGGTATGCAGATAACTCTTGCCAGAGAGTTTTGCTCTGTAAGAGCTGTACACTGTTCATTCATTTACTTTTCTTTATGGTGATCAGTATTCATTGATCACCACCAAACAAAACTGTCATCATCTTAAGTTGGAATGGTTGTTGTAGTTGTTGTCTTTCTTGCCCAGCAGATCATTATTATAATTATCATTATAATTTTATTTTAAAATGATCATTAAGTTTGTTAAGATTTTTAAAGTATTACTTAAAACCTTTAATACTACTCATACATACAACGACAGCAATAGTGGACAGTATTTATTGCTTAAAACTTCTCTGTAGTTTTTTTAGTTTCTTCTCCTTTACAATATTATTATTGATCATGAGAAAAATATTTAGCAATTGGGAGATCATCACAAATACATACATGCATATATGCCACAACGTTGAAGAAACGAAACCAAAAGTCATCAAAGGAGATGAGGAAGAAGAAACAGAAAAAATATCCAACAATAACGATGCAAAAAACTACAGAAAAAATTTTGTCTTCTAGATCAGCTGCTGTCAACATTGTTGAATGCGACTGGAATCTGTAGCAATTGTTGACAGTTTGAATTGTGAATTGTCCATATGAACAATGCAAACACAAACAACGACAGCAAATACAGCAACAAAAACAACAAAAACTTCCAAAGATTACAGTGACATTAAAAAGGAGATGATTTAACTGACAACCAAATACTTCAATTCAATGAATGAAGCAAGAAAAAAAACGACTTAAACAGCGCTACAGCAAATATCACCACAACACTTTGACAATTTCAAATTGTTGCAAACATTATAATTTCTCAGATTTGGAAGAAGTTATTTTTTTTAAAGGTTTCAGTTACTTAAATCATGGTTTTTATTGAATAATTGATATTTTTACTAGTCGACTCTAAAAGGATATATTTTCAGCGATCGTTTTAAATCGAATCTATTTTAGACGGTTCTCATCGAATTTATTCTAGCCGGTTCTTGTTGCCTTTATTCAACTTGATTACAATCGAATCTTTTCTTGTTGATTCTAAAATTGATTCTCTTCTCTGTTCTATTATACTCAAATCATGTCAATTCTACTCAATTCGCATCGACTCTATTCTACGCGATTCCAAACAATTCTAAATCGTTCTTTACTTATGGACTTCAATCGACTTTATACTTGTCGATTCCAATTGAATCTATTATAGTCGATTTCAATCAATTGCTGAGTCTAATCAATTCATTTTTACTGTTCGATTCTAATAGATTCTTATCGATCAATTGTTTATTCCATTGATCCTATTTGACTGCAATTGATTCTATTTTAAAGTCGACTATTCAACTTTTTGCATTTTATGCAAAGTTGATTTCTCGACTTTTTTCATTTAGTTAAAAGTCGACTTTGTATTTTAAAAATAGTCGACTTTTTCCGACCTTTTACGACTTTTTGAATATTTTCGACTTTTTTCGATTATTTTTTTTTTACTTTTATCGAGTTTTTCCGACTTTTCTACTTTTTTTTTATAGACGATAGTTGAGTTATTGTCTTTTTTTGGAACAAAATAGTCGACTTCGACTTTTTTCTACAAAAAGTCGACTGTTCGATTATTTGAAAGTCGATTTATAGAATCCTACTACGAATCAATTCGAATCTAAGTGATTCCAAAACAACATCAATCGAATTTATCCTGATCGATTCTAGTTGAATCTAAAACAATAAATTGTTGATACCAATAGATCTCCATATACGGATCGATTATAATTGACTTTATTCTAATCGATTCGATTATATTTGATTACAATTGACAATATTCTAATCGATTCAAAGGGACCCTGTTCTAGTCGATTATATTCCAAACTTTATTGTAATCGAATCCAAGGGATACCATTCTATTTGATTCCAATCGATTTCAATTCACACTATTTCCAAACAAATTCCATCGACTCTATTCCAGTTGGTTTCAATTGTTGTTTCTATTCTCGTCTCTTTCAGTCGACTACAATTCTCTTCGATTTCTTACTGTTAGAAACTGTGCTCACAAACATCTAATTCAAAACCAAAGTCAAGCCGGATAAACTGAAATTGAAATGTCAGAAGTATTTATTTATTTAATTTATTTATTTAGCCAGCGGTTTCATTTACAAATCAGCAGCCAGTTTACAGAAGTAGTATTTTTTTCATTAAGCTTTAAAACCATAATTATTTGTAATTGAACATTTAATATGCCACACACCGATGCAGAAACACACGATTTTATACAATTACTTAGTGGTACACACAGACAAAAGACATGAATTGAAATTTAACATTTATTCTGAAACACATTTCTAAATTGTCACTCGAATTGATTTGGTTTCCAGTCATTTATTCAATCATTTCTTCATGCAGGTGATGACGGCTGACTGATCTTTTGGCCAACTTCTTCATCATCATCATTAGTTATTAACGTCTAAAGACAATTGGTAACACGACTAAATCATTAATATATATATTTATATGTGAGAGGCAAAAACTTGTAAGTAGTAGATTTAATTAAAATTTTACTGTGATTGTTTGAATGCTTAAGGAGATGTTTATGTTTGTTTGCAAATGAAATGGAAAATCTTTAAAATAAATGCTGTTTAATATACATATTGGAAATGTACAATTACACAATCTGCAATCGTCATGAAAATGTTAATTTGAGAATTTTAAAATACAAATGTGTTTTCCTTACAAAGCAAAAGAAAAAAACTTGTAGTTTTCCTAAGGGAATCATGAAATTGAAAGAAATTATATTAAGAAATGTAATGAACAAAAGTGAAAATAAAGCAATTTTCAAATAACAAATTATTTCATTCATTTTATACCATTGTGTAACAAAACATTTTCTTATAAATTACTTTATGTTGCTTAATTCCAGTTAACATTTCTTAATTCGATGCCAAATGGCTTTAATTAAAAAATGCAATTTGTCGGTTTTTAATCGACTAATCGACTCTATTATTATCGACTATTGATTCTGTTCTTATCAGTTCCATTCTATTCTATCCTAGTCGATTCCCATTGCGTCTATTCCCGCGAATTCTAACTGCTTTCAAAATACTTTGCTTTATAGAAATCGACTTTAAATCTACTCTCTTTTTTTGTCAATTCCAATCAACTCCTTTCCAATCGATTCTTTTCTATTCACTCTTTTGCAATTGATTCCAACCAGTTCGTTTTTAATCGTTTCTATTCCAGTTGAATCCATTCTACTGCCAGCGATCGACTCTATTCTAATTGATTTCAATCAACTTCATTATAATCGATTTCAATAGATTCTGGTCGATTTCTTTTGATTTTTTAATCTATTTCAATCAACTTTATTCAATCGACACCAATTAACTATATTCTAGTCGATTCCAATCGACTATTCTTGTGAATTTAATCGAATTTTTCTATTGCTCCCAATCGTGTCTATTTTAATCGATACCAATTTATTCTAGAATCTTTTCTAGTCGATTCAAATCGATCGATTCCAACCAGCTTTATTCTATTCGATTGTAATTGACTATTCTTGAGTCAAATAACTGAACCGTAAACGAAATGAAGCAATTCCATTTCGTTTCAATCGCATACAAATTGCGTATTCTGCGTTACGATCGTACCTTCGTTTTTTGTAAGTTGTTGTTTATGTGGCGGAAAGTCGAATCGAACTGCAAAATACTAAAATTGCCAAACAGAGAAAATTTCGATTCGAATTGAAATGTAGAATAGGGACCAATATTACCTCCATTCCACTCTATTCTACTTGATTCCAATCAATTCTACTGTAATCGATCGACTCTGATCTAAGCGACACCGATCGGCTCTATTTTAATCGATTTCAAACGACTCTTCTGTTATCGATTTTACTCAAGCCGATACCAATACTTCTCTATTCCAGTCGATACCAACTATTCTACTCTAACAGATTACAATAGACTTTTCTGGTTGATTACGATCGTCTCTCGAATCGATTACAATCGATACTATTCTCTTTGAATCTAATTACATTCGGTTACAAATCACGTTAATCTAACTTCTAAGTAACTCTATTCAATAGCAGACGACGCCACTTTAATCGATTACAATCAATTTTAATCAACTCCTTTTCGGGGTAATTTAGTAGACTTCTGTTCAGTTGATTCTAATTGTCCAATTCCAACTATTCTAGTGTAATAGATTACAATCGACTCCATTGTAGTCGATTACGATTGACTGAATTCTGATCGTTTACAATCGACTCTGTTCTAGTCGATTTCAATCGACTCCATTTGGCTGCAATTCATATTATTCTAACTTCTACTTATAGTTAGCAGTTGAATCCACTATAATCGTTTTGAATCAATTTTAATCGACTACTTTTTAGTTAATTCAGTCGACCTCAGTTCAGTTAATTTCGATTCAAATTGACTAAATTTCAGTCCATTCCAATTGTGTTGATTTCAATTGATGGAAGTTTTACTCTTTTCTGATTACTCATTACTCTAGATTTAAAAGCTTTTAAAGCCTTTGTAGAGCTTTTCAAAATAACCTCTATAAGAAAAACAATTTGATTTTTTTATGTTTTTAATACAAAATTTTATTTTCCATTTTATGTTTTTTTTTTGCAATTTTTGTTTTAAGTTTTTTTATGGGTTTGTTTGTATTTTTGTAAAGATTTCAAAATTCAACCAACTTAGAAATTCTACATTTTTTATATAAATCGACATGATATTTATGTAAATAAATTAATTATAAATATAAAAAAATAATAATTCATCAATAATAATACAAAAATAAAGAATTATTTATATATATAAAAATAATAATATTAACTTAGATATTTACTTAAGTACAATAATTACGTATTAAATTAAGTATATTAACTTATAAATAAAAAAAAACTAAAGTAATTATTAAGAAAAAATTAAAACTAATAATTACAAATTAAATTAAATTTTAATACATAATAATTATAAGTAATATTTACAAAAGTTTATATTTATAAAAAAAATATATATAATTAAACTTAAAAATACTTGCAACTTCTTACAAAGATTTTTTCAAAATTCAATACAAAATTAATTTTGCATTCAACCAACAAAATTCAGTCTTTAAAAACAAATTAATTCATTAAATTAATTTTAGTTTTTTTTAATTGTGGGAAATGCATTTTATTTAAAAATTTAAAACAATTTTTTTTAATTTCTTAAATTTGTTATAAAATTAAAGAAAAAGGAAAAAAATTGCCTTAAATTTATTTTACTTATTAAGCTAATAAACTGGGCTTTAAGGTTTCTCAGGTTAAGATCTCTATTTTTGTTTTAAAGGGAAGTTATAGCGAGAGAGAGAGGGAAAGAGAGTAAGAGATTTAGCATGAGTTATAGAGAGCAAATTACTCAGGCTTTTAGTTTTTTTTTTAAATTTAATACTGCTACAAAAGTTTTCTTTTTTAAAACTATGTTTTTTTAATTAATTACTAATTTTGTTTTTTTTATGTTTTTCATTTTTTTTTTTTTTTTTGTGTAAAGATTTCGAGTTAATTTTTTTACAAAAAAAGAGTTATTTATAGAGAATAGGACGGTTTGCTTGTTTATAAAAGTAAATTTTGTTTTGTGTTTTTTTTTAAATAAATTATTTAAATCCAGCGCTTAAGTAAAGTCTAAAGCGTTTTTAATTTTTCTTTTTTTTTTGAATTTTTTGTTATTTTAATAAATTAGACCACACAATTTGCATTTTTTTTTTTAAATTTTTTTGTTTTGCCTTAAAAATAAATTCTTATTGACATTTACAAAGTATGGCAAATTAATTTTTTGTCAAAATCATTCATTGATTTTATTGTACTCGTGTGTGTGTTTTTTCATTATTTACGGCAAGCCAAGGGATTTTTTTCATATTTTTTGTCTCTTTTTATAAATACATTGTACAAGAAAAAAAATAGTTTATAAAATTAAAAACTATATATATTCAAACAAATAACAAGCCTTGTTCTAGGACAAGGTCTACTTTATACTCTGATACGCTTAAAGTAACGTATATATGTGTGTGTGTAATATGATAATAATGATCATGCAGATGATAATGATAATGTTGTTGTTGTTGTTTTTGATAATATTGATATTGCCAGCGCCAGCTGTACTGCTTGCTGCTTTTTACAGACACGTGTGTATCGTTTTCTTCGTTCGACACAATTTACACTTGACTTCACAACACCAATGGAATGTGCAGGCACAACGTTCGACTACCACCACTTCTTGGGTACGATAGCCACGGCCACAGCACATCAGATCACAACCATCTACACCGATCGATGTATCATTACACTGGCGTCCATGTGTACCCTGAATGCCAAGGCGCAAGTTTTTCTCACAGAATGAGGGTGAGGGTTCCAAGTAGACAATGTCTTTGGTGCCTGGTGGCTTATGATCGGGATTGTGAGGTTTCAATTGGAAGGAATATCTAAAATGAGAGTAAAATAAAGAAAGTTAATGGATTAGTAAAGTTGGGTTTTTTTTAAGGAAGTTTATCACAGTGATATTTTTTAAGAAAATCAAAAGAGTTATCAGTTTTATAAAACTTACCTATTATTCTTTTTGCCTTGTCTTTGTCTGCCACGCACTGAGTTGCGCGATACAGCATTCGAGGAGGTGGGTAAACTATTTGGTGAAGGCATATTTGGATGATGTTTCACAACATGTTCATCATTTAACATTCTATCCTCATCGTAAGCATTAGGACTGGCCGCATTAGGTGATATAACCGATGATGAAGAACCCACTGCATTTGGACTGTTGGCAGTACCCACAGCATTAGCACTACCGCTGGGTCTTAAACTATTGCTCATCATAACACGAGAGGCGCCATCGAAACGATCCTTAAGATTATCGCCAATAACACGGAAATTGGCCAAACGCATCCAGCAGGTTTTCACAGTACAAGAACCAGACATACCATGACATTTACATTCTTGACGCATTTCAGCTTGTACATGCTAAAAATAAAAGTATAGAAAAGAAATAAAGGAAAATTAGTATTTTATGGAGAAAAGAAAAAAAACGAAATATTTATTTTATTTTCTTAAGCTTTAAATGACTTCATTAGTAAATCTTTTTTCTTGCTCAAAATATAATTTATGTGCTGCTCATTTTTGACATTTTATGGCGTATTAAGAGCCACCCTTCTGTGCATTAATATGTTTTCCACTTAATTATTTTGGCTTTAAAAGCTATAGGTTTTCTTGCTTGCTGCAGTTTGTGGCAAAAAAAACTAAGAAAACAACGATCAGGTAGGTTTTCAAAAAAAAAAAAGCTTTTGCGGATTTGTTATACAAGACGCGTGCAACAGTCTCTGGGGAGTAGAGAGGAGGTTGTAGAAGAAGAAAAAAAAACAAAACATGAGCATGATCTGCACATTTGCAACATTATTAAAAACCAATAAATGCTGTTGTTGCTGCAGTTGCTGTAAAAGAACAATAATCAACATACTACTTGGTGGGGGGGTCTATTGTTGTTGTTATTGTTGCTGTTTTAACTGCAACAACAAAAAATTGCATATGGTCAAAAAGTATTTACCCAGCATGAGGTCAATTTTTATTATAACTTGCTGTTGTTGCTGTTGATATTATTACAACGCACCATAATACAACATATTTTAAGCTTTAGTTTAAAACCTTAAGAGGAGGTCGTTTCTACGTTCATGTTGTTGGCTACAAGTTTTATTTTAGTTTTTTTTTAAGTTAAAAAACAAAACGACTTAATTTTTTTTGTTTGGTTTAGTTTAGTTGCCGTGTGGCTTTCATGCAATTGCATATGAATTTTCTGTAACGCAAACTACAAACTCAATGGCATATTAATTGCTAAACAACAGCAACAGCTTCAACACAGGCAGCGAACATTTACGATAACAGCAACAAAACGTTTAACATCACAAAGGGATAACAAAGTTACAATGTAATAATTAACGGCGTTAAGCAGAAGCTAAAAAGCTAAAGAGAAAAAGCTTTTGCTGTTTACATAAAGTCTTAAAGCTTTAATATTTCTATTACAAATATTAAGTTGTTTAAAGAAAACTTGTGCTGTGCTCAGAACGGCGTTAACATATAACCAGGGGCCTTGAAAGCTTTCACGTTTTTAAGAGAATTTGAAATAAACAACGCCAAAGCAAAATCTCGTATGATGTTTAATTGAAAGCAGTTGATAAACTTGAGCAACGGCTTCAAATGTAATTCATACCGACGGCTTTAAAAATTTTGTTGACTCTGAAGTTTTTTTTACTTTAACAACATCTGAGAACGTATATTGCATGCGCCTGATCATGTAATAAAAATTGAAATTTGTGTTTTTAGAGCACAGAGGATTAGTAGAAAAATTTATAGCAATAATAAGGATTTTTTGTTCATTTGGCATTATACAGCTTTATATTAAAAGTATAAATGTATATCAATTGTAATAATCTCTAGCAACTGTTGAAATGTTATAGCAACGAGAGACAAACCAACAAAAACAAAAAAAGCTGTCAACATTTTAAATATATGATCCTCTCAACAACTCTTAATATATAAACAGCATGTTATACAGAAATTTATCTAAAAAACCAAACAGTAACAACAGTACTTGTTGTTGTTGTTGTTGTAATAAAGTACTTAAAGAAGTGTAAGAGGAGTAACTCTTCTACTAGTTTAAAGGGGCGTTTGGTAATATATCGTCAAGTAGTTTAAGAGTTTTTAATGATTAGACGATCACAACTACTACTTCTACTACTACTACTACTACTACTAGAAATAGTTGAGCAATAGTTTTAGTCAGCATGTGGTCTCCAGGAGTTGTGTTTTCGAAAAACTAGTAAGGAAGCTTTTTTTTGATTTTGTTGTTGGTTAAACATTAAAGTTATGTAGTTGTTGGCACAATTAATGAGGATCACACACATACACAATTTGCCAATATATTAGATAGTTTGTTTTAAGTTTAATCTTAAAGGGGGTCTCTATCTTTATAATAAACATAAAATATAATGTTAAATAACTATTGATAGGAAAACTTACCGCTCTACCAGCTTCGTTGTTGTGTAAATTCATTTTTTCTCTCAAATTACGGCCACGTTCACCAGTATCAACGAATTCGCGGGAGAATTTGAAACCGAAGCCAATATTATCGGAACAGCCACCCCATTCCCAATCTCTAACACCAGCCACACTACCAGCTTGTGCATTAGCTTGAGGTGATCTTGACTGATGACTGTAATCACAGGTGCAGGATTCTATGGAACCCTCACTGCAGGCTCTAGCAATAGAGTGTGTAACAGCAGCACTAGTGATGGCATAAATGAAACCAGTTTCACGGCAACCTGTAATGATAAAAAAAAACAAAAAATGTTGAAAATTTTTAATTAATTTGAGGAGTTACTTTAAGGTGGTCGTTGCTCTTAATAATTTAAAGCTTTTCTTGTCAAAATTTATTTTCAAAATTTTAATTTGACAAGATAACTACTTTTGCCACCCAGCTAGTAAAGTTTCAAAATTTATGAGTTTTATTTAGATTTCAGACAAAAAATAATCTTTATCATGTTTATGAATAATAGCACTTGTCTTTAAAATGTTTCTTGTCGTTTTTTTTTTTTTTTTTGAGTTTTTCTTAATTTTATATTTATGATTTACATTGTTGGTCAATTATGACACTTCAAGTAATCACTGCCACCAAATAATGTTTATTCATATTTATATTTTATGACAATGAATAAGAGAAGATGAGATTGAGATGATCTTGATCATCAAGTGCCTAGCTAGATGTAGTAGTGGTAGTTGTTTATAGTCTGTCTGTCAGTCTGTGCTGCTGGGCTCTTTAGGTCCCCTAAAGGATTTGTTGCAAACAATGGAAATTGAATTTTTATGTTCATTTCAAGTGTTTTTTTTATTTTGTAGTTTTCTTTATGTTTAAGTCAGCTACTTGTGGTATTTGTTAATGTTTATCAGATGTGATAAACAATATATTTAAAGAAACCAGGAGACACTAGACATTTATGACAAATGTTGTGTTTCTTTTTTTTCATTCAGACTTTAAGGTCTGTTATAAATTTGTTAAAAAGGAACAACATTTTTTGAAAATTTTTCAAATGTTGGAAATATTGGAATTAATAGGTAATGGAAATCAACAAATCTAATTAATGATGAGAAATTTTGTTAAACAGTAGTTAAAATCAAGTTTAGTTAAAAATGTGTAGTTTTGTTAAACTCTTTATGTGCTTTAATCTAGCTGGTTGAACTTAGATTAGTCAAACTGCAGCTTTGTTTAACTTAAGCTTTCTTAAACTTAAGCTTTGTTGAACTTTAAGTTTGTTAAACTTAGCTTTGTTTAACTTAAACTGTTTTAAACTTAGCTTGGTTTAACTTAAGCTTTGTTGATCTTAGCTTTTATGATATAAACTTTGTTCAACTTAAGCATTGTTAAACTTAAACTTTGTTAAACTTAAGCTTTGTTAAATCCAGCGTTTTTAAACTAAACTTTGTTATATTTAAACTTTGTCTAACTCAAACTTTGTTAAACTTAAACTTCGTTTAACTTAAGCTTTATTAAACTTTAATTTTATGAAATTCTGTTGTGTCAAGTCAAGTTTTGTTTTTTGTAAACTCTAGTTTTGTTGCAAAACTCCTATTTGTTAAAACTCTGTTTTTGTTAAACCCTACTTTAGTTAAGCTGCTTGCAGGCTTACTTTAAGGTTTTTGTTTAAAACTTTAAACCAAATTTTTGTTCAATTTAATACTCATATGGAAAATAAACTGCTTTGCTGTTTTTTTATGCAAATATTATATGTATATAGTTTAGGATTTATATTATAAATCCCTGAGAACTAAAACACAAAAAACACTCACAACTTAAGACTTTAGAAAAATCCAAAAAAAAGGGTCACTTTAAAACACTCATACACACATACAAAATTTACAATTGTTTTGTTTAAAACTCAACAGATCAGCAGCCTCTAGAGATCATTTCAACCAAAAAATCAACATGCTTAAAACTCAAGGGTGCTCTGTTTAAAGATTTAAATAGAACAAAGGGATCATGATGGATGGTATTTTACTACTGTGCTAGCACTACTTTAAAATAAGAATTTTTTTTAAAAAGAGAGCAGATCAATTACAATTGCACAATTAAATCAAAAACAATTTAAGATTTAAATAAAACTGACCACGCCTCTTGAAAATTTAAAATTAAAATCCTTTTTTTTAGTTTGGAACGGAAATCCGTTTGGTTTTCGAAAGCAAAAACAAATTTTTTTTCCACAAAAACATATCAAATTTCTATCAAACTCAAATAAAAAAAGGAAAAGGCGTACATTTTTTTATTCCCAAATTTTTTGTTAAATAACTTAATTTCAGCAATTTGTAGTTGTGTATTTTGTTATCAGTTCATGATCTTGTTTAAATTAGTTATTTTGTGTAATATATTTTTTTATTTATTTAAACAACAACCGCGCCCTTTTTCACTACATATTTCAAAGTAAAGCATTTAATTTTCAGTGTTTTTTTTTAGCAAAATAACGCCTTTTCTTTAATAAATTTTTGTTTTATTTAACTAAAAAAAAAAAAACAGAAAAAACATTTAAAAAAAGATAACATGACTCACTTGCTGTTAAACAAGTAATAAGTTTTATGTCATTCATTAAATATTGTTGTTTTTGTTTTCATAATTTTCGTTAAATTTCAACGTGCAGGTATTTATTTCGTTTTTATAAAGGTTTTGTTATGTTGTACCTGTTAAGTAAAATATATATTAAAAAAAAATAATATCACAACTTTAATTTCTTGGGTGTTCTTCTGCCACAAGTCTCTAACAACTGATAAATTTTTTATATATATATTTTGTACTTTTTGTTGGAATTTGTGGTTTTATATGTAGATATTAACAACCTTTAACTAAATATTTATTTGGGTTTGATTTCTTGAGAAAATTTTCTTTCTTTCATCTATTTGTATCAATAACCATGTAAATATGTTGTTTTGTAAATTTGTTAATATTTATTTGTGAAATGTTAAGGTAAACATTTAACTGGAATTTGTTACAATTCTATTACTTAAAGTACACATTAGTTAGAGAATTCCTTGAATTGTGTTTGTAAGTCTAAAGATTGTTTTAATTTCCTGTTTTCTTAAGGGCGTTAATTGATATTAAACTCTTCAAATTAGTTTAATTTACAAATGACATTTCATCTGTCAACAATCAATATAAATAAAAGAAGATTTTGTCGTTAAATTTGAATATTAGGAAAAACAAGAAGAAAAAATGTTTTATTTTTAAACAAAAGATATGTTTAAAAATTTCTAGTAATTTTTTCTGCATAAGCTTTAAAACTTTTAATTTCATACGTAGTTGAAGAAGTTATAAACGAAATTGTTTAAAAAAGCTTAATTTGTTAGAAAGTTTTGTTTAAAACTTTATTTTAAATGCTGTTAGACCCTAAAATACTTAAAAGCTTTAAAAACATGTTACTTGAGAATTTACTTAAAAGTTTCAAAAAAATTTTACTTAAAAAGCTTTTAAAATTTAAAGAAATCAAAAGCTCTTTTAAAAGTCGTAAAAAGTTTTAACAAAAGCTTTATTTTTGCCAAAAAAAAGAGTAAGAAATGCTAAAGTAAGCTTTAAAAGCTGTAAGACTTTGAACTATACAAAAAAGATTAAGATCCTTATGCAAAAACGATTATCAAAGTTAACAATGGTTTACTACACATTTTCCATATAAAAACATGTTTTACCAGCCATTGTTAACTTAATAATCGTTTTTGCATAAGGTGATAAGTTTTTTAACACAATTTTAATTTACGACAATTTCCTTAAAAGTTTCAGATAAATTTTACTTGAAAAGCTTTAAAACTTTAAACAAAGTCCTTTTGAAAAGTAATAAAACGTTTTAACAAAAGCTTTATTTAAACCAAAAGTATAAAAAAGCTTTATATTTGCAAAAAAGTGTAAGAATTTACTTGTTTAAATAATATAAACTTTTTAACTAAATAGTTTATAAAAACAAAAGCTTTGAAAAAAGCTGGGTTTTTAGCAAAGCTCTTAAAGAATTTTAAGTTTATATAAGAAGAAAATGTTTTAAACATATGCACAGTGGGAAAAAGAAATATACATGCTTGGTATCAAATTGACACCTAAGTGTTTTGTAATTTTTTAATAACATCCGTTATCAAGGTTTATACACGTATTACAACAATGTTGACAACATTAACAATGCATTAATTCTTTATCGAAATCTTACACTTTGATACACATCCGTTGTCTAACTGTTAACAAACGTGGTAAGCTCACTATTGACAATGGATTGTTGTCAAATTATTGTCTGTTTGCTACCAGACTTTTATTTTTCATTTTCCCTCTGGCTATTTCTTTAATTAATAATATTTTGTCATATTTTTTTTTCGAAATTTTAAAATAAGCTTGATTTATTTGTTTCGTTTTCCTTTTTTACAATATTTTTCTTCTAATTTAAACATCATTAGGCAACAGAAATTGTTAATTTTCAAAATGTTTTTTTTTTGGATCATTTATCAAAAATGTTTCTTTAAATATCTTAATTTATTGTGCAGGAATTAAAATGTAAAAAAATCTTGTGTAATCTTTTAAGCCAATTTGTTCTGCTAACTACATACATATTTTTTTGTTTAAATCTCTCTAGCACAACTAAATTTACCACAAAAGTCAACGCCCAAAGGATTTTTTTTTTTGAAAATTCTCAAATCTCTCAAACTAATTGATTTAACATAGAAACCCAGAAAAAAAGGAAGAAAAAAACCAAATTGCAAACTGCAAAATTAGTTAGAAGAAGAAAAAAAGGATGTAAAATAAAAGAATAGTTTAAGTAATCAAGGCGTAACAAATTCAACTACAAAAAAATCTTACGTTTAGATAATTTATCGAAGAAAAAAAAGGTTTAAAATAAGAAAAAAAAAACATAAATGTGCTTTAATGACAAGCAGTAGTTTAGGCGGGTGTTAATGGTTTTTTAAAAGGTGTTAATTATTTTCCTATAAAACAAAAAACTAATTGACATTAAACAGCAAAAAAACTATAAATTTTTCAAAAAAAAAAAGAATAAAATTTTTAAACAAATCTTATAAAAATTTATCACTTTAGATACTTGACAAATCATAAAATTGTAGTTTATGACTTAAACAATTCAAACATCATTTTATCCATCATTCAACTTTTACTATTTTATGGAGTTTTTCAAATAATGAAAACAGATTCTAGATTTAAGGCGTTTTTGTAATAATAAAATATTGAGTTTATTACTTAATTGTTGTTGAAATGACAGGACAGGTAATAAATTCTTAGCTCATGCCACATTTTGTATACCTTCCAACACACTTACTCTTTCATTCCTCTCTGTCTTTTGCTTTCATTGTGACTTTAACAAAATGTCATAAATTATAAATCTCTCAACAATATCTCAGTAGGTTTTTCAGTTATATAAAGTAGCAGAAAAAAAAAATTTAATATTTCCCAAAAATTTCTTTCAGTTTTTCCCAAAAATAAATATTCATTCTTTTAAAGAAATGTTTGAAATTTTAAAAATAATTTTGATTGATTGTCAAGTTGTGTTTGTGTGTTGTGTTTGTCAAGAGGGCCTTAGTTAAGAGTAGAAGAGTGTGGGCTTTGCAAAAGAAATGCACAAATGTCTTATTTAATTAACATACACTTGACAAGCTGTCATTATGTCAATATGATTTTACAACAGCAACAACACCACAACAATTCTTAAGAGTAAAGAAATAAAAAAGTATTAAAGCAAACAAGAGTTATTGTTTTCTTTTTGTTTTTATTGGGGTTTTCTTTTGTCAGTGACACAAAACATTTCAAAACAATAAATGTCATTCATTCGAAATTTTCAAAATTGTTTTTTTTTCGCAATATTGTGGAAATTTAAAGAAAAGGTTTAAATATATTGAATATTGAAAATTTTTTAAAATTTGAAAAATTTTTAAATATTGAAACATTGAAGATAGAAATTTTTTTGAAATATTCAAAATTTTAAAAAATTTCAAAAATTTAAATTAAAAAAGATTGAAAATTTTTTTAAGAAATTTTTATATTAAAGATTTCAAAAAATAAGAATTTTTTAAATATCGAATTTTTAAAAAATTTGAATATGAAAAATTTTTTATATTTAAAAATTGAAAAAAAAAATCCAAATATTTAAAATAAATGAATGTTGAAAATTTTGTTATGTTTAATTTTGATTGATTTAAAAATAAAATTTTTTGGATAAATTTAAGAATTTTTAAAATTTTCAAAAAATTTTAATATTGAAAATTTTTTAAAGTTTTGAAATTAAAAAAAAAATAAATATTTAGAATCAAATGAATTTTGTTGTTGTTAATTTTAAAATATTTTTGTTGTTTTTTTTTTTTGGAACCAGAAAACCACATAAATTTTCCACAAAAACAAAAATGCTCAACACTCAAGGATTTTGACAAAGTTGTTGTATTTGCTGTTGTTGTTTAATATTAAACCACTTAATAAAAATGAAGAAACTTGCATATAACAACCTCTTTTTGTTTTTATTTTAAAGGCTTGTTTTGGAAATAAAAGGGTACCACCACAACAACAACAACAATAAATATGTATCATATGCAATATTGTTGTTATTTTTTTAAATATCAAATTACAAAACAAGCTAAAAGTACTTGACCAGAACAACAACATTTTTTTATTTTATTTTAAAACTCTAAAGGACAACCCACAAACAAAATATACATTTAAGGGTTCCACTTTATCTAAACCAAGCGCCACTTTTAAATTAAGGCTTCATATTACCAAGTGTGGGAATATTACAAGAAAAAAGAAAGAAAATGAAAATGAAAAGATATTTTTAACTTACCTCTGTCGACAATTTTTCCAAATAGATTTTTGCCTCTTAGAAAATTACGCGTTGAACAATTCCAACGACGATTTCTAAACTGATGTTGACATTCGCTTATAGCCAAATTGGCTCCCTTAACTAAAGCGCCCAAAACACCGGGATTGTCACGCACCAAACGTCTTTGTTTTCTTCTCAAGGTAGTGTGTATGGCGGGATCAACATACATGATACCCGAACTAATGGGTGAGATATTATTTGGTTCACCTACTTTGGCAATGCCCCTGTAAGAAGAATTCGAAATAAAAAATGAAATTTAATTAAAGGTTTTGTGTTTTTTTTAAATTATAAAAAATATTTTAAAGCTTGAGTGATTTTGTTGGAGTGGGGAGAAGTTTGGGAAAAAAATTTAATTAGGGAAAGTTTTTTTCTTTCTAGTTTGATATTAAAACTACAGATTTTGGTTTATTAAATGAAAATTTTGTTAATTAAGTCTTTTTTTCAAATAATTGTTATGTTTTAATTAAGTTTAAGTTAACAATTGTTGGAGTTTTTTTTAATATTAAACTAGTTTTGAAACCTCACACGTTGTGAATTATTTTGTTGTTAATTGTTAGTAAATATATGGCCGCCGTTTATTTATATGCTAGATATTTTTTTTTAATTTATTTTAAACATTTAACTTAAGCTGTTGTTGCAAAATTTAGTTTGATTTAAAAATTGCTCTTACAATTATTGAGACAATCAATGTTGGTTTGTTAAGTCTAAACACAGTAATACTCCAGGGGTTTTGTTTTTTTTACTTTTCTTTTATAATTGAAAAAATACAAATATATTTAAGCAGTTACAGTCTCCAAGGCAAATAGTAGTTATTTAAGTTTTTTTTTTCTTAAACTTATAAATATTTAAAAATTTTAATTAAGAATTAAGATTTTCCTTATAATTATAAAGCAAAAGTTGTGTCAAAGCTAAATAACAGAAACTTAAACTTTTATCTTTAATTTTTTTTGTATATTTCTTAACAAATAGTTGTCACAATTTCTTTTCTTTTTGTGTTGTTTTGTAAGAAAAGAAAAAAAAACAAAACGTTAATAGAATTTTTAATTAAACAACAAGCTTAACATTTCATAACCAACAGCTTCCGTCCAACTCAAAAAGAAATTTTTTTTTGATAAACTCACACGTTCATAAAACAATGTTACAGAGTTCATGGCATGTGCTGGCTTACAACTGTTTGCTTTTTTTTCTACCTTTTTTATGGTTAAATTTAGTTTTTACTACTTTTTTGTGTTTTAAACAAAACTTTAGCTGTTTTTTTTTCAAACCTTTAAAAGCCTCAGTCCCTTAGTCTAGCATGATCAGCTGTAAACTTTTTGTTTGTTTTATTAATGCTCTTTTTTGTAGCTTTGAGATAAGTGTCTCAGTTTTGTTTATTTTCTGTTTATTTTGTGATTTTAAGTCATTTTAGCGGAAGTGCTAATTTTTAAAGGAAATATAAATCAATTTTTTTTTGTTAAGATGAGTTTGTTTTGTTGTTGTTTTTCTTCTTTTTTTGGAAATAAAATTAATTTTTTATTAATTTTAAAACAAAAAATGTTTATGTGTGTAAATAAAATCAAAAGATTTAAGACACAAACTTGCTATAAAACATCAGCAAAAACAAAAGACTTAAGCAACAAGAGCAGAAAGCAGTTTAATAAATATTTCATAAGAAACTTATAAAAACGTAAATTAGAAAAGTTTCTGATAGAATTTATTATAAAATTTCAAATTTGAAATATTTTCAAAATAAATTTTAAGAAAATTTTTGAAATAAAAAAATTTTTGAAAAAAAAATGAAAATTTAACAATTTAAATCAATTTGAAAAAATTTTATTAAAAATCTATTTTTAATAAAAAACTATTAAAACAATTTGAAAAAATCTAAAATTTTCAAAAAAAATTTCAATATTTGTTAACTTCAGCACCAAAATCTCTTTAAAATTCTTTAGCTCAAACTTACCACCACATGGAACCTCTCCCCCGGCCAGGTTTGTGTTTAGCCTCGGCTTTAGTAAGCGCTAAACTGGCCAATAAAACCGTTAAAAGTCTTAAAATTGTAAATAAATCCATTGTGTGTTTTGTTTGTTTGTGTTTATTTATTTAATTCAAAATAAAATTTTGAAATTCTTAACTTTTTTACTACTTAATTTTTAAGGCAATTTAATGCCTTACACTTTTTTCTCCACTCAAATATATATTTTTTTAATAATAAATTCTTTATTCTTTTTTTTTCTCCAAACACCAGCTAATTTTAAATAAAATAATTTTTCCAATAAAATAATCTTTTTAAAAGCAATTTCACGTTCAATTAGAAAATTAAATAAACTTGCAGTTTATCTTATTTTAATAACATTTTTGTTAAAATTTTGTTTTTTTTTTTCTTTTTTTGCAAAAGCGTCGGGTTTGTTTAACAGCACTTTATCTAATAATTTTTTTCTATATGTCAAAAACTTATTATATTTTGTTTAAATTTTTATAGATTTTCTTTAAAAATATATTTGTTAATTTTTTAAAAAATTTTCTTCTTGTTCATTTAGTTGTAGTTTTTTTTTTTAATTTCTTGTTAAACCACGAGTAGTTTTAATTCTGTGTTACCCGGTTTAGTGCCAACATTAAACTGATTGTGTTCGAGTTCTTTTGCTACACTTCAATATCTGTCGTTTTTTTCTTCTTCTTGTGTTTTCAATTTCATTTCATGTTTTGTTTTGTTATGTTTCTTACATTGTGTGTTTTCATTATTGTTGTTGTTGCTGTTTTTTCGTTTTTTTTTTCTCATCATCACACACTGTGCGTTCATCTGTATGTTTGTTTTTTTTTCTGTGTTGATGATCGTCACATTAACTAAAACCAAAAACAAATACTAATCTCTTGCACACACTTTCAAACACAGAAAAACAAAAACACACACATACACACACCTAGTAAAAACAACAATGAGAGTGCAAAAAAACATAAACGCCTTCCTTTTTACTCTCATGTGAAGTGTAAAAGAGTAAACATACTGTTTCTTCTTTCACAACCGTCTCTTTTTGTCAGAGAGCATTGTGTGCAGCAAACAAGTAAATAACGATCTTGTATATAATTGCTCTCTGTGTGGTTGGTTTGACCAATAAGAATTGTTTATGACATGAATAAACATGTATCAACATGCTTGTTTATATATTAGTTTGGTTTGCTTGTTTTTTTTCTTTCTTTGGTATTGAGTAGAAAATTTTGCTAATATTTTTTTATAAGAAATATATTTTCTCATACAGTTGAGTGCAAAGAAATAGTTAGAGTTTTTTCTGGGTTACACCTTTAAGTGGAAATGATCAAGTTATGTTATGGAATAGGCAAAGAAAGATTTTAATGTTTTGTTTTAGAGAATATATTAATGGAAAAATGCTCTTAGAAGTTCGCAGCAAAAAACTTAATTTTTTGGTAATGAGTAATTTAGGTAAAGTTGTTCTGTAATACATTTCCTGGTAATGAGTAGTCGTTATCAAAATAAGTAGGCAAGTAATATTGGAGTAAGTAGGTAAGTACTTACTTTTTGGGTGAATCAATTTGCTGGACCAAAAAAATAACTGGTTACAAAAGTGCTTACATGACATTCCCAGATTTGTATGTGTTTTTCACAATGTTAATAATCTAGTGTATATTTTTTTTGGTGATTCTCGATCACATACAGGAGAGGGCGAAGGTTCTTATCTATTGATTCGCTGGAGCACCGTCACAACTCTATCGTTTTTACAATAGAGTACGTTCTTCGGAAATTAGGAAACTTGTTCATGATACCCGTATTGCACAACACACGACTTTCATCAATCGATTGACCGCACAAAGCAAAGAGAAATCATTCTTCAGCCGCATTATTTGTATGTGAACAAACTTACTGCAGAAGTATTCTCTACCAATTTGGATGTAAGAAAGACTACTCCCTCATTCCCCTCCCATCACCTATTTTTCTTGTGTAAACACAATGTGCTGCTGGCAAGAAAAAGAAACTTTTTCTTGAAGCACTAAATAAGCAGATAAACTAATAACCAACGTAAATAATTGTAAAGCCAAGCTTAAGCCTTGAAAAGTCCTTTAAGCACATTTGTAACCAAGAAAAATAATTTCTAGCCACGTCAAACAAAAATAATTAGTTATTTAATCCTACTTTGTTCCATTACCTTTCTAATTACCGTGTAAGTAATTTTTTCTGGAGCTTTAAGGATAACGTTATTTTTATTTTTTTTTTTTTTTTTTTTTGGAGTAGAACAAAAATTTTATTTTTTAAATTTTTTTCAATTAAATTTAATATTTCACAAAAATTTAATTCTTCGTTATAAATTCGATACTTTACTCAAAATTGCATTTTTTATTAAAAATTTGATTTTCAAATAAAAATTTAGAATTTTTAAAAATTCTAATTGAGATTGACAATGAGAAAGAATCCGCCTTCACTATTCCGTGGAAGTATTTGGATAGAATTCATACATCTATACACAAAGAAAATTGAGATTATAACACCTTTTCTATAGAAGTATTTATTAGTGTATAACAGTTTATCTAAAGAAAAATTTATTTTATACCACTTTATTTAAAGCTTTTTTTAAGTGTAAACGACTATAAAAAATTGTGTTTAAAATTATTTTAAATACAGAAAATTATATATACCACTTTTTTTCTGTAGAAAATTCTGCGTATAACACTTTCTTATAAAGAAAATATATACATACATATGTAGGTATAAAACTCCATATAGAATATTATACGTATAATAATTTTCTTAACAGAAAACTGTTAGTATAACATTGTTATTTCATATATAATAATGTGTATAACAGTTTTTGCTTATAGAAAAATTATGTCTTTAACGTAGTGTATAACTATTTCCTTTAAAGAAAATTGTCTATTTAAGAGTATTTTCCATTTTTGTTTATAATTATTTTCTACACAGAAATTTGTGTACTTAACTGTTTACTTAAATAAAAATTCATATATTTAACAGTTTTCTCTAAAGAAAATTTTATGTATAACAGTTTTTTCTATAACTAAATATTCGTATAACAGTTTAAAGAAAAAAGCATGTTTTCCTACAGAATATTAACTATAACATGGGCATAGCTTAATCGTCTTTGAATCTTTTAAGGACTTTAAATATATGTATATCAGGCGCGCGTTCAGCGGGGAATTCCCTCGAAACCGAAAATTTTGGATACTAAAGTAAGAAAAAAGAAAAAAATTCCGACCCAAACGCTTGAAATGGAGCTCTGCCTGATATAGTTTATATGTATGTTTCGATGTGTTCTCATCATTTTTTTATGGTTGGTATAAAAACCATATTTCTGCTATTATTTTACTAGCAACTGTTGCATTAAAGCATAAATTACCTAAATTCCAGCATATCTATAAAAGAATTTCTCATAACAATTATAAATGTAACTTTTTAAACTTTTCTTTTTAAAAAATTCCAAAAGCAAAATTTTCTCATAAAAGAAAAAAAATTCGGAGTTCAGTCAACAAAAATTCGGAGTTTTGCAAGTGCATGTTGCATGCAGTTGCTCTCGCTTCTTATGTACAAAAAACTCTTTATATACCTAACGATCAATACTCGTTCTTTCTCCTTATTTTGTTGTTTTTTTTTTTGACTACTTTAAGACTTCATTATGTTTTTGTGTGTGTGTGTGTGTTTGTTTGCTGCTAAAACTAATTGGATTCTATATTGTTGCTTAAAATTATCATCCTTCTCTTTTCCTTTCAAACAACCGACTCTTTCCGGCCTTCTAATGCTTTTCTTAATTTCATTAATGAATATTTTTTTAACCTTATAGATTTAGATCAAAAATAATAAGATATATAAATATATAGTAAATATATACTTGCCACATAGCTACATAACTCTATAGGCAATTAACAATAAAAAAAATTCTTTTAATTGGCTTTTTTTCTCATGATCTTCATTACGATCTTTTCTCCTGTTTTTTTTTTCTTCTCTTATATTAAAGTTGTTCCTTTAGTTTGATTTAAATTTTCCAATAATTTAGCAGACATTTTCTTCTTTTTCATTTTCTAACATTTGTTGCAAGTTATTGGTTTGCTTGTGAACCATTAAAAATATTTTTATTGTTTGTCATAATTGTTTTTTAATGTTTTAATTACCTTTTACTATATTTTTTTAAGATAAATCGTTTAAGAATTTATTTCTGTTTTATATATATTTTTTTGTAATCATTATTAGAGCATTTATGTTGTTAAATCTGTGTTTTATTTTATTAATTGAGTGTAGATCTTTAAAATTCTGGGAAACTAACATGACATGTTGAATTTATTTAATGTTCTTAAGTTATCTTAATATTTTTTATGATTAAGATTAGAAAATATCATAAAATTATGAACAAAATGGAAGCATTTTTAGATTCGAGTTTCTTGAATGAAGTCATAAATATGTACTTTCCCAGCAAAATCTTTACTTACCCGATAAGTAGGCAAGTAATGTTGGAGAAAAGCGTAAGCAGTTACTTTTTGGGTGAATAACTACTTATTTTTGTTCGACGATGACCAAAAAAAAAATAACGGGTTTCAAATCTCATTACCCGATTTTTCCGGATTTAAAACTTATTTTACAGTTATCTTTCAAGTTTGTTAGTCTATTCTCTTATTCAATGCACCATTAAAAAGTAATTTTGTCATTCTATCCGGAATAGTTTCCACACAAATGTAAATATCAACATTTCTTCAAAAAACTTCCAAAATCGACTAAGGTCAAAAACACTAACTAATTCCTTATTAGACATACGCTATAGACAATTGACTGCAAATTCTATTCAAAAAAATTAATTTATGTTATTAATAATAACAACTCATTACCAAGTAATGTATAAAATAACTAAAATATTTTACTGGGTTATTTTTTATTTCTTAAAATCTGAGAACTTTTGATTACCACCTAACTTACTATTTTTTAAACCTTCGCCTTAATATCAAATACCTATATAAATATAAAAACATTTCTCTTAAAGGTAATGCTAAAAAGAATGACCTTTTATTACCTAGTCATGCAAAATGTAATAACTTTATTTTTTAGAACTAAAAGCATTTGTTCAGAATTGAAAAATACAGCTGCTCAATATGGGACATATGGGAAATTCCGAAAAAAACACACACAACAAAATGTCCCCCAATAAAAAAAATATACCTGGTTGGACAATATAGGCGAAAAAATCACTAATCTGGAAAAGTCAAAATTCATAATTCCTTTACGAAACAATTAAAGGCTTAACCTTATTACGCAAGGCAACTTGGGAACCTATAAATGTTGTTATAAGGAGGCATTTGCATGAACATGAGGCCAAGAAGTCAAGAATTAAGAAATTTCTTAGTTAATATTTGTCACAGTATGAGCTCACGCAGAAAGATAGCTCTCTTCCTATTCTAGATTAAATCATAATTTTGAAAAATTGAGATTTTCAGAAGCCGGTTTATGTATATATTTTAGACTAACGGATACAATTGTATTTTAAAACATTTAAAACCCTATATTCACAGAATCTGATCCTGACCTCAGAATTTCTTTATCACACAGGTTTTTGAGATATTGTGTCTTAAAATCTAAAGAAAAAACTTTTTTGAGACATTTTTATGGCGCGTTTATACCTTTATTTAATAAAATTTTTAATTTAAACTAAAAGTCAAATCTGTTGACTTTAAGATAAATGGTTAAATTCTTCTATATCTTCTTCCTTCTTCCAGTTATATTTATCTTAAATTACAAAGTATCTTCGTGCTATTATTTTGCTCCAAACGGTGTCTTTAAAAAGTATTCTTAAGTGTTTTGGTAAAAAACTTGTTGATCGGTATTATTATAATATCAGCACTACAATTTGAACATAAAAAATTTTTCACCAAAGAAATCATATTATACTTCGCTAAATGATGGAGCATCACTTAATTCTAAGAATTGTTCAATCACATTAAGTTTTTGAGATATCATGCTTTTAAAACTGAAAAATCGGTTATCGTTTAACCGGTAGATATTCTGCCGGTTAAAATAATTTTTATACGAAAAGTGTCAATTTAACCTTACGATGAAATATAACCACACATTGTGATAATGGGGGTTATAAAAACTAAATTTGTATCTCCATGAATTATTTAAAAATATCTTGTCTCTGAAGAGATATCGTCTGATGATAAAATAACTGCAATATGTATTTTTTTGGAATTTTGACAACACGATATCTTAAAACCTGATGTTATGATAGTGTCAAAGACCAAAGTACACCGTAGAACCGAAAACTATGGTCCCGTGTTCAGCCCTTGTCCATTCTTAAGAAACATAGACTTTGGTCTCGGCATTTCGACCTTTTTGTCAAGATTCTTAAAATTAACTTTTCTGGAAATTGTCTCGAAATAGTAGACTATAGGAGCGCAAACTATGGTGCCGTGTTCAAACATGCAAATGTTTTACATCTTTGTTTAAAAATTCTTTGTGAAAAAGACATTACCATAAAGTGAAATATAAGTAGTTTGTATATTGGGTGAAGTCCAAAATAATATTATATTTAAGAAATTAAAATTAACTTTAAATGAACCAATTTTTAAAAAAGCATTCAAAACTCAATGAATGGTCATCAAGCTAGTCATTGAGTAGTAAGTAGTGAAAAAGTGATTAATAAGAAGTTCTCGATGACTCCTCTTTCAAAGTGCTGGAAATATGTAAAATATTATATAAATATTAAGATCACAATTTCGTTCAATGCTACGAAATAGTAATTTAAGAACAAACTAATAGATTTGAAAAAATAAAATAAATGTTATTTGTCATAAATTAGATTTATGGAAATACTCAAGGAAAGGATTGTACCTTTAAAATAAATTTATATGTGAATAAACGTATGTACATTAGAACATGTTTATGTAATTGTTTACATAGGTCGAGGTCTTCATCGATGCCAACGATGCTTTAAAGTTTTGTAAGAATACGAAAAATGAATAACGAATTTATGATTGTAAAAAGTGCCATAAAACTGGACTACTGAATAATAATTGAACCTTAAAGGTTGTTTTGTTATTTTTATTATCTCATACTTATACGTCTCTTTCTAACCTTAATCCTAAGCATGTATGTATGTAAAATGTTGCAAGTAAAAAAATGCAACAACAAACATATGTACAAAGAAAAAGAAAAACAAAAAAGATGTTTTGTAATTGTATAAATTAGCGGGTTGTTATTAATTTTATTACCATGCGATCGATGATCACAAACAACAACGAATCTCTTTACTGAACGCGATCAATGTATTGTGAGTAGCATTTGGGTATTAGTATTTGTTATTGTTATTCTTTTAACAAATTAAGAGGAGTTTTTCTTTTTACAACACATACATTAGTAGTAGAAAATTGTACAAATAAACCATAAAACCACCGATTGATCGATACTTTTACAACCCATTCGCTGGTTTATTGTTCTGTCTTTTCTTTTCAGCTATAATAGTCCAAATCCAGATTACATTAGCGAGGCCTACAAAAAACAACAACTATAAAAATAGTTATACGTATCAAAATTAAAAGTGTGAGTACACGTAACTTCCTCATAAAATAATGCGCGTGTGTGTTTTAATGCGTGCGTGAGTCGACTAATGGCCAATTAAATATGGACAAGGTATTAGGAAATCGTTTAACATGTTTTTTTTCTTGGAGAGAGATATATAACCGATTCCATAAGTTACTTTTTGCAAACCAAACTTTTGTACCAAACCATTTAGTAATGACTTACTTGAGTACTTATTTGTAAGTGAGTGTGGTAAGCCTTGTCTCTAAAGTCCTCACTTGTTTAAAATAATGAATAAAAATGTCAAGCATTATATAGCATGAACTATTTTTAATAGATTTTTAACTAATTTCTTTTAAATCGAAGCATTTGCCTATCTGCAAAAATGGAGACTACTCCAGGCTTAGAAGTAGTCCAAAACTTATCCAAATATGTGAAAAACATACTTCATTTAACATTTTGATGTCCTAGAGGAGGACCACATTATCCTTTCATGCATTAAATCGGACTAGAGATCCAGAACAAAGCTGTATGTTATATAGGCTATAGATCGTGCAATTTTCAAAAGATAAACATTATTGTCCTTTCCAACATTCCTGTAAAGATCTGAAATATAGCTTAGACCTTTAACAACAATACGGATGGACATCACAAAATCGTCTTCGCTTTCTCTAACGATGGCTAGATTGTAGAAATATTATATTTATAACAAGTGACCTTTGACCTCTAATATAAAAAAACAATATGTATGAAATTATAATATACCATTCAGCTTGGGTTTTAAGCTTGCTTTTAATAATATATTTTCATAAAACTTTTAACAAATTTTGTTGTCCTACTTACTTTGTGCAACCCCTTTTTTAAATTTCTTACATTATATTGATTTGTGTTTATTTTTCTTTTTAGAGGCCTGTGAATGGGTTAAATTTCAAAATGTCTAGACCTTATTTATACTTAAAGAATAGTAGAATCTTCAGTTTTTTTTTTTCAAACAGGATACCTATACATACATAAATACATATCAATATGCAAATAAAAATATTCAACTCATTAGTATAAAGGATTGTATGCAGAGAAACCCTCAAAAGTTTACCTAAAGTAAAGTTTGTTTTAAATGTTTGTTATTTCTTTTCCTGGTAATTGAAGCATCAGAATTTTCAACATTAAACTATAAAGAGAATCTAAACCTGTATGTTTGTGTTTTTCTCTTAGGTTTAAATATAAAAATATTTGATTAACAAATAATCAAATAAAGATGCATAAAAATCAAACCGTAAAATACACCTGAAACACCAAAAATGTAACGAGTCACTCACTCATTTGTTTAAACAAAACCACATTTTTTTCTTTTTGGAGTATTAAACCAAAACTAACAGAATTTAGGTTTCAAAACCAAATTTCAATGTCATTAGCAATTATTTGAAATAGCTAAAAGTTTAAACAAGAAAATTAAAAAAATAAAATCCTGACCTTGGTTTAGTAACAGTGTTAAGGGCAGTTGTCACCTTGTCAAAGTTGTAGTAGAAACCTGTCACCACTTTGACCACTTTGCTGACAAAACTTACAACCGTTTAAGTATTGTATAGGATACTGCTGCAGTATACGCACCACAGGAGAGGCTCCACAAATTGCCTTGTTGTCTATAGTTTTATTGAAAGGTGTGTTTTAGGTGTTATGACCTTGAGCATTAAACTCTCAACGGGCTAAGTTTAATATATATTCCTTTTATTATATTCTTAATGGCTTTCAAACTGTTAGATGACCTTGTAGCCAGATCTCAGTTCATCTCTTAAACAACTCATTTAGTGAGTTCTTCTAATATTTAATCTTTTTTCTTATACATGTTCAAAATTTCTTTTCATTTCATTTATTGTTGTAGTTCTATACTCGTAACTAAATTTGTATTTATATTCTTTTTCGTGTGTGTTTCTGTTTCCGTTTTGTTGATCCGCTGTGTCGTATATACTAATATTTCGTTTATATTGGGCCGCTCACTGTGTTTGTTGTCTTGTTTTACGTGTTTTCGTGTATACCTCGATTTGGCCAAACATTTTGCTTCTGCTTGTATACCGCTGAATGGCCTTTGGTGTTAGTTACATACATACATATATTTTGTGACAATTGCTTTGACATCTATATTTTTATTTGAGTTTTTTGTTATTCATTCCTAAATGAATGTTAGCTGGATGACCTTCAAATCCGACCTTATTGATCTATAGCAGTAGAAAGTTTAGGTGTTTTTAACATGGATTGAGCGCGGTCAACCGAGGCAATATTTCTTCTATTTTAGTTTCTTTTTTTTTACATATTTACATTGTGGATGCTTGTTTTGTTATGGTTCATCCACTTTGACCTTGAGTTGTAGGATATATGTCAAATTGTTTTAAACTTATAGGAATATAAATTAGTTGTGGTGTGTTGTGTTTACGATTTTATGGTTTAGTTTATAAGTTTTTACCAATTTAAATTGCTGAATCAAATTTTAGAAGTTTGTGGTTCTTCAAGGTTCTTTCCCTCGAAGAGAGCACTCTGCCTTTATCAAGAAGATTTGTTAAAGAAGAAAACTTTTTGCGCTACTGACTCTTTGCCTGCCTATCTCCGCTTTATTATAACAATGAAAAATTTATCTTTAAATCAAAGGTCAAAGGTCAAGTTGTTATGTCTCAAGTTTGTCTCTAACCTCTGTCTTTTTATTGGAGAAAAAGTCTCGATCTAAAGCTTTTCTCTGTCTTTTCTTTTTTTCTTTATTTCAAATAACATCAAAGGTCAACTTGTAATACATATCTTGAACAATAATTGAGAGACAAAAATAAGTTCTCTTTAGTTTAAAGCTCTCTTCCTTTTTTTATTTTGAAGTAATTGAGAAAATTTGGTGGAAACAACTCCGTCAACACGTGAAATACTTCCGTGAAGACTATGCGCTTTCTTTTTTAAGGATAGAGTTATACATTGAACATTTTGAATCTAGTGATTAGTATTCCCAATTATGTATAGAATTTGGAATAGCTGGTGAGATCACTTGATTGGATCTCTTCTAACTTATTTCTCAACAATTGTTTTGAAGTCATGGGTGTGTGTTAATTGAACAAAGAGCGTTAAAGCTTAATCAATATTAAACGTTCTTAACTTGGGTTCATTGAGTACATTAGTCGACCGATTTTGATTGTATCAAATGTTGGTTTGAAAATGTCTCAAATCATAAAAAGAACACTTACGATATTTCCAATCAACTTGATCGATTTAAACTTATGGAAAAATCAATTTGTATTAAAAAGAAAAACTCGATTTTACTCAATAATGTATGGGTTTATTCGTCCTCAGATATTTCCCCTTAATATCAATATATTATCCGACTTTGTTGGTACCTTACTTTCCAAAAATTTTCAGATTAAAAAGAATTATTATTAAAGCATTTTCATAAACTACATTTTCAAAAACATTTGCAACGCTCAGCGCGAAATATGATCATATATTTTTCTGGCGTGTTAAAAGAATAACGCTTAAAAATAAACCGTGAAAATACCTACTAAATAAGCTAAAAGAAACAAATTAAAAATTGAAAAGAAAGAAAAAAGGAATAACTAGAAAAAATCTCTCAGTCTCAGCAGACGACTGGCTGACTGACTAAAAATGATAAAACATGACGATCCTCATGATGTTTCACAACGACAACGATGATTGTCGTCTTGCGACTCGATGTACAACAAAATACAAGCACACGTAGAGCAATGCTAAGCGAATAGAAATGAGCAAAAATCAAACAAACAATGAACAAGCAAATGAGAGAGCAAACGAGTGAACGAAAGTCGTACCTTAGCGAATGCTAGAAAATGTGCAATGATCACAAATAATGAAGAGCACAAGACACAACAAACAACAAATATTGTAACTAGTTACTCTATTACTAGAGATAGAGCGAGAATTTGAATGTATGAACATTTTAAGGCACCCCAACAGCGGAACTGGATGAATTTTTGCACGGCGTATTAGCAGTTATAGCATAAACATTTACAACAACAATAAAATGTACAACATTAGCATCAACGTCGACGATCGTCATCGTTTTCAACTTCGTCATATTGATCGTGTTGAGTTATTTGGAAGCAAATGTTAACACCCTGTGACATTTATGACCTCTACATACAACACACATTGAAATCCTGCTGACCCCGTGTAATTCAAGGGTCAGCGTAACGAACTGATGAACAAATAATTTGTATTCACTCATCCTTTTCGTGAATGTGTTTAGTTTAGTATCACAATTAAAGGTATTTTTTTGGCTTTTGTTTTCAAAATTTTCATACACTCACACACACACACACACACACAAACAAATAACGTTGACATCTTGATTTAAAGGATTTTTGCAGAAATAGAAAAGTATACTGATGTCTATCTCATCAGTTCGCTACAAATGTATATTTTTACGAGTTGGAATTTTTAAATAGATTTCTTCACGCTATCTCTATCTCTTGCTTTTGGGCATGTGAAAATGTATTGGTAGTGTTGCAAGTTAGTAGTAGCACACGTTGCAAATGATTTCACATAATTGCTGACCATATAAATTTCGATTGACTATTGTTCTTCTATTGTTTCCATTGTTTGTACCCCGAAAAAAAAAATACAAAAATAAATTGAAGACGATTGTAGCATGATCATCGTCGTCCTGCTAGGAAACAAACAAATAGTTTTATCGCCTGAGATTTTTGGGCTGATTTGATGTTGCATTTTAGTTACGCTTTTAGTTTAGTTTATCACCAGATTATTTGTCATAATGAGTTTGACTTTATATTCCTGCAATATTGTATTGTAAAGTATTAGTCTTGCTATATTGCGTTTCCTTTTTTCTGTAGGCGTTTTCTAAAAGGTGGTGTTCAAATGCTCCCCCCAGGAATGTAGATTTCAACGAATTGTTTTGTAGGAATGTAATAAAATATATAGGAATTTTACTGAGTTGACTTTTTAACTTTTCAACATTAGTTAGTGTTTGATGGGTAATTTGTAGGTATTTATGGGGATTTTCTATAATTTTTGAAAGAAAAATCACATCTATTTTAAAACAGGTATAATTTAAGGACTATGGGTATTTTCATTTTCTGGGAAATGCCGAAAGTTGATTTTATAAATGACGTTGTTAAATATCCTAGAGGTAAATATTCATATAGACAAATGTTTAGCTATAAAAGCTTTGAGCTTCTTATGTCATTCTTTTGAGTTAAGCAGGTTAGAATTGTGTGTCATCTCCTTGTTTTTTTTTTTTTGTTCCATTATAAACTCATTTCTCCAATTAAACTTCGATCTTTATCAGTTCTGCAGTTGGCAAGAGTTAATGTTCTCTGAGTTATTGTTTCGGTGTTGTTGTTGTAACCGTACGATCTATTGTTGTTTATCTTTTTGGTATCAACTTTGTATGAAAATTTAATTTATATCATGATTTCAAAAACTCTTTATGGTGTTCCTTGTTTATTCATCGGATTTATTTTACTTGCAACGAACTTTTGGCAGAACACTTATATGCTCAGTAAATATGTTATTGATCCCACAATGGTAAAATGTTTGGTTAATCTGAATCGGAAGTAAAATCATAAACTAAATTCTCATAAAATGTGAGAGAGTGTATAAGTTTTTAATTTTGCATGAATGAGACGAAGACAGCAATAATTTCTGATCTCTCTCCTACAAACCCTAAAACTTGCGCAACTAAAATTGTCCAGTGTAAAGCAGGACTTACGTATCGCTTATTGAACACAAAATTGGTGGTTAATTGATCTCATTTGATCCTTTTACAGAATGGAATGAAGTAAATTTTCTAAAAAAAGCAAGAACTCTATCGGACTTAAAGACTTAGCAGATGACGCTAATTCCATTTATCAATGAATGAAATGAAGAGTCACCAATCGTAGTTGCTTTCTACTGAAATTACGTGATCTGAGTGTAAGCTAATGAAATTAAACCTAGACTCCTCTTCTTTCTTATCTTCGACATAGTTTATATGATCTTGAACATCAACATCCTAAAGTTCTTTGAACAGTAGTTGTGATGTACTTGCAGTATCGAGTATGATCGATAATTTTCCCTTTCATTGTGTTCACATCAATTGTAGTGTTTTTCAGGTTGAATTTTTTGCAATAGTATTAGCATGTACGGTCTCGATAGTCTGACGGCACTTCTTTCACTTTACTCTTATAGAAATAAAGATCAAGCGATCCAGCCCTGTCAGATCTTTTCAGAGACCCTACAGATAGGGATTATTATGGAAATGAACAGATGAGCTAACCGGAACGGAATCTGCTCTAAATATATCCTTGACGACGTTTTAGTAGCAACTCTGTTAGGTTGTATCAATTTTGATTAGGATTTGTTTTATCAATAGGCAGACGGATCTTCTTTCACTTTACTCTTATAGAAAGAAATATAAGGCGATACAGCCTTGACAGATCATTCCAGTATCTCTACACAGAGAAACTATAATGGAAATGAACATATGAGCCAGCCAGAAAGGAATCTTCTAATGGCTGACAATAGTCGGAATAACTTAGGTGAATTTAAATGGGATAAGCTCTTTCGGCCTTCTTTAAATGATAAACTCATAATATACCTTTAAACCCGAAATAGGCGGGATATATCGAGGTTAATACCAGTAATAACTGGACTGATTTATGAATATTACCTCATTCTTTGCGTATTCCCTGCTCTAGCCGGGGTCTTTACACACAGGTACTGTGTACCAGAACCAGAACGGAATCTGCTCTCCAACGTCATTTCAGTAGCAACTCCGTTAGATTGTATTAAATTTGTATTGGATTCTTTCTTCGAAATGATTAAAATAGATGGAATAACTAAGTCTTATCTAAATTATTTCAGCCATTTTTTAATGCTAAAACCGTAATACAGCTTAAACCCGAAATAGTCGGAATATATTATGATTCACAGCAGAAACGACTTGACTGGCATGGGCTTCCCGTCAATACAAACTGTAGCAGTTCCAAAGACAGGGAAAGTAAAGAGTTTGTCTTTCATATTCTTTGCGATTTCCCTGCTATATCCGCTTAACTTGCCAGTTACTTTATATCCAACCTGAGATATCTGGGTCTACACTTAATGTCTTCCTAAGATTTCTCTCAACTACGAACTGGATCTAATTACTATATACTACTACAACTGGCGAGTGGTACATTTATTAGAAAAGGACTTCAAAGGCAAAATATTAACTTGTTTTAGAGTGAGCATTAAAAATTCTTTGGTTTTATGAGAATGAGAAAATTTAAATTTTTATGCTTACTATGAGGAACTAAATAAAAACCGTTACAATTGTTTTCCAATTTAAAAAAGTCTTATCTCTTACTTTTTATTACATTAAAACAAAAGTAAATTTCCATGTTTTTTTTATAAAAATTTTATTACAAAATTATTGGCATATATACAAATTAGAAAATAAACACATCTGTCTCCCCAAAGAAAAATTTATAGAAATATTCAAAACATTTTGTTATCAATTCTAAATAGTTCAACTGCAACGTCATTTAGCCATTAGATATGGTACGTGTAACATTATGTTGCATATACATTCATACCTACCAGGTTTAATCGTAACACCTTTTCAAGTTTTTAACTGTTTTTTTTTTCGTTTTACAACATTCGTAGGCCATCTGTCAAACTGTAGATTGAGTGTCCTAAGAATTGAAACAAAAATATTGTTTGGGACTCTCGCTCTTATATAAAATACTTGTAACACTTTGACACTTTATTTTTTGTCACTTAATCAATGAATTGTTTTTCAATATTTTTTTTCTTTCTTATAAATATTTGTTTTTTTTTCTTAAAAATTCCTAGAAAATAAAAACAAGAAAATAGAAATGTTGTAATGTGTGCCAATATTTCTTATTCTCCTAAAAGTCGTATCAATTTTTGTTCTGACGTTAGAAAAGTGTGAAAAGGTTTTCACTACTCTTGCCATTGTTTTAAGCACAATGGTTGTACTATGTAATTTGTAACAATTGTGGCTAAAAACGTAAATTAATTAACCATGAAAATTACCATTAATATTTTTAGTTTATTCCTGGAAATTATTTTTTGATTTCGATTTTAAGCAGAACAAATTTCTAGTAAAGGTGAAATTTTTCGTTTTTGGGAAAAAATCTCCAAAAAAAAGAGAAATTGTTTCTAGTGTGGTCCAGTTTTGATAAATTTCAAGGATATAAATCAATTTCTATTTTCTGTCTTAATAAAATCCTATAAAGTATTTGATTACATGGTTTTGTTATTGTTTTATTTTAAAATTAAACTGTTTAATTTTCTAACAATTAATGAGTGAAAATAGTTTGGCGCCATTTATGGTTTAAACAATTTCATAATGCAGACAGAAGAAAAAAAAAACTATTAGAATAAATTTTGTAATTCTTATAGAATTTTGGCACTTAATAAACTAATAAAATTTACAAAATACCGGAAATATTTATACGAATAAATTCCCTACACTACCAACCACCCAAATTACAACAGACACGATCGCACACACTCATACACTTTCTTACTCACCTACAACTGCCAGTCAATAAAGATCACAAGGGAATAATGAAAAACCCCGACTTAAGGCGTTAATTATGGGAAATTCTTGATTACTCAGTCAGTCAGTCGCTGGTTTGTTCGTTTGTTCCTAAATTTTTAGTCTGGCACAATAATTAAGTAATATATTTTATTACTACAAACGATGGCACACGGTGTTGCATCGTTGCAGCGTGTTTGTATTAAATTGTAATTGTTGTTCGTTAAAATATTTTAGTGTTACAAACACTCTCTCTCCCATACAGCAGCACCACCACCATTAACAGTGATCCTCACCATCATATTCGTATTGCACATGTCACAAGCTCACTTTAAATAGAAAATCCAAAAGAAAAATCTTAAAATAACAAACACACACATATCAACAAATTTTCATTCATATAAATTTTGAATTTTTCTTTTTATTTTCCCTAAAGAGGCGGCCGTTTTTTTCTTTTTTCGTTTTCGTAAAACATGTCAAAGTAGGAAAATTGTTTAAAAAATATTTAAACTAAACAAAAAAACATATTCAGTCTCATATATATTAAATAAATACATACTTACATACCTTTATTTTAGTATTTTTATTACGAGTTTTTATTATTTTTATAATTTTTTTTTCACATTTTCTTCTTCAATAATCTTTTGCGTGTTTAAATATGTTTGTGGTTTCTCCTTTATTTGTTTTTAAACGTTTTTAGAGTTTTTTTGTTGTGGTTGTTGTTTTTGTTTTATTATTATTTTCTCATGTATACAGGTTGTTTGTTTAGACAATTTATTAATCCGAAAGTGTTGAATAAATAAAGACGCCATATACCGCCAAATACTTCTCTACTTACCACATAAGCAACAATAACAGAAACAACATACAAACAGAAATATTATTACCACAAATGACATGTGTTGCATTGAAAGTGTATTTGTATGTGTGCTTTGAAATGCAAAGAATGTAATCTTTATTTGAATTAATATGATCTTAGATCCTTTCTGAACTATCAAAAATCATGATCTTTAGGACTCAATTTTCAGATCTATTCAGCTGATCCACATCATAAATTTTCATTTCATGCTTTACTTAACTCAATCATGATCTTAGATACTTCCTGAACTCTCGAAAATCATGATCTTCAGGACCCTATTTTCATTAATGTTCAGTTCTATTCAGTTAGTCCACATCACACTTTACTTAACACACTCATTACGTAGATCCATGAATTCTACTGGTATCTAAATCACATCACTTTTAAGTTGGATCTAAGCCTATGCACATGACTTTTTTGATCAATTGTAATATAGTTGTATAGTTGTATTCTTTAACATACTATCATAGATTTTAGAGTTAAAGTCCTCAGGTGGCAGATATTTGGTTACGGCGAAAATCTTCCGAAAAAAGTTGTCCAGTATTGGAGTATTAATATATTATATATTATGTCGGAACTCCATCTCATAGTGCTACACGGAATGGGATGGTAAATGGCTTCACTTACCCGATTTGAACTGGAGTTTTGGAGAAAAAACAAGTGAAAATTCTTACTTTGGTCTATCCAACGATGTAGTTGAAACAGAAACTAAAGGCACTCCAACTTAAAAACTTAAACTGAA
This sequence comes from Lucilia cuprina, assembly GCF_022045245.1. NCBI lineage: Eukaryota > Metazoa > Arthropoda > Insecta > Diptera > Calliphoridae > Lucilia > Lucilia cuprina. The sequence goes on from NC_060950.1 coordinate 4,254,160, forward strand.
GGAATATGTAATCTTAGTTTTCATTATTTGAAACGATCGATTTTCTTTGAAGAACTTTATCTTTTTACTATTCTCAACTTTTCTAATAAAATATAATGTTGAATTTCGAAAAAGCTCTTTGAATGGAATCTTTTCTTTGCAATATTAGATTTTGAAAAAGTTTTTTGATAAGAACTGTAAATGATATACGAATCTCTCATCCTCTCATTATCTCAGGTTAACTAATACTTGCACGGCTTTCTGTCGAGAAATTACTGTCATCGTTTTAAAGTTCGGTAATTAGGTCTCAAGTCTAACATTGATGCGGAATTGTATTTATATATAACAATCTTGATAATTAAGTCTTTTAACTTTAACATCAAAGTAGAACTGTAATTCTAACTAAGTAGCTATTTATATTTGAATCTCGATAAATTTGACATTTTTCATTACCGATTGTCCTCGATTATGGAACTTAAAATAAATTAACTTCGATTCTCTCTAAAAAGAAAACAAGTAGGAAAGTATAGTCGGGCATGGCCGACCATATAATACCCTACACCATGAGTATATTTTTAAAATTTTTACTTTTTATAAAATTTTTATTTTTTTTATAAAGAAAGTTTTATGTTGAATATTACCAATAATTCCAAAATATTTAAGCAATTTATTGATAAAAAACTAAAATTTCTAAATGAGGCTTTATATAGGTCAAATATGACCGATCCTCGGTTAATTTGGGAAAAGTATATATTTCGAAATAACTTTTAGTTTTGTTGAGTTTCATTGCGATACAAATGGTTACAAGTCAATTTTAGACGTTTAAGTCATTTTTTGAAGGGGGGTTTGTATGGGGGCTAGGGTCAAATATAGGCCGATCCTTACGAAAATCTGCAGTGTCATTTATACTTATATAAAACTTATTTGTGCCAATTTTAAAGAGATAGCAGAATATTGACGTAATTATGGCATAAAAAGTTCAAATCGGGAGGTACGGTTGTATGGGGGCTAGGTGAAATAATGGACCGATTTCAACCATTTTCTATAGGCTTCGTCCCTGTGCCAAAAAACATACTTGGTCCAAATTTCATCATATTATCTTATAAATTGCGGTCTGTACCTTGCGCACAAGGTTTACATGGACAGCCAGCCAGCCAGACAGACGGACGGACATGTCTTAATCGACTCAAAAAATGATTCTGAAATGATCGGTATACTTTAAGGTGGGTATTGGACCAATATTTTTGTATGTTACAAACATCAGCACAAACGTATAATACCCTCCCCACTATAGTGGTGTAGGGTATAATGACAAAAATTGTAATGGCTTTCTCGATCGGACTTCTTTAAGCATGATTAGATAAACGTAATGATCGTGCAGATATTATCAAGACGAAAGAACCGATTAGTAACTTATTTTCTTATAAGTCTAGTTAATGATCGACTACGTACGTACATACCTAAATAAGCAAGTATTTAATTTTCCAAAAAGAACAACTACCTTTAAAACTCTGTCTTCTTGCACAAATATACATTTTTCAAATACTCTTACCATTTGAACATTTGTTGCAACTTACTAGTAAGTATTCAAGTGCATGAATCATTCATATTCATGTTATTTTTACGATTATTAAAAAGGATTTAAATTAATATTTTGTTAAGATTTTCTTTGACTTTAACCAAGTAAATAACGCTCACATGCATAAATGAAAATGAGGTGTTTTCCCACCACTCCACATCTATACGCACTTGTGTGTTTTTCTTTGCTTTGTGGAAAAGTTAAAAGGTTTATTTAGTTTTAAATATTTTATGTGTTTTTATTTGCTTTTTGTCTTAAAAAAAAGAAAGAAAAAAAAAACGGGAAAAAGTCAAGTCTTGACAATTTCAATAACCAATAATATTTTAACAATTTTTATGCAAGTGTTGGGAAATTTTTGTTATAGACAAAACATAAATTTGTATAATTGTATGGTGTAAATGAGTTGACGATGTTTTGAGTAGAAATTAAATGAGTTGTTTAATGAATTGTTAAAATTGTTAAACAAACAAAACGACACGTTAAATGATATAATAATTGCCACACAAAGTAATGTTTTTTCCCCTAGACTGACTTTAGTTTTTAATAGTGTTTCGACTTATGATGCCATCTTGGAGGGATTGTCACAAACACAAGTGACTTTAGTAAGTTAAGCATGTAAATTACTATTAATTACCTGAGTTAAATCCTATTGGGAAATTTTGTTTTAAACAAGGAAAACATTATTCCTGAAGATTTTTCAAATATAATATTATTTTTGAGAAAAAGTTTGAATCAATATAAATCATGTTTAATCAAAGCGAAATCAGTTTTGAAATATTTTCAGTTTCATTCAGACCTTAATTTTGACCCTTTTTTTATTTTCCTTAAATAAAATGTTTATTAAAGTTATGTTTTTAAAAATTTTCTAAAGATTCTTGAATTTTTATTTTAATAAGCTTTTGGAGCTTTGACTCAAAATTATTGAAAAAAGTTGATATATATTTTTTTCAAGAATTTGTAGTTAAACAAAAAATGTGTGGGACACATTTCAACATCAGTTCCCGTGTTGTTTTTTTCTGTGTGTGTGTGCGATAAACTTTTTGTCCTCAAAGAATGTACGACCCCTCACACACATCAATCTTAGGATTTAAAGCTGTCTCCTCTTGATTTGACTTTTTTGTGATAATCAAGTATAAACATTTTTATCCTGCTTTAGAGCTAGAGTATACACAGAGAAAATGTTTGATTGTGGTAACAATAATCTAAGAACGACATAATAGAGTCATATTTCATTATATTATTTTCTTATTTATCATGATATGATCTTAATATGTTCTGAAGTTTAAAGTTAACATATTATTGCTTAAAAAACATATTTTGTTTTAAAATAATCATAAAATGATTCAAAGTTATCATATTATGATTCAAAATTCTTCCACTAAAGTTATTATTTTATGCTCCAAGGTAATCATATTATGGCTTAAAGAAAAATTATGTTGCAAAGTTGTCATATTATGATCCGATATTTTATAAAATAAAATAATTATGTGCGATCATAATATGATTTGTTTGTACGTTAATGCATTAGGGCTAGAGTGCACGCGGAGTAAAATATGATTGTGGTAACCATGACCTAATAACGACACATTATCATGGTTGTAATCAAAGCTTATTAACATAAAATATAGTCGTAATATTTCAATATGTTATTTTCCTATGATCTTCGTATGTTCTGATGTTCAAAGTAATCATATTATGGTTTACAATAATCATATTATGGTTGAAAGTCAAACTAAGTATCATGGTTTAAAATAATCATTATGATTCAAAATAATCACATTATGATCCTATATTCTACAAAATAAATTCATTATGTGTAATCATAATTTGATTATTTTGTACCTTAATATGATTGATTTAAACCAGAACATGTTTGTTGTAAACCCTAATATAATTACTTTGGAGCATAATTTGTAAAGTCAGTTGTCGTTATCTTTCTGAAATATTGTATCAAAACATTATAATGTTAAATTTTTCGAAGGATATTAGATTGATACATAAGTCCTCTAGGATCTTAAAATTTTAGATTTTAATTAGCAGATAGGCATTTTATAACTGGAATCCTTCTGTAAACTTATTAAAGTAAAAATTTCAGAAAAATAAGTTCCAACCAGATTGATCTAAACTCAACAAAAACCTTGTTGATTTAAATTTAAAGTCCTTAATAAACATCTTGCACTGTAATCCACCTCATCTTATACTTTTCTACAAATATTTTAACAAAGTAGATTTGCAATAAATTTATTTTAGTTTTTTGTTGTTAAACATTTTTTCACAGTGAATTCGTGCTTAATTGTTGTTGTGCGAATTTAACGCATTTTTCTTGATGTTTTACAAAACATTAAGAAAAAAAACTTTAGTGAAGAAACCCACAACAAATGTCAACTGTTATTCACAAGTTAGTTAAACAATATCTTAACGAATTTACACAGAGATGAGACCAAATAAAAGAAATGATCAGTAAGACATACAAAACATAAGGATTCCACAATATGATCATATAAATGATCATACCATAAATTGTCATGATGATGTAGCATGGTTTAGTATGCCACTCCAGCGTATCGTAGCGTAGAGATATTCGTCATCCGCTTGTCTTCAACTCATCATAGTTTTTATGGGCCTTCACAGATTTCGACAGTTTTTAAGCAGTTTTTTTCATATAGCAAAAAGCGTTGATGGATTTTTTTGTATATATTTTCTTGAGCATAAATGTAAGAGGCCATTCATTCTATTTTAATTTAATGTTTTAAATAGCTTTAAGCCTTTATTTTTTTAGTTTTAAGCAAAATCACTGTTGACCACTTTGTGGTCATTGTCGTTCCCAAAAAATAACAAACAACCGACTTTTTGTGACAGTAAGAATTCACATTTTTTTAAGTTGTTTAAGGTTTTCTTTGCTTAAAGAAATTGCAGTTTTTTCATATGAAATTCTTTAAACTCAGAGTTTTTGTATGTCTGCCCTTTAGGTTTTTTATCCAAAGTTCTGTGAAACTCTCCGGAGACACAATCAGCAATGAACAAAAACTAAAACCCACTATTTTTATATAACAAAAAAAAAAAACTGACAGAAATTTTGCTCATTTCTTAAATCAAGGATTAGTTTTTGCTCGTTCACTGAATGAGTGGATCCTCCACAAAAAAACTTGCACCTTAGTTTGTTTAACATTCACTAAATCTGCCAATAATCATAAAAGATTTATTTATGTTTCTTTTTTGTGACTTTTTTTAAAAATATTTTTCTTTCTTCAAATGTATTGCAAACTGTAAATTTTGCATTGCAGATTGAATCTGTCAAAAGTTTTGCGATTTATTTTTTAACAATTTAAAATAATGTTTAATGTAATGGCCTATGTCACAGGGATAATTTTGAAATTCATTCTAAAAAGTATGGTTTAATTCTAGTTTTGACATCCTGTATAAGAATACTTTAACTTTATTGTAAAATATTTTTTATTAAAGAAATAGTTTTTCATTAAAAAAGCTTTTTAGTAATGGAATTTTTCATTTTTTTAAGCTTTTTTCAATATAAGTTAGTTTTCAGTATTTTTTATTTACAAGTTTTTAAAATAAAAGCTCTTTTTCTATAGGAAATTTTTCAATAGAAATCTTTGTTCAGTTTAAGAGTCATTTCAGTAAAAAACCTTTTTTCACTTATGGGATTTTTTATTAAAGTAAGCAAAGCTTAAAAAAGAAACTACAAGAACTTTTTTACTAAATCTTCTTTTTTAAAAATTTTCATAAGAAAATTAGTTTTTCGATAAAAAAAGCTTTTTCACTAAAATTTTTTCCCTCAGAAAAAATATGTTTTCACTGAAAGAATAATTATAACCTAATCTTATTTTTAACGATTTTTAAAAAGGATTTGAACTATAAAAGTTTATTTTCATTATTAAAGCTTTTTACTTTAACAACTTTTTTACTAAGAAAGTTTTTTATTGAAATTATATAATCTTCTTTTTAATAAATTTTCAATAGAAATTCGTTCTCAATAAGAAAGCTTTTTCACTAAAAAATTTTCCCCAGAACCTAATCATATTTTTAACAATTTTTGAAAAAGATTTCGAACTTCAAAAGTTTATTTTGATTATTAAAACTTTTTGTCACTTTTTAACTAAAGTTATTTCTATTAAAGCTTTCTGAGTAAAAAGTACACTTCTTTTTCGATTTAAGCTCTTTCAAAGTATTTTTCAATATAAAAGCCCTCACATACCTCAATCTTAGGACTTTTTAACTAAAACGATTTCTAGTAAAGCTTTCTCAGTAAAAAGTACACTTTTTTCGGTTTAAGCTCTTTCAAAGTTTTTTTTTCAATATAAAAGCTCTCACATACATCAATCTTAGGATTTAAAGATCATAACATGTCAATAGATTACCATACTATTGACATGTTATGATCTTAATATATTTCAAAGTTTAAAATACATAATCATATTACAGTTTACAATAATCATATTACGATTCAAAGTAATCGTACTATGATTTTATATTCTATTACTAGAGTAATTATTTTATGATATTTATTTTATGTTTAAAGTAAAACTATGAATTTTTATATTGATTCTCATTCTCATTCAAATGTCTATTAACTTAAAAAGCTTTTTCTTAAGAAAGGAGTTTTTCATTATAAAAGAATTTTTTATTGAAACAAGTGCTTTTCGCTAATAGATCTTTTTTCAACTGAAACTCCAAGTTTGTAGCCCTCTATTTGTACTCCAATTTGATTGATAGTCATCCTTCTTTTAAATAATTTAAAGTGAACAAATTTTAAAACTTATAAAAGCAAAAATTAAACAATAAAATTAGCTTCGATTGGTTATTAACAGACATTCATCCATATATTTTTAACAAAAAACTAACCGATTGTCCGGCCATCAAAACAGGAGAGGGCAGGCTTTCAAGATGGCGTTTTAGCTAAAAACATGACTTAACAGAAAAACCTAAACATACGTATACAATATTTATTGTTTTCCAAGAATGAATGGAAAATAAGCCATAATCATCATCACCATCAACTGTTAAGAGAGAAAGATACTGCAAACTAAATGACAGACGGACGGACGGACAGACAAATATACCGACATGGAGTTAAATGGCCCGATCACAGCTAACATGGTGGCCAAATTAATAAAAAAGCAACAACAACAACAACTAGCACATTAAGAAATATTGAAAAAAAGTAACACATACCTCAGAAAAAAAAGCCACCACCACCAACCAACATTTAAGCCAAGTTGAAACTCTACTTATTACCAATACAAGAAAAAAAACCAACATACGCTCACTCATACCCCTTATAAAAAAACAAAAAGAAAGAGATATTATATTAATAACCAAAAAATAATAAACACATAACGCTTCAAGCGTTTTTATAACCATTAACAACAACACAGAACACGGCAAATTACCAAAAAAAATAAAAGAAATCCAACAGATACCAACAGGCGAATGTCTGAATAAGTGTTACATAGGAGGTCCATTTTTTCGGCTAAAGCGTCAAGGTTCACGCACTTAACTCTTAAAAAAGAAATATATATTTATTTCAATTCACAATAAAAAGGGAAGTAACCAGAAGAATGAGAAAAAAACAGTTTCTTTTTGTTGTTGTTGTAGTTGTAGTTAATATTATTACTGTATCTTTCAGTTAATAACTGCAGCCAGTCGATACATTAAAAAATAAGTAGAAAATAAAAGCAACCTGGCTTATTTAGTTACGCTTAGATGACAAAGTAGAATAAAAATTATTAACTTCAAGTCATACTTTAAACACATACACACACACGCATACAATTTATTAATTTATGTTTCCTGGTGTAAAATACCCAAAAGTAAAGTGTATGTATGTTACAAAACGAAAAAATGCATTAAATATATTTTACCAGTTCGTAAATGATTGTTAAAAACCCAAAATTAAGAAATTATTTCTCAAACTACAAACAACTGGGTTTGGCTTGGTTACAGTTTAATCTATAGATCATTAGTTAATAATAGGTGTTAAACCTTTTTGCTTTTTTTTCATCTATATTCTCCTACTCTCTCCTGGTATCTTTCATTTTTTTTTACAAAATTATAGTTAATCTTTATTGAAGATTTTCAAAATTATGGTAGGAAATCTATTATCCATATTGGTTATTTGATTTAGCAAACACAATTACTAAGCACTTTTTTCCAACCACTAGTGTCGGCAAACAAACACCAACGCCACTTACTGCTATTGCCAGCCATGTTTTTGATATCAGACTATAAGATCTAAATTTCAAAATGGCTTCATTTTATATTATATTCACTGTAATAGTAATAATAATAATGTAGAATAATGATAAAATTTAAATTATTCATTATTTTATTACGAGATATTTTAACTGTTTTTCCGGAAAGTTATAATTTTAATATAATTTATAGTCTTTGAATAAAACCGTTAAAAAAAGCTTTTATTTTACAAAGCCACTCATTATTCAAATTACATTTTATTTATATTTATTAAAAAAGTAATAACACTTTATTCACTCAAAGAAAAATCTGTTTCTTTATTAAATGTTTATACCCTAAACCACTATAGTGGGGAGGGTATTATACGTTTGTGCAGATGTTTGTAACACACAAAAATATTGGTCCAATACCCACCTTAAAGTATACCGATCGATTTAAAATCATTTCTTGAGTCGATTAAGACATGTCTGTCCGAATGGTTGGCTGGCTGTCCATGTAAACCTTGTGCGCGAAGTACAGGTCACGATTTTCAAGATAATTTGATGAAATTTGGACCAAGCTTGTTTTTTGGCCTATTGAGAATGGTTGAAATCGGTTCATTATTTCACCTAGCCCTCATACAACTTTTTATGCCAAAATTACATCAAATATTCCTTTATCTCTCTAAAAATTGGCACAAATAAGTTGTATATAAGTATAAATGATCGGCCTTTATTTGACCTTAGCCCCCATACAAACCCCACTTCAAAAAATGTCTTAAACGTCTAAAATTCACTTGTAACCCATATTATCACAATGAAACTCAACAAAACTAACTGTTATTTAAAAATATATTCTTTTCCCAAATTTACCAAGGATCGGCGCATATTTGACCTATATAAAGCCTCATTTAGAAAATTTTTTTTTTTATCAATAAATTGCTTCAAAATACTTTGGAATTAAGGTAAAATTCAACATAAAAGTTTCTTTATGAAAAATAAAAAATTTTAGAATATACTCATGGTGTAGGGTATTATATGGTCTGCCATGCCCGACTATACTTTTCTACTTGTTATTCTTAATTTAATGTTGAAAATATCTTCAAAATTTACTGTTACTAGCATGACCTTGTTAAAGAATTCTTTAAATAACACAGGCATAAAAATTAGTAATACAAAGATCAAAGTACACTTTTCTAAAGTATTGAGCCCAGAAGAATCTTAATCAGAATTTCTCCATCAATACTTAGATATCGTGTGCTGGAGTAAAAAGAATTTTTGTCACGTTATAACTGTTCGAATAGAACTTTATTAATAAAATATTGTATGTGAAAGCTTTAAAATTAAAGCTTTAACATTAAAACATCTTGATACCTTATGTCTTGATAAAAATAATAAATTGATAAAAACTGTATTTTTTTCAAATTTCACATTTTTCTAAACCTTCTGATTTGTTTTGAAATCTTCTGTAGTTTATGAGATATCCTCCGTTGAGGTTGACTGACGGATAGGCATCGTTAAGTCGAATCCGAAAGCGATTCTGAGTCGCTTGGGTTCCACAAATTTGGTTGTTCTAAGCAATATTTATGCCAAAATCTATGATATTTCAAGATTTAGGTGATGAAGAAGATAATAGAATAAATTTTTAAAAGGCATATCAAAATTTTACAAAGAAAGTCTTGGCGCTACTATAATGTCTCTAAAATAATCAAAAATGGTATATTTTAAAAAATTTAGGACATAATATCTGAAACTTAAAATTCGAATTCAGCGCTATATTGGTCTCAGGGAAATGAATATCAAATTTTGTGGCCTGTGTAATTATGATTACAAAATAAATAGATAGGTTAGTTAGGCAACTAGTTAGTAAGTTAGTTAGTGACAGACAAAGTTAAGTACTTAGGTGTAATCCTCGAGACACCACATTGTAGATAGGATCAACAAAGCACATCGGTGCTGGGAGATATATAGGAGAACTATACTCATGAAATGGGGTCTTAGTCCTACTATGACAAATTGGCTTTATAAATGTGTAATAAGACCAATTCTAGCTTATGCTTCAATAATTTGGTGGGTGCTTTAGACAAAAAGTGCAATATCAAACTACTACAGGGAGTTCAGTGTACATTCTGAGTGGGTATAAGTGATGCCATGTGTACTACTTCAACCAAGGCTCTGGAAACGTTGCTAGAAATTCCACCCATTGAAACATATTTAAGATATAAGGCGACGCTTACAGCCGAACGGATCTTTACTTTAGGTGAACTGACCGAAAGCGGTTATAGGACAGTATACATCAATGTATACTGGACACATTGGAAGGTTAAATAGAATCATCGGATGTGCCTGATCGAATACCAGACACAGAATATGTTGGAAACTTTAAAACGCTGATCCCAGATAGAATGCCTTGGTCAAGCGGAACATTAGAGCAAATACCAATAGGAATCCGTTGTTACACGGATGGCTCTAAATTGGAGGATAAAATCATAAAACAAGCTTTCAAACAGAAGTACGAGCAGTAACGGAATGCGTAAATTGGATTAGAATAAATATGGCGACATCCAGAAGGCAATTAGGGCTTTATCAGGGGATAGAACTAAATCTAAGACCGTATTGGATAGTAAGAAAGCTTTAACTGAATACTGTTCCAGATGTAAGGTTCACATCTTATGGGTACCAAACCACTCGGTAGTAGTCGGTAACGAAAGAGCGAATGTATTAGCTTTAAAGGGAATGGAGCTCGAGGCAGTAAAACAAACCATTCGACGCAACAAAAGCTGAACTAAAAATATGGGTGAGAGAATACCATAAGACTTCTTGGAATAATGAAACAGTGGTTAAAACCACGAAAATCCTATGGGGTGACCTTGATGAGAGCAAGACGAAAAATCTCCTCAAAATGAGCAAGTCTGAAGTTAGTATGATAGTACGTATTCTGAGTAGACACACAGGATTACGAGCACATTTATACAAAATTGGATTCAGACGTATGTAGAGCATGTGGAGAGGACAGTGAAACTCTGGAGTACTTTCTTTGCCACTGCCAGGTATTCGTCGAAGATCTAAGTTAATTGGAAGTGATGTTATTGCGGAAATAACATTCCTGACTAAACTGAGTTTCTCCCACTTTTTTTCTGGATAAGGAGCGCACAACAGGCCCGATTGTGGCCTAGGTGTATTTTTTCAGATTTGATGTAGTATACATTCTCCTATCAACCTAACCTAAGATAGATAGTTAATTTGTTATTAAACCTATGACGTATTGTGTCCATCTCTACCAGTGGCTCGGTAGGGAAACGACTCTAACTCCGGTCTCCAAAATTGAACATTAAATCGAAGGCCACAGTCTTATTTCAATAAAATTTATCACCAATGAATTTCTTATTAACTATTTCAAGCTAAAACAACTCAAAACGGCAAGTAATTATTGACTGATAACCAAAACAATACCTCTTTCTATATTACCCACATTTACTCCCAAACTTCCAAACATAGAAAGAACTTTAAATTGATGTTTTAAATTTTCTTAACAAAATGGAATGCCATTATCTAGGCCCATAAATATTTTAACTGTGCCAGTAAGTAGATGCTTTCAAAATAAATAATCGTAAGGAAAATGCTCTTGTAAAATGACCACATAAAATATAGAATTTAATGTTGTTGCATATGTGTGGTAGTGAGTTTTTTAGGAGTGTTTCCATGAGTGTTTTAAGTGTGTGGCGATGTTGGCTATGTTGCTGCTGCATATTTGTGGCTTTTACTTTTTCCGGTCATCACAAATTATATAATTATCACCTGAATTTTTGTGTGTTCGTTTGTTATTTAGTTATTTAGCTTATCAGCGATTAAAATCTTTCCCAGCCAACCTGCTTTTCTACAAATTCCACCACAACACTCTATGGCGAGTGAATAAGTGCCAATGTATATACCACCTCTTTTCAAGTTGATCTTTATTTTTTTATGCGTTTTTTTTTTGTTGTTTCTTGTAAATTTTAATACAAATGAACAACAAATACAAATGCCATCATCCATAGAGTAGAATAAAAAAATACAAATAAAAAACTATAAGAAACTAAACTGAAAAGCGAGCGGGTTTTATGGTTCAAAAGGGGCGCTGACGTTCAAATTTTCAATTTGTTACACTTTATGTCTTAATTTAATATCTGTGCATCCTTATCTGCACTCTGTGCCGCTTAGCTCTTGCTCCTCTTTGTGTTTGTAGGCAAGACAAAAATTCAGGTGAATAGTAAATAAAATTTTAAATTATATATACGAATGTGTGTGAAAATACATATATGTATTTTGTATGTGTGTTTCTTCATTAAATACCATTTAGAATGGCCATTATTGGATTGCTATCATCAGGGGTACTCCAACAGTGTATGTGTGTTCTAGTTTTTAATTCTTTAGAATTTAATACCACCCAACATGTCTTTGCTACTAAACTTCTTTGGTAGCATTTATTTTTATTTACTTAGTTTTTGGTTAAAAAAAATAATTTTTTAAAATTTAAATCAATATTTGGTTTTATTAGGAAAATAAACAATTTGTAGGTGGTTTTAAAGTTTAATTCCACGCATGCGTAACTTTTTTTAGAGCGTTAGAAGTGGGTGTTAAGAATTTGATTCTCCATTACAATCAGACTTTTTTGTGTCATGTAAACTAATATGTTTCGAAAAATTTATGGAACATATAGTTTTTTTGAGCAATATCTTTCTTCCATTATAGACTAGGCTATAGGCTGCATTATAGGCTAGTAAATAGATAAGACTACAAACTACACCTTATATTAGAATATAGACTAGACAATAGACTAGACTATAGACAAGAGTATAGACAAGTCTATAGCCTAGACTATAAACAAGACTATAAACTAGACTATAGACCAGACTAAAGACTAAACTATAGAATAGACTATAGACTGTAGGCTAGACTATAGAATAGACTATAAACTAGAGTATACACTAGACTATAAACAAGAGTATACACTAGACTATAGACTAGACTATAGACTAGACTATAGACTAGACTATAGACTAGACTATAGACTAGAATATAGACTAGACTATAGATTAAACTAAACCAGACTATAGACTACACTATGGATTATACTATAGTCTAGGCTATAGACTAAACTGTAGACTATAATATAAATTTTTCGAAGTAGTTTATTTAAAACCTAGACAAAATCGGTGGGAGTTCTACCATCAAGTCCAACTAAACTTTTTAAGTTAAATAGAGATTAAATTTTAAATCGAAGCTTTCAAATGCTTTTTATCAATGAATGGTTTGTCTTTTTGTTCGTTGTGGAAGAGGTAATACGAGTTTTGTCGTCTGGAAAAAACTATATCAAACATTCAGATATTACATATAATTTCTACTTACACCATATTAAACTATAATATAGGAGTATATGTAGTTTATTGTTTTTAATATGTTGGTGGTAAAAAGGACAACAATTTTGACGTCTCAATTTTTTTACGCAATTCCAAGAATAATAATGTCAACGCCTTTTTAATACGCCTATTGGCAACATACAACCAATATGGACATTATTGAGCTCAATTAAGCCCATGAAGAAAACAAAAACAACAAAAAATCAATCAGGGTGGTCTATGTTATTCTCAGGTACAAATTGCATTCAGAAACTGTAATTGCAACTGAAACTACTACTGCTGCCATTATGGTCATAAATATAATAAAAACTCATTAATACATATTAAAGGCAAAAAAACACTAAAAGAGAAAAGTTAAAGACACAATAAGAAAACGGTAAATTGCAATAAAAATCACCTCACACAAAACACACAGAAGTCATCATCATGATCTCATCATTATCAGACGACATACAGAAAAAAATACACATGCAGGCACAGTGTAACTCTTAAATCATACAAGGCAATAGACCCATAGACCACCCTCATGCATTGTTTTTTTCTTAACAATTTTATTTCAGTTTTTCGTTTTTTGGTAAGAAAACATGTCATTTATAGAAAATTAAGAAAGAACACAACAAAAACAATAACAATCAGAAGATTGCAAAAGATTTTTGCCAATTGAACAAACCGACAAAGACAACCTGAAGTGTTCTCTCGCACAAGAGGCGTTTATCTCTTAAACTAAACTCAACTACAAACTACTTTCATATGATCATGCCAATGAAGATGATGATCATGATTATTGGAACAGTAGTTCATTCGTTCTCTAAACTATTGTAGTTGGTAGCAATAACAGCCCTAACCTCACAATTGCATGATATTGAGAGTTTAGTTTGATGATATAGAGAGAGTTGTTATCCTTTTTTGTGTTGTGCGCCTGCATCTCTAGCAACCCCATGTTCCTGCTGTCATCATCTTAACCAAAATTGTTTACTGAAATAAAATAAAAACAATAATAAACTACATACGATTACAAGATTCCTCTTTCTTTCTTTATTTATTTCTTGCTTTCAACTCTTAAGAATGAAGTTGGTTCCAAATGGGAAAAAAATATTTCACAATTTCACAAAATCAAAAGGAGACATGATTTCAAGCTGTGCTGCTATTGAACAGGAAACAACGACAACAAATTGATGGGAATTATTATTGTAACTAAAAAAATTTAAAAAAAACTTATACACACACCAATACGTAAATGATATAGTACGACCCGAGTACGATCACTGAGAGAGTCAATAGGAAAGAATAAATAAGTACAAAACTAAATAAGTTAATAATGTCTTCATTATTGTTTTGAAGCGTATCTAATGTGGTTTACACATATTAGCCACCTTGGAGTTAAAAAACAACAACTATTTCATACACTTACAACATATTTACTTACTACTAATAATATCAGCATCATTTAGAGTAAAGAAAAAAACTAGCAGTTGGTTCTCAGATCATGCCAGTAGAAATGATGATTTTCAAAAAAAAAAAAAAAAATAGAGAAACAACAAATTCTATAGTTTAGTGGAGAAAGATAAAAATGGAATGAAAATGAATATGTATTAAAAAGATAAGTTACGCCAAGTTGGTGGCCTAATATGGGTTACCGTTTAATAAACATTTACCCAGCAACAATATCTTAATAGAGAATTATAAAATGGAGTTAGATTTAAAGAGAAAAAAAAGGTGTTATAAACTAAATTCAACAAGTCATTCTTTAGTATGACGCTTTTTAAGAATTCTAGTTGTTTTTTTCATAATTCCCACGGTTATTGTTTAAGCCTAAGTTGGCCAATGAGGAATCGCTTGACGAATATTATCAAATGATTTTTAAACAATATTTTTTTTACTTAGCGAAGATTATAAATTAAATTATGAGTAATTGAGGATTATAATCCATTATTACAATAATGGATTTATTTTCGAAAGCAAATAGTTTGCGACATTTTTCCGAGCGTTGTATCGTTCATACGAGAACTAACTACCGAAAAAAAGTATTTCTCAGATCGATAATTTCCACCGCATTTTGTTTAATGCAGTACTTGAAAAAAATTTTTCTCAGAAGACTTTAAATTAGATAACTAAAATCTACAATAATTAGCTGGTATTTTTGTCCTTAACTATTCCCCTAGTTTCAAGGTCAAGTCTAGGTTATAGTCTAGTATATAGTATAGTTTAAAATCATAGTCTACAGTCTAGAACATAAACTATGTAGTGTGTAGTGTATAGCGTTTAGTCTTTGGTCTTGTCTATAGTCTAGTCTATAGTCTAGTCTATAGACTAGTCTAAAGTCTAGTCTATAGTCTAGTCTATAGACTAGTCTAAAGTCTAGTCTATAGTCTAGTCTATAGTCTAGTCTAAAGTCTAGTCTATAGTCTAGTCTATAGTCTAGTCTAAAGTCTAGTCTATAGTCTAGTCTATAGTCTAGTCTATAGTCTAGTCTATAGTCTAGTCTATAGTCTAGTCTATAGTCTAGTCTATAGTCTAGTCTATAGTCTAGTCTATAGTCTGGTCTATAGTCTAGTCTATAATCTAGTCTATAGTCTAGTCTATAGCCTAGTCTATAGTCTAGTCTATAGTCTAGTCTATAGTCTATTCTATAGTCTAGTCTATAGTATATTCTATAGTCTGGTCTATAGTCTAGTCTATAGTCTATAGTCTATTCTATAGTCTAGTCTATAGTCTATTCTATAGTTTGCTTCTGCGATTCAAATTTGTTTTTAATAATACACAACTTAAAGTGTGGAACTTTATTTATGTTGAATTAAGTAATATTTAGCTACCTCATCAGTAGCCACCATTTTTAAAGCTTTTTTGTTTTTTAATCTAAAAGCCATTTTAACTTCTGGCTTATATATTTTGTTAACTTTTTCTTTTTTATTTGTTTTCATTTGAATTATGATTTGGAATTGTTTAAAATTTTTATATTTATTTAATGTTTTTTCTTTGTTTTGTTTTTTAACAATATTTTATATGCAAAGAGTGTTTTTTTCTATGTTTTGTTATATTTGTATTCAGTAGATATTTAGATGCTGAGAAAAGTTAATATTTATGTTGACTATTGGTTGTTGGTGGCATTTTGTTGCTGTTGTTGTTATTTTAAAAATCTTAACAAATCAAGTAATCAAGTGTGACATGTTGTTTGTCAAGAGTAAAAGGTTGTCGATCATTAACAAAGACAAAACTGAAATGTTATAAAGAAGCTTTTAAGTTTAGCTACTAAGTAGACTAACAAAATAAATAATGAAAAATGATATTGGTTGATGAAGCATTTAGAGGTTTTGAATATGAATTAATATTATAAATATTATTAATAGTATTTACTTTTCCACAGCCTCAATAGATTAAGTTTTAAACATTAAATTTTTTTAATGTTTAATTTTAAATTGGTATTAAAAAAATATTTAAAAATGAACCCTTACATCTGAAACAGTTTTCCAAACATTAATGCATTAATGCAGTGTTTTTTAATCTCCCTTTAAGATGTTTTGTTAAAACTCCTCTACATATGTTAAAATATTTGCAATACAATGACTGTTGCTTAATTTCAAATTAGCACTCTTTATTCTAATATTTTAACATTTCCTACTTAGATATCAATGAATACAGTGATCATCCGGTCTCTTTATTTAAATCAATTTACCCTCAAAAAACATCAATCAATTAACAATAAAATAAAATCCGATATTGCGTATCCACCACAAATGATCACCAGGCAGAAGAGAAAAAACATACAAAATAACAAAAACATACTTACATCAAAATGCAATTTGGCAAAAAACAACAAAATTAAATTCTTTATACAATAAATAAATACTTCTTCAGATACCAAAATGCGAAACAATATACTAAAGACAGACAACAACAAAAAGAAATACATGTGAGGAGGATTAAAAAATATATTGAAGAGGTTCATTGATGTCAAATCAACAACCAAACAAACAGTAACGTATGTGCAACAAACCAACAAAAATAACAAATACATTGTGACATTGTTACACATTTCTAAATGTTGTTGTTTTTCATTTTTTACATAAATGAACACGATTTGAAAAGAAAAACAAATTAGTAGGTATTTGAAATCCAAAAAAAAAAATACTTTCTCCCTTTAAGGACTTTGTCTGTCTGTTTGTTTGTTATTTCATTCATAATCCAAATTAACAAAATACAGATCAGTTACATTTAACAAGGAGCAAACACCAAGAAAACATTTTGTTATGTTTGGTTGGCATTCAAGTGGGAATTTAAGAAACATCCACTCAAATCGAATCAAATACTTCAATGTTGTACACCATTAATACATTTTTTGGTACATTTTGTTATCACATGCAGTATGTGAAAAGAAAGTTCATTTGAATATGTTCACAAGATATTCAATATGTAATATTTCAATATGTTCAGCCAGTTTTTTAAAGCAAACACAATTTGATTTTTGCAAATACTCAGGATTTTAAAGGAATGAAATCAGTTCTCAATTTCAGACTACAAATCCACCAACTAACTAACTAACTAACAAACTAACTAGCAAACTAACAAACTAACTAGCAAACTAACTAGCAAACTAACTAACTAACAAACTAGCAAACTAACAAACTAACTAACTAACTAACTAACCAACTAACTACTAAACTTATTACTGACTACCTCACTATCTAAGCAACTAACTAACTAAGGGGCGCGGTCATATGATACCCTACACCAGTAGTAAATAAAAATCTGATTTATTTTTAATAATAAAGTATTCACATCGAATATTACTTTGATTCGATTTATTAACGAAAAACTAATTTTCTAAAAGAGTCTTCATATGGGGGATAGGAGCAAATATCGAGCGATCCCGATAGAATGTGCTAGATAGATTTAGATTAATATAGTACTTGTCTGTGCTAAATTCTATCGCAATATTAGTGTTAATAAGTGAATCTGGGGGTTCAGTTGGGTAATTGACCGACTTCAACCGTTTTCAATAGGCTTTGTCTTTAGGACGTATATGACAAATTTCACGAAATTTTCGATCTTTTCCTTGATAACATTTACATGAACAAACGAACGGAAATTGTTCAATCGACTCAGAAGGTATTTCTGAGACAATTGGTGTAATTTAGTGTTAATAAGTGAAATTATTTCATTAGGCTTCATCCTTGGGTCAAAAGTTATTCTGAGTCAATCGCTATAATTTAGAGTTCATAAGTGAATTAATTTTAATAGGCTTCGTCCTTGGGCAAAAGAAACGTATAAGCAACTTTCATCAAATTTTCGATCTCGACTTTGAATGCAACATTTAAGGTCGGGGGAACGGACGGTGGTGTCCGGACAGTAGTGGTGTAGAGTATAAATATAATAAAAAAATTAGAACAAATTTCGAGATAAAATTGAACTACATTTTTCTATCTCTGCTTCACTGCTTTTACAGGCCTTACACTAAGTGAAGGTAAAATTTTTGCATAATTTTTTAAGCGTTTATTATAAAAATTCCCTTCTTGTATTTGTTAAGGGTCAGGAAGTGATTTTCCAATGATTAACTTTTTTAAATATTTCCAAAAAGAATAAACTATAACAACAACAGAAAACAAACATTAAAGATTGCTCTCATTCGATAAGAGTTTATTTAGGAAAAAAGATTTATTTCTTAAAAAAAACAAACAATAGGAGCAACAATATTATGATCGTCAGTCTTAAAACAATTTCTGATCTCTGGTAATCTTATATGCATACGAGTTTAAAAAAGATTCCTTTGCTTCCTACCATTCCACTGAAGCATTCACATGTGAACAATTAAAATGTTTATTGTTGCTACTCCTGATAAATGCTCTCCGGCATTTTATGTATCATTTATATTTGATCTTTATTTCTACTTCTCTCTCTCTCTTTCTTCAGCGCTCTTTTTAGCTTTGTTCATCCTTCATTCAATTTGAAGCTGTCATCATAGACAAAATAGTTTTTATCTTTAAGAAACCATCTCCGCTAGATATATTTAGATTCTTCTTTTGCTTTTCTTCGCTCTTTTCGTTGTCTTTATGGTTTTTTTATATGATGTGATCTTAAGTCAACAAAGATGCTAAAGATTTAGATTGAAATTTAAAAAGAAAAAGATTTTTTTCATTCATGAAAAAGGCCAACGGCGCTAGTTTATTTTATTAATGTAAATGACAATTTTTTTGAAGTTGTTCTTTGAGTGTACACGTATATACTTATGTATGTTTATGTGTGTATGAGTGTTAATCGATCAAGTAAAATTAAAATGATCTGCATAGAAACTGAATATGATGTTGATAATGGTTAGTGATTATAAAAATCTCTCGTATGTTCGTCACTTAAAAGAGGATGTAGTGTTTGTACAGCTCTGTTTTGAGAAGGTAACAGAATTAGTTCAGCGACTGATTCTTTACGGACAGAGGACAGTTAGTATTTCAACACTTTAAAAGAAGGGCAATTGTATCTTTGTTATAACATAATTAAGTTATTGACCCAAATTTTATCTTCATATAAAAAGGCACTTTAACTCTACTGTCATAAAACGGCTGATATTTTATAGTTGAGAAGCATGTTTATTGCCATTATCACATCATTTTAATCCACATTAAAATCAGTAAAATACCCAGCAAAAATAAAACGAAGTACTTCCAAAAGAATAATATTTATCACCACTTCAAAAGTAATACTAAGTGATTTTTTTACCTTCTGTGAAAGTGATGTTTAAATACTTCCAAAGAAGCGAAAATAATGTTTTTATTTATTTTGAAGCTATATTTTTTTCTTCATTTTTGAGAATAACTTCCAGCATAAAAATTATTTTTTGGGAATAACTTCAGAAGTGGTGAATTTGGAATTAAATATAAAGGACATCTCTCCTATGACAAGCTTGTTTTAAAATCATCACTTCTTTAGGTCTTTTTCAGTACTTCCATGTACTTTGTTTTTTTTGTAGCTAGGATACGGATCATAAAATGATTTCTCCTTTTTCGCCTCCGGATTCTCATCTGACTTATATAATTCAGATTAGTATTTCACTTTTAAATATCTATACTAAAATGCACATTTTTTTTGTTAGATCTCTGCTAAAAGTAGAACCAACTCATCTGGACCAACCGCATAATAACTACAATACACAAATAAAAACAAATAACTCCTCATATTTACAGAAAAATAAACCTGAATATTTCCTCAAATAAAGCAGCAAAGACATCATTGTACTCGTAACCATCAATATTGTCATCATCCAACTGACCTTCATTATTACAATGATAAGGATGAGCATAATAATAACAACAGTAATGGTGCTGGTAATACTGATGATCATCATCCTAGTTCTACGAGTACTTTGCTTACTCTTCATCAAGAGCAAACCAACCAACAAGACACATGTAACTATTTATGAATTGCTTACTCTGACCGACCGAACGAACGAACGTAAGATCTAATGACCACCCAGTTTACAAGAACCCCGCTTGGTTTGTAATGTTGGTTGTTTGTGTCTGCTGCTGAGCAAAAACTGAATCGCTCCTGCTGTAGATGCTGATTTTGTCGTAAGAGCTGTCAACATCTTTACAATCATCATCTTCATCGTTCTTTATTTCGTTTATGACTTTTTTCATTCTGTTCTGCATTTTAAGATATCAGTTTTTGCTCTTGTTTTTCAGCCTTTTTCTGGTGACTGTGTGGTACTTGACCAGGCAATGCATGTTGATTATTTTATGATTTTTTTATTTTTAATTTGTAGCAACTATCGCCACTTTAGTTCACCCGGACTACTGTAAAGCGTCCTCTTCATCTACTTGTAGTAGTAGTTTTTCCTACTAGTTTGTTGATTTTTTAGTTGTTGTTGTTACTTAATGTTTTTGCTTGTCCATCAATTTTTTATCTTTACTACTCAGAATGTGTGTGCATGTGTTGGTCCGTGTGTGGGTTTTGTGGGCCCCATAGTTCTCTTTCCTTTTTTCCATTCATTGATTTAGTGTATCAATATGTGCGATTAGATTAAATTGTATCTTCAATTGCCGCAAATTGTTGTGCGCTCTGCAACGGTAGAGAGCAAGAAGGAGATCGTCAAACAGCTGTTTTTTTTTTTGTGAAACGGGTTCAAGTATTTCCGGAACACCGATTTGTCACTAAGTATTAAAAACCTTATAAGTTATCTGAGTAGTGTTTTTTTTATAAAAATATGGAATTTAAGTACTTTGAGGTTAATTATGGTTCTAAACAGCTGCTAAATGATGTCAAAACCGATTGATAAGCATAAGTAAGTAGGCTACTTAATATTTAGTAATTTAAAGTGATTGTGTCTTATTATAGTATAAGTATTTTAAACACAGACTTAACATCATCATTTGAAGCGGTTTAGATTTTGGGGTTTCAGTATACTCTATCACGCAAATGGCAGATATTCAAACGGATCGTACTTGCGAACTTAATCTACAATATAACTTTATACATTGAGTTAAAGTTACACCATTATTTTATAAAGCAGAATATTTGAACATTGAACGATAACTGAGGGTTGAGATAAACCCTTAGAAATCATAGTTCTAGTTCAGTTCTAGTTCAGTTCTAGTTCAGTTCTAGTTCAGTTCTAGTTCAGTTCTAGTTCAGTTCTAGTTCAGTTCTAGTTCAGTTCTTGTTCAGTTCTAGTTCAGTTCTAGTTCAGTTCTAGTTCAGTTCTAGTTCAGTTCTAGTTCAGTTCTAGTTCAGTTCTAGTTCAGTTCTAGATCAGTTCAAGTTCAGTTCTAGTGCTGTTCTAGATGTTTATGTTTAGCTCTAGTTCAGTTCTAGCTCAGTTCTAGTTTATTACATTTTAATTTTAATTCAAAATTTTACTTTTTATAAAAAGTTTTAACATAGTTTTTTGGCTAAAATTTCTCTTTATTCACTAAAAATTCTATTCGGAAATGATATGATATTTAAACCGATAAAATAAGAAATATTTTAAATTATCCCAGCAAAAACTGGGTAATGGCTTTCAATTGTAATTACTTACCTAATAACATACTTTTCAATGACTACTACATATGGTCTAGATTACATAGATGTAGTCTTATAAGGTCTTACTAATAATGTATTATATAAATACTTTCTAATTCATTAGTCATCTTGCCGGTGAAGATACGCATGCTGTGTACGTTTATTCATGTGATTTATAATGACTACTTTTTATAATTACTTGTAATCGTTTGTGGTAAGTACTTGCCTTCAATGACATCACCGTGTTAAAATAATGACTTAAATGCTATTGTGTAAGTTAATTTTAGCATTTTAACGTCTTACATGGTAATGAAAGTTTTTACTGGGATGTACTTACATATGAAATAATATGTTATTTCTAACCTTTCAAAGTGTTTTTTAAATAAAATATTTAACAAATATTTTTTTGTCTTGGACACACCCTTTTTTGTGGTTCTCTCCAAAGAACAATTCCTTTCCAAAATACACCAGCTGTGTATGTTAGTTTTTGTGGTCTAGTGTCGTTCAGCATGATCTATAATTATTTAATTACTTATTTTTGTAGCTCCTCAGCTTTTTTTCTTCTTTCAATGTCATAGATGAGCGCAGCGCATGCGCTTTGCTGTTGTCTTAATAACCCTAGAATTGTTTTTTCTTCTTATGTCTAATATTTTGGGTAAAAAATATTTTCTTATCCATTTTAAAGGGGTAATTAAAACATTTAAGGTGTTTTTGGTTTTTGTTTTTTTTCTAACTATCTTTTGTTTTGCTTGATTGACTTTTCCACTTCAATTTAAAGTGAAAAGTTGGTATTTAGTTGTTTTACATTTCATTGTTTCTCTTGGTGTTGTTTTTGTTGTTGGGGGCAAATGGCGCTTGTAATATGTCAAAATAGTTCGTTTTTTTTTTGTTAGATAAGACTAGAAACTATTCCTTGTTTCTAAAGTGTTTAGAAAAACTACATATTTGTACACTGTTTCCAAAGTAATTTATATAGATTTTGTTTAAAAAAAAATATTAAAAATTTTATTATATTCAGTGACTAGAAAGTACATTACAAATTTAGTATTGTCTTCGGATGAGTATTAATTAATTTATGGCAAAAACTAAGTATGATGCTTATAATTTTTAATATAGTCTTCCATTTAGTTTTAAATTTCCGTTTGACCAGCATTTGTTAAATATTTAATTTATCTCTATTCCTAGTAAAATAATTGTTATTTTAACTTAAAAATTATTCTTTTTTTAAAATAATTGATATAAAAAATTATTTCAATAAAAAAATACAAAATAGTGTCTAAAATGTAAAAAAATACTAATATTTATGAACGTATTTATTATCCTTGATATGAAACATAAAATGCTATTAAGATACATATTTTTAAACCCCCACATGTTCATATTCAAAATACACAACTAAACTCCCAGAAAACAGCTGCCATTTCTGATGGTGGAATTTAGAATAAAAGTCTTACAGTAAAAGAGGTCAAACTTAAAGCAAACAGAAATGAAAAACAGAAAAAAAACTAATAACGACAACAAAATTGATAAAGTTGTTGAAATAAATTCCAAAACTCCCAACTAAATAGAGATAAAAAGTCAACAATTTAAAGGCTTTTATGAGCTGCAAATGCCTGACAACATTTAAAACGAAACTGGGAACACAGAAATTATGTCAGGAGCTGAAAATGATACAAATACAATAACGAAAAGAATATAATAAACTAAAGCAGCAATATGACATTTAAATGTTAAATTCAGATATACATTTAAATACGACCGGAATTACGTGGTGTTATACGATGTAAACCAAGCAAGAGCTCAGTTGTCAGTTTAAACTTAAACCAAAAACACACACACACTCATACTGCATTCGTCCCTTTAAGTCAGTTTAGTTCAGTCAAGGTACCAGTACTCAATTCACATCAAACCAGACGACCAACATTATCGAGCAAATGCTGTCCATTACCGATAAGATTACTTCAAATTTTATAGCTGCTCTTTATTTTTTAATTTAATTAATTTAATTTTTATTCAAAACGTATAAACGAATGAAAACGAAAAAAAAACAACAAAATAATAATGATGATGATAAGCCGTGTCTACCACCGCTGCTACCATCCACATCCACTCATTACCTCTTTGCTGCCCAGATCATGTGAAAAAAGAAAAACCTTTATTGAAAAAAGAATTTAAAAAAATTTTGTAATGTGAAATAAAGATGATCGTAATGGTCATAATGTTCACAATGATGACGATGATGGCGATGATGTTGTCTGACAACATTATTCACTTCCACTTCCACCACCATATCATTGCTTACATTCCATACTAAGAACTTAAGAATGTAACGCTTTAGGTGCCTTAGAGAGCCGTTAAAATAGGCGTTACACGTGTATATTTATTTCATTTAGTTTTGTTGTTTTTTATATGCCCTACACTAAGTGTTTCAAGATACAATTTTATAAGAAATTGATTTAAAAGAAATCGTATTAAATCACTATTAGCATACCTCCAAGAAGGTTATCCGATATTAACTAGAACTGAACTAGAACTAGAACTGAACTAGAACTGAACTAGAACTGAACTAGAACTGAACTAGAACTGAACTAGAACTGAACTAGAACTGAACTAGAACTAGAACTGAACTAGAACTGAACTAGAACTGAACTAGAACTGAACTAGAACTGAACTAGAACTGAACTAGAACTGAACTAGAACTGAACTAGAACTGAACTAGAACTGAACTAGAACTGAACTAGAACTGAACTAGAACTGAACTAGAACTGAACTAGAACTGAATAGGAACTAAATAAAAGCTTGCATAGAAGATGTAAACACAGATCAGAGTCTCTGATAGGACTTTAACCCACGACCCCAAACTGATGTTCTAAAACAATACCGTATAGGATACCCAGAAGAAATATATCTCTGTAAAAAACTTTAGGGGCACTTTCCAAGTCTTCTCAACCTTCGCACTATATTTAGCTGAAAAAATCATAAAAGAAATAGTTTTTTTTAATAAATTTTTGAAACAAATTGTTGTAATCTTTTCATTACTGCCTTTAAAAAAACAAAAGCAATGAACATAAACACTAATTGATGCCGACCTCTGAGGTAACTCCCCAAAATAAAATATTTATTTTTTATATGATCACTACTTCGAATCACTCGGCCGTACGTCCATTCATACAACAAACATCGACAAATTAAAGAAATAAAAGACGAAACATTTTAACAGCAGCATTCTTATGCCGTGTTGATTTTTATGCTGATCTTTTAAAAATGTTGTTGTTATTATTTTATTATTACGAGTTGTTGTTGCTGTTGAACATGCATGAATATTTTATTGTCGCTAGCTTTCCGTGCCTGGCGGAAAAAAACAAAATCCTTCCAACAACCGAAAGCACAAAAACTGTCGATTTAATTTAAAACGATGATCATGATGATAAAATCTGAAAATATTGTGGCTTAAATCGATTAGTGAGCGCCTAATCAGTGCTTTCAATCTACGCTTGTCCATTCATTTGTTTTCATCATCATCATTCTCAGCAGCAGCAATAACAGTGACCTGGTAATGCAGCCTTTATTGATACAAAGACTCCAGCATCACAATGATCATCAACACGATCTCCATTAGTATCATAATGATGGTGTTGATAATGATAATGATGAAATTCATCTAAAAGATCAACAACTCTAATATTCATGGCTTAAAGTGCCACAATAAGTTTGACTGACCATTTTATTCGTTTCATTTAATTTTTTATATAAAGTTTAAAACTCACTCGCATCTTCTTTATTTGTTGTGCTTCATTGATTCATTTAATACATTTTTGTGTTTTTGTTTTATAATTTCCATACATTAAAAGGTTTTAATTCTCACATTAACTCCACACGATCTCACACGCACACACTGCGAGCAAACGATCGAGCGACTAATCAAACGATTTTTGTCTTGATCATTCATTTCACCATGAATTTTGTTGTATTTGAAAGAATGTACGAATGAGAGTTTTGAAATGAGAAATGAATGAATGGATGCATGGAATGTTTTCAGAGATATGCATCCAACCATGGATGGCTGCATGAATGTATGTAAGTATGTTTTATGTTGTTGTGGTTATTATTGTATTTGTTGTAATTGTTCAATCCTGCTGGCGCTTCTTTTCGCTTGTCATCGTGTCATGTTTTATACATTTGACTTCTTATTCTTCAATTCATTATTGTTATTAATGTTGTTATTGGATTTTTCTGTTTCGTTTCTTGTGTTGATCTGTCTGTCTGCCTAATGGGATCAAGTTTTTCTTTTAAAAAGCCAAGAACGTGTGTGTGGGGCTACATATGGCAAGAATGCGTTTTAACTGTAATTTTTCATTGTTATTAAAATGTGTGAAAATATTAAAGTAAATTTTTAAAGGTGAATATTTTTATGAATTTGTATGCATTTCTTGTTTATTAACACCTCCTCTCCGATATTTTTATTTTATTACATGTTTCAATAAAGTTATATGTAAAACTCAGCAACAACTTGAACCGAACTAGAACTGAACTAGAACTGAACTAGAACTGAACTAGAACTGAACTAGAACTGAACTAGAACTGAACTAGAACTGAACTAGAACTGAACTAGAAC
>NC_060950.1:4281344-4281743 GCF_022045245.1 Lucilia cuprina
TGAACTAGAACTGAACTAGAACTGAACTAGAACTGAACTAGAACTGAACTAGAACTGAACTAGAACTGAACTAGAACTGAACTAGAACTGAACTGGAACTAAAGTAGAACTGAACTAGAACTGAACTAGAACTGAACTGGAACTGAACTGGAACTAAAGTAGAACTGAACTTGAACTGAACTAGACTAAATAAGAACTAAACTAGATCTGAACTGAACTAAGCTAAAATAAAGCTGAACTAGAATTGAATTACACAGTTATATTTAGAATTTGAACCGATCTATACTATTGTGTATATAAGGAGTGAGATCGAAAAATTCTTAACACACGTTTTTCATTACATTTTTCAACCAAAGTATTATTTGATTTTTTTTTTGATCAAGTTACCTTTGAAAAACA
>NC_060950.1:4281843-4410231 GCF_022045245.1 Lucilia cuprina
TGAACTAGAACTGAACTAGAACTGAACTAGAACTGAACTAGAACTGAACTAGAACTGAACTAGAACTGAACTAGAACTGAACTAGGACTGAACTAGAACTGAACTACATAGAACTATTTAAAATTGTATTTTATATTATAAATTTTTCATAAATTCCAGCCCATAATAATAATCTATAAATCCAATATCAATCAAAAATTTTTTTATTTTTTTTACGTTTTCAGATTTATCATCATGCTGTTTATCACAGGTGAGTTTTTAAATGAGTAATTTGTAATAAATGAAAAACTCAAAATCATTTAAATATTAATCTTGGAAAAAATAACATACAAATAAACTCTTCAAACAAGCGATAAAGATGTAAGATCCTTTTTTATAATTTCCAAGAAATTCTTAAAAAATCCTGTAAGTGCCTTTTTGTTATCAAAGAAACAAATAATTTTCTATTATATGAACAACAGCAAAGGAATTTAACATATTCGCGCCTAAATGAGAACATGAAAAAACTAATGGAAACCTACTGCAACATGTGATATTTTTTCTCAAAATTTTACTACTCACAAGTGATAAGTG
The DNA here is from genome assembly GCF_022045245.1 of Lucilia cuprina. Taxonomy (NCBI): domain Eukaryota; kingdom Metazoa; phylum Arthropoda; class Insecta; order Diptera; family Calliphoridae; genus Lucilia; species Lucilia cuprina. Next base: position 4,282,417 of record NC_060950.1, read on the forward strand.
ATGCAATGTGCGCACGCGCACACAAATATTAAGATCACGATTTAAAAAAGATCTCAACAAAAGATCGCGCGGCTTTAACATTTTAAACAGATTAAGCAAAAGGGCGCGTAAGAGGGCAAAGGCTTAAAGCAGGAAAGGGAAGAAAAGAAATACTCCTAATTTTCAAAATAAATGAACGACAGGTGCCCTGTTTAGGAAAGCATATCTATAAATATTTTTTAATATATTTAAGAAATTTATGAAAATTTTCATTTTCACTCAAGAAAACAAAAACATTGGTAATTGTCAATTTTATTTAATAGTAAATACAGATGCCTCTTTCTATCTAAATACAATCTTTGTTGATTAAAATTTATTTAGATTTAAATCTCTTAGTCGTATGTATAAGTACATATGAGTACTCTTGTACCTTAAGTACCTTTTCTTATTTCTAATACTTTTGCACTTGAATTATGTTTTTCATTTTGTAACTTATTTTTACTCTACATTTTTCCAACATGTAGAAGTACCTTATTTTAAGTATGTAAATCTAAAAGATTACAAGGGATTTATTAGTTTTATTAGTGCAAACTAAAATCTGTACAGTTGCAACATATTCTTCAAAATGTTTATTTAAAAAAAATTGTTATTGTTTTTCCCTTCTATTGTTTGTCACTGGTTTTCAAAAAGTACAAAAGATGTGAAAACATTACTTGCAACAAAGTAATTGCTTGCATTTTTTTCTTTTCAAAAAATCTATGTTTTAAATTAACAAAGGTTAGTGTTCCTTTTGTTTGGTGAAGATATCTTAAAAACGTTTTCATTTTATTTTGTATAAATTTCTAAAACATATCGATGACAAGTGCTGTCTTTTAAGCACAGATTATACTCGGATTTAATTTAAGACCTCATTGAGTTTATGGTATAAGATGATGTTATTTCGTATAAATCAAATCAATTTTGTTAAATAATTAATATCAAATGAACTACAACTGAACTACAACTAAACTAGAACTGAATTAGAACTGAACTAAAACTGAACTAAAACTGAACTAGAACTGAACTAGAACTGAACTAGAACTGAACTAGAACTGAATTAGAACTGAACTAGAACTGAACTAGAACTGAACTAGAACTAAACTAGAACTGAACTAGAACTGAACTAGAACTGAACTAGAACTGAACTAGAACTGAACTAGAACTGAACTAGAACTGAACTAGAACTGAACTAGAACTGAACTAGAACTGAATTAGAACTGAACTATAACTGAACTGACCTAGAAATGAACTAGAACTAGTGTTTTGAAGCTAGGTTTCAAAGATAGGCTCTGTTCTACCTGATTAAAAAAAAACAAACAATTAACACCTGTTCTTATACTTATATTACAATTCAATAATAAATTCTACATTTTGCTACAAAATATTTTCTACATACATATGTATATGTAAAATACATAAAAAATAAAAGTAAAATGTTTTCAAATCTTAATCAAATATTTAATTTTGAGTTTTCCTTGGCATCATCATGTCATCTCAGCAACAATAAATATTTTAAATCTCCTTCTTGCTTCAGTTAATGTTTGATCTTTGTTTTTCTTTTCAATTGTCGATGAAGCTGTAAATTGAAAAAGAAAATTTTAAAATTAACCACTTTTGTAACCAATATTAGTTAATAGGACCGAAGATTAAACCACAAACTAAAAAAATAAATAATAAGAAAACCAGAAAAGGGCCAAAACAAATTTATTTTTTGGCTTAACTCAGTCACTCACATGGATCGCTGACGTCGTCGTCATACTCATGTGATGAATAAACAATATTTCTTCAACATTTGTACTTTCGACCACAACAAAAATCATTCTTCATTCAAACGTCATAACAAACATTGACCAACACACAATGTTTATAATAAATATTAAGCTGCTCACAATGAAGAGGTATCCGTGAAGATCATGATGATGACCTGTTAAATGCATCCATCCCCTTTAATGTACAAATCAAGAGTTCGCTGGACCGTTTCGTTGTGTTTGTACGCTGTCAGCCAGACATCTTTGTTGTGTGTCAAAACCAATTTAAATATTGTCCCTTTTGATATGTTGATTGTGGCTTTGGTTCATGTAAATAATGGTAAACACTAAACATTTCAATATTTTGATAGTGTCCTTTAATCCTATAAAATAAAAAAATATTGAATATTAAAAAAATGCTTTGTGATTGAAAAATTTTAATGTTTCTATTTTAATATTTACTTAAGTAGTAAAAATCGTAATGTTTAGAACTATGTTCGGGCTGGGATGTTAATCAGTTCAATATTTTGTTAACGAACGGATAATGGTTTGTGCACAACTAGTGACCGTTAAATTTCGAATGTCATAGATTTTCTTGGAGATGAGCAAATTATTTATAGAATACTTATACATATGTATATGCGTCATGTTATCTTCGTGCTGACCACTGATTTGTATGGCCTCAACTTCATATATCAGTGATATTTCGGAACGAATTGCCTTAGTATACTAATACTTATTAAAATTTTGAAGAAATATTCAAGATTCGATTCTTTTTTATTTCTTATACTAAACCGATATCTGTTTAGATGCCATTTGACCATTATAAGCAACCTCTAAAAGAAATTTTACGCCAAATCCTCTAATTGTTTATGACACCTGTTGGTATTTGTTAGCTTCATAGACAATACCCTTTGATAGTTGCACGTCCACATTTTTACTGCATGCCTTCACTTTCTTTCAACCTGAAAAAGTTATAAAATGCATCAGCAAATTGTACAATTTCTTAAATAAACAATTAAAAATATAAAAAAAGTAAAAAACTCACATGAAGTCATCATTCATCCATCCATCGATACATCCATCTATGTATATCCATATCTCTGGATAAGAGCATTAATCCAGCCATTTGCCATAGACAAACAACAACCAACAGCAGCGGCAGCAGTTTAGCTGATGAACATGAAGTGTTGAATATTGTCTATTTTATTATGTTTGCTCACTTTCATGGGAATTTCAACTCTTTTTTCATATAAAGCAACGCCGCCAACAAACATTTATCAACATCGTAGGTCGTGGCAGAACACACTACTTGATGTTGAAAATGTCGATAATGTTAGTTGATGCTGCTGGTGATGGTGTACTGCAATCTTTGCTTTTACAGGTTCTAAAGATCATCATCAGGTTCGTCATCATCTGTTTTACTTTCTCGTTTTAAGCCACCTTAAATTCTAAGATGTATTTTGTCTGTGCATGTTTGCTGTTTTATGATTTGTTTGATTTCCTCATTTTCGGATTTAATTTCCTTTTAAATTTACCGATCATTTATTTATTTTTTTTATTCCTTCAAAGCGTAAAATGGTTGAATGTATTAAAACACATACACACACACGTTAAGATGATGTTGAGTTGTTGTTTTGTTTGTGTCTTGTGAATTGGTTGAATGCATGAACGGTCAAATTGTTGGGTGGTTTAAATATTGAATTTACATCTTCATGGGTGATAAAAATTCTGGCTATTTGTTGTCACAAACACTTTGTTGTAGCTACAAAATTAAAGCTGCAAAAGAGAATTGTTTTAGTCGTTTTTTTAATAACTTCTTTTAACATTATAATAAGTAATATTATTTTTAGGTTATAACTGATTTTCACTAGTTTCTTAGTTGGAACGTTGTTTATCAATCTATGGCCGATTTGAAATAAACATCGTTTTTGGTTAAGAAATAAGAATCTACAACCGATTTGGTGTTACAAAAAAGTTTTTTGGTGGAAAATATGTGCGATCACAGATTTTTATTGTTTTTTACGTTTCTTAAGGATCCATGGCCAATTTTTGTTATCGATATTAAATCGATTTTTGGATCACACCTTTTTTCAACTATTTTCTTAATTAAAGTGTTATTTAAATGCTTTTTATGAACAAAATCGGTTTTTGGTGAGAAATATGAGTGATCGCAGTTTTAGACTGCGTTATTTAAGGATATACAATTTTTGAATTTTTCATATAAAATAAAATTTTTGTTGGGAAATATGAGAAATCATTGGTTTTCTCTAATTTAATAACTGAAGGTCTAATATGAATGGTCACCTGGGCAGATCAACGGGGGAGGGGGTGGTAAAGGCAAATGAATCCGCCCAAACATTCGAGCTGGATGATCACAATATGATCGTCTTTTAGTTTTTTATATAAAATCTATTTTTGGTTGAAAATATGAGAGATTATAGATTTTTACTATTTTCTGTATTGAAGTAGTATAAAATATCACAGATTGCGACTATTTTAAAAATTGTTAGATTATTTTAGAATGCTATGATCTTCAGATAAATATCGATATGTGGTGGGAAATATGAGTGATCGCAGATTTTTAGTATTTACTTATTTGTACCGTTATGTAAGGATCTATGTCCGACTTTAAGTTTTCATATAAAAATTTATATTTGTGATTAAAAATATAATAAATAAACGAGTTAAAGTTCCAAGTAACATTTTGCATTTTCACATTAGTTGGCATAAGTTGTTGAACCTTAACATTTATGAACATTTTTTTAGTCATATTGAAAACAGTCGGTGTTGAGTCTGATTCAACTTCAATTAGGATCTTTTTAACACCTTTTTTCATGAGTATTAAAGAAATAATAATAATGTATAAATAAAGAATGTTGAACTGTAATAAATTTTATTTTGTTTTAATATTTACTTAAATTTTATTGATATTTCCTGGAATTTGTAGGTGAAAAGTAACGAACAACTTATTTTTAAAACAAATTTCATTCAATTTTCGTTATTGTTTTGTTATTTTTTTGTTCATTTATTATTTATTTGTTTTATGCAATCTTATCACTTTATCTCTATGCTCTCACCCATCATCTAGCCGATCAACCATTCATTCATACAAAAATTTTCGAAACGTCAATAACTAAAGTAACTTAGCAATTGACGGACCGACGACAAGAATGAATCGAACAAATATAAGTTGACGTTTTAGTCATAAGTATTTTTAGTTTTGTGACCATAAAATCACTGCCAACAAATATCATAAATGTAAAATACCTTTTTATTTAATTACTTATTATTTATACATACATACATACGTATATATGTATGTTGTTTAAATGTTTAAGTTTCTTTTTTTCCGCTGCATTTTGTTGTAATATTTACCCATTCAAGCCATTGTCCCACGCCAATAAAGACATAAAAATTATTTATAATTGTAGTACAACAACAACATTGTTAAGAGTATGATAGAACCTTTAAGAACCCCAATCTGAACAAATATCTACTAGTATGTACAAAAGAAAATAAAAATCAAAATAATAATTTACAATAAATTCTTTTCGAGTTGTCTGTATGTAGATAGCGGCCGACGTCTTGGTTGTAGACAACCAGAACACGATCGCTTTAATTTTACAGATTCCAAGAATTCTGCTAAAAATGTCAACAAACTATTAAAACATGAGCGACAAACAACAAATGACAAGAAATCAGTCATTATATTTTAAATGTTTTATAAATACACATACTTGATATTGGATCTGTTATAAGGGTTGCCAGGTCAATTAAGATATTCGAAAAAAAAAAATTTTTGGAAACTTTAAAATTCATTATTAAGGTGAATAAATTGTTTATATTTTGGGACCAGAGTTGGCCAATCAATTCTAACAGTAGTGTACATGAGTGAACATTTAAAAAATGACCAGTAATTAATTATAACGTGTTTTCTGTTATCCATAAAAAAGTTAAAAAAAAAACAAAATGAGTGTCTAAAAACTTTGTAGCACCCTATTAGTAAAACATGTTCATACATGTTTCACTTAGTTCGCTATATTGCTTTATACATACATATCCCCTCAAATGACTTTCAATTAATTTAATTGATTTGTAAAAGTCTATGGTTATAACACTTACTGATTATGATTATTATTATTGTACAATAAGTATGTCTGACAAAATCACAAATAAAGTTGGGAAAAAAAACCTAGAAACATCAATCCATAATTCATACATAACATCAGCCATCTTTCAAGTAACATTAACCAGAAATGAAAATACAAAAGAACTGCAAATGCTGTCTACAATCCGTCTGAAAGTCTCTGTTATCTGTGTCTAGCCAAAGATCGAACGAACGAATACGTTTCATAAAGAAGGTGTGTTCAATAAATGTTTAACTTTATTTTATTTATTATGTATTTTCTGTTTTACAGGTTTTACAACATTTAACTTTGTTAATAAATATTTATTTATTTTTGTGCTTTAGTGCTTTTTTCCGGAACAGCAAAACGTAGTCATTTAGATAACAATAAGTTAAGAAATTTTTAAAATTAAAATATTTGGATACTCATACATATGCATAAGTATTTAATTTAAGAAGTTATTTTAATAAAAAATTGTTAACACCCACTAAAAAGTAATCTATTTGTAAATATTAGAACAAGTTTGTACTGCTTTGTATATAATAAATCTTGGTTCGTTTGAGAATTATTTCTTTCACAATTCAAATGTGTTGTCTGAACAAATTTACGTTTCTTAGTAAAGTCTAGTTTACAGTATTGTTTATAGTCTAGTCTATAGTCTAGTCTATAGTCTAGTCTATAGTCTAGTCTATAGTCTAGTCTATAGTCTAGTCTATAGTCTAGTCTATAGTCTAGTCTATAGTTTAGTCTATAGTCTAGTCTATAGTTTAGTCTATAGTCTAGTCTATAGTCTAGTCTATAGTCTAGTCTATAGTCTAGTCTATAGTCTAGTCTATAGTCTAGTCTAGTCTATAGTCTAGTCTATAGTCTAGTCTATAGTCTAGTCTATAGTCTAGTCTATAGTCTAGTCTATAGTCTAGTCTATAGTCTAGTCTATAGTCTAGTCTATAGTCTAGTCTATAGTCTAGTCTATAGTCTAGTCTATAGTCTAGTCTATAGTCTAGTCTATAGTCTAGTCTATAGTCTAGTCTATAGTCTAGTCTATAGTCTAGTCTATAGTCTAGTCTATAGTCTAGTCTATAGTCTAGTCTATAGTCTAGTCTATAGTCTAGTCTATAGTCTAGTCTATAGTCTAGTCTATAGTCTAGTCTATAGTCTAGTCTATAGTCTAGTCTATAGTCTAGTCTATAGTCTAGTCTATAGTCTAGTCTATAGTCTAGTCTATAGTCTAGTCTATAGTCTAGTCTATAGTCTAGTCTATAGTCTAGTCTATAGTCTAGTCTATAGTCTATTCTAAAGTCTAGTCTATAGTCTAGTCTATATCCTAGTCCATATTATAAAGTATATAGTCTAGTCTATAGTCTAGTCTATAGTCTAGTCTATAGTCTAGTCTATAGTTTAGTCTATAGTCTAGTCTATAGTCTAGTCTATAGTCTAGTCTATAGTCTAGTCTATAATCCAGTCTATAGTCTAGTCTATAGTCTAGTCTATAGTCTAGTCTATAGTCTAGTCTATAGTCTAGTCTATAGTCTAATCTATAGTCTAGTCTATAGTCTAATCTAAAGTCTAGTCTATAGTCTAGTCTATAGTCTAGTCTATAGCCTAGTCTATAGTCTAGTCTATAGTCTAGTCTATAGTCTAGTCTGTAGTCTAGTCTATAGTATAGTCTATAGTCAAAAGTCTATAGTATAGTCTATAGTATAGTCTATAGTCTAGTCTATAGTCTAGTCTATAGTATAGTCTATAGTCTAGTCTATAGTCTAGTCTATAGTATAGTCTATAGTCTAGTCTATAGTCTAGTCTATAGTCTAGTCTATAGTATAGTCTATAGTCTAGTCTATAGTCTAGTCTATAGTCTAGTCTATAGTCTAGTCTATAGTATAGTCTATAGTCTAGTCTATAGTCTAGTATATAGTCTAGTCTATAGTCTAGTCTAGAGTCTAGTCTATGGTCTAGTCTATAGTCTTGTCTATAGTCTAGTCTATAGTCAAGTCTATAGTCTAGTCTATAGTCTAATCTATAGTCTAGTCTATAGTTTAGTGTAGTCTAGTGTAGTTTTATATAGTCTAATCTAATCTAGTCTCTATGCAGAAACAGAAGCTGGCAATAGACTCATCAAAGCGACAGTGACATTTTGCGACAACACAGTCGCAGTATAGTAAAAGCCGTGATACACGGTTGTCAGATCTTACAACGTTGTCAGTAAAATGTTCAGAAAATGTTTAATAATCGTCTGAACTTACAAATTTTTCTTTTGCAACGTTGTCAGAAAAAGCATTACCGAAAATATTGCAAGACAAAATTTGTAAGTTGACAGTGTTATTAGACAATTTCTGCACAATTTACTGCCAACGTTGTAAGATCTAACAACCGTGTATACATAGTATAAGCCTCAAAAATAACAGTATCAAACCTAGTAAAATGGATATGATCTGTGGAATAAATATGCCTCCAAGAAGGGGTAATGAAACTCGATTTGTTTTTAATATGTATAAGTTTTGTATGATTTAGTTAAAAGTCCTTTTCATCTGTAAAGTCCCTATTCCTAGTGATCATTCAGAACATAAAAAAAAAATAATTTTAATTTACTCCAACTACCAATTTTACAATAAATTTTTAACACCTATTATTAGCACTTCCACAAAAATAAAATACCACACATTTTTACAATAAAACTGAACATTTTTGTATTAATAAAATAGACCCATTCATACCCAGCGATATAAAAATTTACTATCATTCAAGAGTCACTTTACTCTGGTCCACTTAGTTGTTGTGTTGTCCAATCCATGTTCACATTTGTGAGAGGTTGTAGAAGAAAATACAGCTAAATTTAATGTCCTCACACTAATTAACTTAAACAAACGTAAAAATTAATAACAAATTAGTAACACACATAACCCGCTCACTACTCACGGACTAAACGAACAAAATTGGTCTATAAAATAAAATTCAGTTGCAGGGGGGATATACAACAAAGGATTGAAAATACATGTATATCAATACAAAAGTAAACATACCAACCAACATACCAGCTAGACACCAGCGAACCATTGAATCAGACCTCTTAACTAAATAGTAAATGGCTTGTTGACTTGCCTGTTTTGGTCATTTTCAACCAGACAAATTGGTTACCCATTTAAAAAAGTTGAAACACATGATTTTTTTTATACTGTGTTTAACTGTTGATTTGTAACAAAATATAAAAAATTTTATTTATAAATGTAAAACAAATCATAATCATCATTATGTCAATAGATTTTTTTTAGTTTCCCCCTTTTTGTATTATGGCAAAAACTCAATTTAAATTTACATTTCATCATTATTTGCGTAATTCTTATTAACAACAAAAACAACATCTACAACAAGAACCAGAACAAATAAACGTTCACATAATATTGTTAAATAACTTTTGCTTAATTGAACCGTTTTGAAATGAGCAAAAAATCAAAACGAAAAAAATAATATTGTTAAATGAAAACAGTGTTTTTACATTAGTGAAATTGCCCATAATTAATAATGAATATTCATTGTGAAAAAATATATATAAAATATTTAAAAATACATTTAGCTGTGGCCATAAAGACACTCATTTTTATGACTTTAAAGGGGGAGTGTTGTTTGTAAGTATTTTTTAAAATATACATATTACTCTACACCTTCACCTTTAATTATACGAAACATATCAAATAACTTGGGGAACAACTAGAAGCTGTGGAGTGTATGAACAGAGAACTCATATAGGAATCGAGAACAAGGGAAACGAGTTAGCCTTCACAGAACTCAAAAGACAAATTTCGACCTTGATCTAAGTTTTTCTTATCCTAGCGTTACTTTTAAGCAGAAATTAATATTTTACTAACTAACTAACTAACTATCTATCTATCTATCTATCTATCTATCTATCTATCTATCTATCTATCTATCTATCTATCTATCTATCTATCTATCTATCTATCTATATATCTATCTATCTATCTATCTATCTATCTATCTATCTATCTATCTATCTATCTATCTATCTATCTATCTATCTATCTATCTATCTATCTATCTATCCATCTATCTATCTATCTATCTATCTATCTATCTATCTATCTATCTATCTATCTATCTATCTATCTATCTATCTATCTATCTATCTATCTATCTATCTACCAACTAACAAATTACCAACTAACTAACTTTCTAATGCCACTCTATCTGTATGCATATTGTAATCAAAATTCGGCAAACACTTCACACTACTGGGATTATTATCTTCAATATCAGGCATTCTTTAGAATCACAGAAATCGGTATATAAATAACTGAAATGTCATCAAAATTCTGGAAAAAAAAAACACATGATATTACAAAGTTTGATATTTTAAATTCTTGTAAGTAAAGTATTGGGTAGGTAGTAATTTAAAGTACAAGTTTATTCCTGATCTTTCTAAGCTTAAACTTTTTCATGTAGTTCTTAATGAAAATTATAACTTTAAAGAGCTTACTGTGTGGGTTTTATTTAAAAATCTTTAAAGAATTTAACTAATATCCTAATTTTATTGGTTCAAAAATCTCATACAATTTCCCCTTGTTTTCCTTTAGACAGGAAAACCAGTCATCATTATTCATCTATGTATGGTTTTTTTATACTTTTCGGGTTGTTAAATATTATTTGCTGTTGTGTTGAAATGATGAAGAAGCTTTAATGGAATCTTGTCATAAATTCAAATTTTATTACCAACATCTTTACCATCAACATCATCATCGGGGTAATCATTGACAACATCGTCATATATTTGGTTGCTTGGTTGATTGTCTTGGCAAGAACAACATAATCATTGCGTGCTACCAACTGCCGATTATGGCAAACATTAAATTTTGTGCAAACATTCACACTAAATGATGTATGATGGTTGGTTGTATTTTTTATGACTATTACTACTTTAATTTTATTAAGAAATTTCTTGTTTTTCTTTTTTTATAAAATCTTCGTGGTTTGTTTTAAGAAATTTCTCTTTTTTTTGAAAATTTTAAATAATTAATAAAATTTGCTGAAAAGTATTTAAGAGAAAATTAGCAGGTTGTAAGTAATACTAAATTTATTGATATTTGCATAAATATTTTGGAAAGGTAGAGTAATAAATGAGTGTCTGCGATAAGTGGAGGTGTAGTTGTAAGTTCAGAAGTCGTGGGCTTCAATAGTGGCCTAGAATTATTTAAAGGGGTTTAAAAGAACTTTAAAGGGTTAAGTGAAAAATTAGCCAAAATTAATGATCTTCTTTAAGCCTGAAATAGTAAGTTTTTAGTGGAGGTTCAGATTTAACCTTAGTTTTCTTGTCAATCTCATTTTCCAAATTATTTTCTTAAATCTATCTATTATATTTTAAAAAAGTCCATAAATTAGAATTTTATCAAAATATCTTAAATTTAAATGAATAGAAGTTTCATTATCATTACCTCTTTATAGAATTAAAAATTATAAAGTTATATATGTTGTTATTAAAAATCTTATCAAATGTTCTATAATTGATATAGATTTCGAATACCAAAACCTCAACCCTCTCCTATCATAGTTTCTTACTTTAATTAATTGTTTAACAAACCAAAAAAAAACAAAATTTCAACGAAATTAGTAAAACTAAAGTTGAACTTATTAATAAACTAAAAAAAACCTGAAACTTTATCAAATCGAAATAAATTTGTCATAGTTTATGATAAACAAAAGAAAAAGAAATTTATGTATTTAAATATTCACATACCAAAAAGTTAAAACAAAAGAATACAGATCCACAGAAAGACCACCAAGACCACACACAGAAATTGTGATCCAAAAAAAAGTTTAATACGCAAAATAAAACAACAACAAAAACTACAACTAGCACTGCCACCATTTAAGTGGGGGAATCCAAAAATTTAAAAAAAAGATAAATATGAATAAATAAAAAAACTCTAAAGAAGACCCAGTTTCCAATCGGAAAATAAAGTTACAAAATGCTTAAAAATAAAACAAAAAAATTCCTAAAACGATTAATCGGTAGAGACACTCTATAAAATTAAGTAAAGAAAATATTTTTCAAAAATTAATTAATTTGTTTAACACATTAGCTCTGAAAAGTAACTGTTTTTTTTTTCTTTAAATGCTTACATACAATACGAAACATTTACGAGCAAAAAGTGTTAATAAACAATCAATCGATTTCGATAGCTTGAAAGAGGAGTAAGGGTTTAAGTTGCTTTATATATTTTTTTTAATTTCTTGTTGTTATTGGGCAATTAAAAAAACAAGTATTAAAATTTTTCTTAATTTGACATTTTTATAATATCAATATTAAATAATGATGAAATTTCCAGGTAGTAATTTTGTTTTAATATTTAAAATTGGTTTAATGTATAAAATGTCTGATGAAGAACTTGTTACTTTATATTAACATTCTGATCTGTTGACATTTTTATGATTGAACATAAAATGTCTTTATTTAGTAGTAGTGTAATTGAAGTGCTATAGCACTTTTGTTGCTAACAGTATTTTAAATTGCATTTCTAAAAAGAATGTTGGTTGGTTTATTTAAAATCCACAAACTAAAATATACTACCGACCGATTTCGGACTCGGAATTAAAAAAAACAACGACGAACTCAGCATCGCTGAAAATGACACATGTTTGCAGGAGAAAGTCCGTTATTTAAAGTATTGTGTAAAATGGATATAATTAATTATGCCGCTAACAGAAAAAAAACACATATACCGATATCGCAACCAGGGCGATATCAGCTATATAAGACATATATATTGAACTATGAAAGAATCAAAAGCCATTATTTATACTCTACACCACCCCTTTCAAGCATCATTGGTAATGCGATTAATTTTTATTCTCCACATGATAGTGTTGCCACCCTTTCTAGTATAATTGGTAATGTTAGGGCATTTTATAAAAGAACCCTTGAGGTAATTAACTGATGTATCCAAAACCGAAACTACGTACTTTCTTTTTTCATTTAATTTCTTTCTCCTCATTTGTATATTTTGCATGAAAAATTTTCGGTTTTGAGGGGGAAATTTCCCTTCCTCCCCCCGAGGATTCGCATATGCCTTACAATATAGCACGTAATGTTATTTTGCATGGTGTTGGCCTCCGTTACATACAATAGTGGTTAGTGTTTTAGTCTGGTAGACCGGAGGTAGTGGGTTCGATTCCCACCTGAGATACTGGTTAAGGAGCGCACAACAGGCTCGATAGAGACCTAGAAGTATTTCTTCAGATTTGATGTATATACATACTCCTTTCAAACTAACTAACTCACTTGCACACTGGTTAAGGAGCGCACAACAGGCCCAATAGAGGCCTAGGTGTATTTCTTCGGATTTGATGTATATTTCAAACTTGCATGATAAAGAATTCAAATTAAATATCTCCAATATGGTAACGCAATTTATTAATGAAAACCCCATTTTGGGGGAAATGTGAACCGATTTCTATAAAAATTTGTATTTACACCCATTTTCATCGATACATTAGGTGTTTTTAAGTGAATTATGGACATTTAACTTATTTTTTGAAGGTTCTTTGTATGAGGTCTAGTGAGGCCCGATCATTATAAAACAATTAAATATAAAACTTAGTTGTACTGCCTTTTTATCATGGTAGGAGTATATTAAATACATTTATGACCACAAAATCCCTATTCGAGTGGTTCAGTTTTATGGGAACTAGGACTTTTTTTAAACAATTTTCAATATTCTTTGTTCCTAGGATATCATGTACCAAATTTCATTGAATTTTCTTAAAAATTGAGACCTGTGGTTTAAATTACAGAGATGGACTTAGAAAGTGAGTCCAAGTTGATTGACATATTTTAAGATTGTTGTGGGACCAATATCCGTAAAATTGAGTTTCTAAAAACAGCCTTCTATAACTTATTTATAAAAACTGCGGCCATGAAATTGAGTTTTTAAACATCAGACTATAACTTATTTTATATAAATGCTATACCGGCAACATTTCCTATAGTGTACTTTATGTATTTCTTCGGATTTGAAAATTTTCGATTTTATTTCAGTCCATATACAGTTAAAAGATTAAATGAAAATAATCTCAAATTGCAGTGTTTCGTTTAGGTTTAAGGTTTATTACCGGACCTATTGTAATGTACAAAGTAATGTAATGTACAGCCTTATATATTTCATCCTAACGAAGGCATGGAAATGACTTTCAATTATGACCACTTACCTAATAACTTGCTTTTCAATGACTACTACATATTGTCCTGATTACATATAAGTGGTGTAATAACATCCTATTTATAATGTGTTCTTTCTTCTTTCTAACTTATTAATCACAATTTTCGTGAAGCTATATGTAGCTGTATATGTTTTTTTACGATTAACATGGACTAATTTGTTTTTACTTGTAAGCGATCGTAATAAGTACTTATCTCCAATGACATCAGCGTGTTGCTTTAAATAATAAATATAAAATCCATAACGATCGATTGCATTCTTCAAAACATCATTCTGTATCTCTGAAACAGCAACACAATTTACACTTGACTGTTAATTTATTTGTTTTTTTTAATTAATTATTTAATTTAGACATTATTGTCAGCTAAAAGCTTCTTAAAAATAATTTAACTTCAAAACACTTTAAAATATTAATTTATGACTTTAAAACTCTTATTTATTTTTTTTTCTATACAAATAAAATCCAATATTTTTGTGTGGGAGTGGTTTATTTAAATTGCACATTCTCGTGCCATCATCATTATGAACAGTCAACCAGCCAGCCGAACATATTAATTTTTATGTTTATGATTATTTTTCAAATTATAAAATCAAACGTAAATGATACTACTATTCAGTGGAGTCTGTGTTTACCATAAATGGATTATTGTTACGAAATGCGTCCAATAACAATAACGATTGTCATAAAAAGGCATTGAATGTCCTTTTTGTTTTTGGCCATCACTAGTAATTTCTTATGAATAGTATCGAGTTTCGTTAAAACGATTATTTTTTGTTCATATTGTTTGAACAAGTTTAAATTAAATTGACTTTTGTTGTTTTATATTTGATGCAAAATTGTGATAACTTTAAACTGATTTCTACTATTGAATTTTTCTTAAAATTAAAAATTGAAAAAATATATTTAAAGAATTATAAGGTTATGTTTTAATTAGTTTTCATACTAATTAAATATTTTGAGTTATGACAGCTTAGCTCTTAATAAGCCAGTTTGGTGTCCACTTTCAGTTGATTACAAGTATGTAATTGTGAGTGTAAGTGGGGAAAAACTTTAACTACAATTACAAATAAGTAATTGTAATAAGTACTTGCAGGTAATTGTAATTGACAACGCCACGTTCTGAACATTGCAACAATTCGTTGTCGAAATCTAAACTTTATACACATACGTTGTTTAAATGTTAACAAACGTGATAATGATAAAAAATTCAAAACATACAATTTGAAAAATGAAAAAGTACTAAAGAGACTACCTCTTATTCAGACAGGATCATGCATATTCCATATTATAGTACCATTTGAGAAACGTAAATATACCAACAAGTTTTATGTGAAAAAATCTTATTCAGCTTATCTTTAATAATATAGTAGTTTGGTTTCTTTTTGTAGAACTTGCAGAAAATAACATTTTGTAGAAAGAAAAAAGTACCAAAATGTAATTTCTGATGAATGTTAAATTTTATGTTTTTAGCTTAAATATTAAAGAAAAAACAAAAGTAACATTTGATGGACGTATTCAAATAATAGATAAAATATAAGTATATAACTTAAATGATATAAATCTGCATTGATTTGCTTAAGAACAATTATGTTTTTAAAATGCACCAAACTATTTACCCGATTTTGATCATACACAGAGGAAAAAATAAATATACATGCCTGGTACCAAATTGACAACAAGGCGTTCATAATTTCACAATAAAATCATTTGTCAAAGTATATAAATATGTACGATAATACTTAGGGTTCCATAAATCGACTTTCGAATAATCGAACAATCAACATTTTGTCGAAAAAAGTAGAAGTCGACTATTTTGTTCCGAAAAAGTCTATAATTCGACTATCGTCTGTGAAAAAAGTCGAAAAGTCGACTTTGTTAATATAAGTCGAATAGTCTGAAAGTCGAATAAGATCGAAAAAAATCGAAAAGTCGGAAAAAGTAGAAAACTCGAAAATTGTAGAAACAAGTCAAAAATAGTCGAAAATTTAAAAAAGTAAAAACTCAAAATAGTCGGAAAAACTCAAAAAAGTAAAAAAATATTCGGAAAAAAGTCGAAAATAGGCAAAAAGTCGAAAAAATCAAAAATTTGGAAAAAGTCGAAAAAAGTCAAAAAATTTCGAAAAAAGTCGAAAAGTCGACTATTTATAGAATACTTATAGTCGAAATGTCTAAAAGTCGACTTTTCATAAAATGCAAAAAGTCGAAAAGTAGGCTTTTAACTAAATGAAAAAGTCAAAATGTCGACTTTTAGTTTCAACCATAGAACCCTAATAACACTATGCAATGTTGATAATGCAATGTTATCAACATTTTATAAACATCCGTTGTTTAAATGTTAACAAATGTGTTAAGCTCACTATTGCCAACGGATTATTTATCAATAGTGAAACACATTGGTGTCAATTTGGCACCAAGCGTTTATATTTCATTTTCCTTCTGGCTATATATTCCCTTTTTAAAAAAAAAGTACCAAAAATACTGTTTTCTCTCTTTAACACCCAAAAAAGGACAGAATTTTAAAAAAGTACGAAACACTTGTCTAGTAGTTTTGATGAATATGTCCAATATATATAAAATAATTTTTAATGTGTTTATAAGTTAAAGTGTAAAAACTAGTACCAAAATAACGTTTATTACATATTTTCACACCTTAGTACAAATTTCTTAAAGGTACCAGAAACCTTTGATCAGTAGATATAAAAGTATTTTCAAATGTTTCTTGTTTCTATTAAACAGGAAACCTTTTTTATAAATTCTTATCCCAAGGTGAAGAAATTTCCAAAAATTATTTTTTAGTGGAACTGCAAAACCAAAAAAGCATCTTTTTCATGATTCTAGGTTTGGGCCGTGCAGTGTTAAATCATTCAGATTCAAAGATTACAAATATTTGCAATACCTACCTAGGAAAAACTTACATTGAAATGTAATGAGTTAAAATGCTAATAAAACTTCTTTCTACTAATTTATCTTTAGAATTTTAACTCATTATTTAAACACGGTGATGTCATTGATCGAGTACTTCAAAGTAATGCAGACGGCAAGTAAATAGTAATTGAAAAGTAAGTGATTATGGAAAAACAAGTTTTTGCTGGGTATATAATAAAAACAATTTTGTTTCAGTGTATTTAGTTAATAATAAGCTGCTAAATGAATGTTCTAACAAGAACAATTAATAAAATTTAGAATAACTATAACATTTAAAAAAGCGTGAACTTTAAATAAATAATCTAATGACGTCTTTAGACAGAATTAATAAGTTCATAATAAAATTTGCAATTTGAATTTGAAAGAATATGCATAATTTGAAAGCATATTTATTGGATTTAAGATGGCCATCTGTTTTCTGATTTTTTTTTCTTCTTACTCAGTGTGAGGTGAATCTTTGTCACTAATTGAAATGAAAAAAAAACAAAAATGATTTTAAATCATAAACAATTTAAAACAATGTATTTCATTAAAATCTTGACAAAAAAAAACAAGTTTACAAATTGTTAAAAAATTTTAATCTATTTAAATGCTACACTAACGACATAATTTGGTTAAAATGTGAAATTAATTTGTTATAAATATTTGTTGTACAAAATGTATTCTACACAGCAGCAGTTAGTAGCCAATGACCACTTCAGATACGGATTAAAAGTCAACAACTGACTGACAAAATATTTCGTTTTAATTTTTTAGTTGTTGAAAATACAATAATGAAATACTCACATAAAAATTAACATATCAACTTTATTAATTTAATAAATGACATTTGACTTTAGGTTGACAACTTTGCTTAGCTTAGCACAACATCTTCCTCTTTACGACTTGATACTATACAACTTGATTTCAAGTCCCAGACAAAAAAAGCTACAAAAACAGCATTAAAAATAAATCCATAAGTATCTTGTGAAATTTAATGAAAATAAAATAAAAACAAAATGTAAAATATTTATAGGGGGAACGCGAGCGCTCACTGAAAAGTCAACAACATAATTAAAAAATTAATATTAAAAAAAAAGAAATACCAAAACCAAAAAAAACGTAAATAACTCTATTAAGTCAAATATGTATATGTATATATATTTCTTGAGATAATGATAACAAATACGTTAAAATCTGAATATTAAATAAATGAATAACTACAACACAATCCTACAAACATAACTAATACACTCGGTGTGGCATATGAATAATTTGGTTTAGAAATATTAGGAAATTCCCAAAAGAAACGTAAATGTTGTGCACATTCGTTGGTTCGTTCGTTTGTCAATTCATTTTTTTTTTTTTTTGGTCTTAAATATTAAAATATAAATTGAGAGCTTAAAACAGATTTATAAGCATTTGAAGCGAAAAGTAATATTGTGTTGATTTTTTAATTATCAAAAACTAAACAACATACAAATTTAAATTAAAATTGAAATTTAAATAAATATATATATTTTGAAATTAGTAGCAGTGGTAGTTGCTGCTGCTGCTGCTGCTGCTAATATTGTTGTTGCTCTGCTTATGTTTTAAGAAGTTCAGACAGAAGCTACTAAACTCGTAATCATTAGTATCATCATTAGTTTTATTATTGCCAGAAGCTAAATTTTGTTGCTGTTGATGTTTGGAACAGACCCATTATTGGTTGGGTTATACCACCACCTCATCTTCTGGCTAATTATAAATTAATGAAAACATTTTCATTATTGATTTTTATTTTCTGGAGGTTTGAAATCTACTAAACTGACTTAAGTCAGCTGTGATTTTGTATAAAATTAAAATAATATTGTATTTTATACACAAATTATTATTTTATAATATTGTTTTAGTAATGTGTTTTATATTGTTGTTGTGATTTTGTTAAATTATACATTGGAGAAGACCCTATGCGAAACTTCCCAGCAAAATCTTTATTTGCCCGGTAAATAGGCAAGTAATATTGGAGAAAAGTCTAAGTAGTTACTTTTTGAATGAATAACTACTTATTTTTGTTCGAAGACGGATTTAAACTTCCAAGAAACAAAAGAATTCATTTTATAACCCGATACTTGAACAGGACGATATTAGTAACGGAATAATATTAGATGTAAACCTTGATTAGAATCTTAAATGGAAACACCAGGAACATGAAAGCATATAGATGCTTTTTAGGAGTAGATCAGGCTTGGAATGAAGTCTTATTCTAAATATTATATAAATAAATACTCGCTTTGGTCAAAAAGTATAACACAAGACACGGAGTTGAGTTGGTCTCTGTTGGACATTTCTGCAGCCGTAACACATATAATTACCACACCCGGTTAATGGCTAAATCATCAACATATGCTAAACATATCGGACAGTTAATTATTAACACGAGATGTTCCCGATCGTTTACCGGAAACAGCATTTGTCGTTAACTGTAAAATGTTTGTCGTGAGTGGTATATATCTGGGGATATACATTGAAAACCAGTCTTGCATTAGTTTACAAATGTCAAAATTATCGTTAACATTAATTACAAATAGGAGATCGTAGTCAGATGGTTCATTAAAGAATACTTCTGTGCATAAAGGCAATTGCCACAATATCAGGCGATAACTTTAAGTTTAAGCTTGACACCATTAAATTCACATGGTGTGAAGCTAACGCAAGGTCTTCTTAGAATAATATAATTTTATAACTAAATTTTATGGGTCAAATTATACAACATTTTACGAACGGATTCAGACTTATATAAGGCATGGGCAGAATACAATGAAACGTTGGAACACTTGTTCAAATTTAAGTTAAATTGGATCTAAATAACTTGAAATTGTTTTTATTCCAGGAGCACTAATTGAAAAAAATGAGAAACTACATCAAACAAAACTGAGTATCTGAACCATAAACTAAAGCGAATTATAGCTTTAGACAATCGGTTCTTCGCTCCGGAACGCTTCGGAACTACAACAACATGTATTGCTATACATCAATGGAGCTCAAGATTGCCATTTCAAAGCACGCGTGATAGGGTAAGAAAATTCTGCTGACGCTAAGTTGATACACATACACTATATGTTTAATTCTTCTCCTTTTTATAATGAGCAATATCAGTTGGTTTGCACTCAACTTCAAAAACAAAATCAAATCAGCTGCTGATCAGCACTTGTCGAAGCAAAGTCTGTGCGCGACGTTTTTAAAATACACACAGAAACAGAACAACAAAATTTTGAGAAAGCCTAATTAATGTAGGAGAACATGAGAGAACAGTTGACAGATTTTTATATATTTAGATTTTGATATACGCTGGCTATCAAAATGCATAATAAATATTTGACAGTTAGCATATAGTTTGTAGTCATTTTATTAGTATACTTTTATTTTGAATTGAATTCTGTTCTCTGCTGCTTTAACAACACAAATAAAACTATGGTAGTCTATGGTAGTATGTGTTTGAGCACCACTTCTATACATACAAGGTCCTACCACCAACTTATTCAATTAAAAGAAGTCCACAACATTGGCCTAGGGTATTATTTTTGTCGGATACGATGTATTCTTTACAACCGAGCCTAAGAATAAAGAAATATTTATCTGAATTCTTTTGGGCAACTTTTGCTAAGACCAATAGGTGAAAAGTTACACACATTTAAATAAAAACTTTGACCCCCTCTGACTCCAGAAGTTCTTGACCGATAGAGCAGAACTTGAATAAGAATTAAGAGGACACATGAAAATGTTTTTGCAACTATAGCACGTAACTGTTTACGAATAGCAATTATTCTCATAAATTTGTATTTTCCTACAGGGCTTTTAATAACCATATTTGTTTGTGTGTGTTTTTGTGTTTAGGTCTGATTTAGTTTGTCAATGTTAGAATTAATTTAATATTTATATTTATTATTTCTCGTACATTGTTGTTGCTATTTGTTGTTCGAACGATCGTTTTGTACAACAAATAAACATTTCAACAGTTTTGTTAAATGAAAATTAATTTCATTTTAAAAACAACTACAACAAATATCTATATCGATATTTTATGCTTATTTTAATTTAAAATATTTTTTGGGCCACCAACTAACATTTTTCGTTTTTTGTTATTGATTGAAAACTCATTTGAATTTCAGATATATTTTATTTTTGTACTTCTGTTTTTTTTTTCTCTCCACAAAATTCAATAAACTATAAAAATATTTATCATTTTATATAAAGTTTATATTTAAAATTTCGGTGTGTGTATGTAGTTGTTGGAAAAAGTCAATGTGTTGATATTTTATTACTTATGTTTTAAATTTAATGATTTAATTTACATTTACCACTAATAGAGTTGTCTTTCAAATTTACATTAGTTTCTCCTTAACAGACAACAGATACAACAATATGGACAGACAGACATTTTGAACAGATAGTTAAAAGAGTTGCTTATAGAGTCATTAAGTTGTAAAATATTTATAAGTTTCCGCTGTTGTAAATCAGTTAAATCAATTTTTTTAAAGCTGGTTTTCTACTGCTGGGAGCTTTAAAATGTAATACTAAAATTTATGAAGATACTTTTATGATTTTTGATTTGATTTTTAGTTGTTGTTTAGATTTTCTTAGCAGATTATTTGATTTTTATCAGTTTTGTGGATTTTATTGTAATTATCAACTCATAATAATTTTATGTGTTAACTATTATTAACAATACATCACTTTTAAAAGACATAAAATTATTATTATTATGTGTATTTGTTTAAGATTAAGAAACTGTAAAATCATTCATGAAAATCTATTTGGCAATAAAATATTATAATAAAAATTTAAAAAATTTTTAATTAATCACATTTCACTACCAATAGCACACAGTATCAAAGATATTTTATAAATTTCCAAACAAGAGTTCAGTACATTAATATAATGTATTGAGTAAGAGAGAATACGCTGTCCCATTGCTTTAGTGTTTATTCTCTCACTTACTGATATTACAATGTTCGCACTTGCCAGCAGGAGAAAGCAAACAGACTAGACTAGAAGAAAACGATCCTCCATTGCTTTAGTGTTTATTCTCTCATTTATAAGAATGACAACTAGAAGAAAACTCTCTTCCATTGCTTTAGTGTTTATTTTCTCTCTTATAAGAATGACAACTGTGGAGAATAGGCAAAATTGCATTCTTAAATTTAAATTACAATTTATTTGTTATTTATTTCTCTATCAACCATCAATTCATATCCAACATAAGCGAAAATACTAAATTGCAGCAATTGAAAACTACTCAAATTTTTCTAAAGTATTTTTTAGGAAACAATGTAAAATGTGATTGCCTAGTTTTAACCTCTAATTGGCAGTGTACTTTCATTAATTTCCTAACATTTTCTATAGGTTTGTTAGTTTATAATTCCGAGTTTATTGTTTGGATGGGAGGGGGTGTTTTAGCTGTTTTGGTACTTTAACAATTGTTTACTTGAAAATTGGCTACTAACAAGTACACATGAAGAGAGACCCTTAAGACAAATCAAACTTTTTCCCCCGCATCAATAACATCATCATGATGTTTTATGAATAGCTTTAACAGCAACAACAATGCAATAGAACAATGCAAGTTTATACTGTATTGCTTTGTTCACTTTACAGCCTGGTTCTCTAATGCTTACAAATAGCAACAACTTGCAACAACTACAATAATAACAACAACCAATCAAGCTGAAAATTCAAACACAAACAATACAACACAGAACAACATACATACAACCAGTCAGCCAGCCAACATTTACAAATAATGAAAACTGAAAATAGCGCCTCAAGGAGAATAGAATACAGTGTGTAAAGGTACTTCACCAAATAAGAAGAGTTTTGTTTTTTTTTTTTGTTTAAAAGTTTAGTTTTGCTAAAAACCTAAAGTGCACCTATTTCACATAACTGCAACTACAACAACAGCTACATGCAACATATAAATTATTAGCTTTAAAACTGTTGCCTTTTTCACAACCAACACTTCCCTCCCTCAACTACAACAATATACCACCACCATCAGCAATAACAACAATAAGATGAATAACAACAACAAAATTGCTTTAACAGCAGGAGTAACTAACTAACAACATCATCATCAACATTATGTTTTTCTAACAATCCACTTATGTCAAGAAATTTGTTAACACAAGAGCCTACGCATGTCAAAATTACAATATTTTATTTTGTATTTTTCTTAGGACCACTTTTCACCCAAAATATACAAACAATTTACACATCCCGTCCCCTCACTTTACATTGGTGCTCCATACAGGACACACACACACACATTTATATTTTCTTTATTATTTTGTGAGGAATAAAAATATTGTATAATGACGTCTATAAATTGGCATTGTTTATAACATTTCTTCTCTTTCCCCTTCAATTTTATTTACTTTCTACCTTTTTTGCTGTGAAGATGTTTAAAGAAGTTTTACAAAAATAGTACTAAATTTGGTACTTTTTTTAAACGTACATTAGACGAAACAGTACATTCCTAAAAAGCAAATCAACTTAGAGAAGAAAAAAGTGCTACCATTACCTTCTTTGCGTTGGGACTATAAACTGATGTTGCTTTTCCTTAGAATCATTTGATAGGTGTTGATCCAGAGCACCAGATAATCGGGAAATGTTATGTTAGTAAAATCTCCATCTTAATGTTATTACAATTAACCCGAAAAAATACTAATACATCAAGTTTGCCGACACTATAGACTGGTTATGATCAAATGGAATGATTTGATATTGAGTCAAACCAGAGTGTCGGGTAATCGTTCCATTTTACCTTAGATATTGTTATTGCAAGTACCAGAGAAAATAGATGCTATCAATACATCTAGTCAGCTGGGACTATAAAATGGTAGTGATCGACTATTCCTTGGAATGATTGCAGATGTGGTCGAACATAATCTAGTACTACGGGTTGACAATTGCGGTTCCTTAGAGATATATGTAATATTCTTTATTCTTTCTTTGGTGCTGTTGTCATCTGGATTCTACAACCCGTTGATTATCTTTTAATATTCGCGTAATAGGTCGCCTGTGTATGTCGGGGAATTCACAGGGTGTAATTTGCTAAATCGTTGGTAGATCATTTCATTATGATCTAATGTAAATTAGTGACATTTTAGGAAAGTATCCGTGTTCTATAGAAGACTAGTACTGATACTTTGGTATAGCCAAGTCAGAGGATTAAAAAGTCCAGCATAAAATAAAGCCGCCAAGGCAGGTGAACACTTAGACATTATTCCCTCCACTGTTGGTCAAAGACGTTTTTTTAAACTAAGTACATGATATTTTATAAGATCTTTCTTAGAATCATTATAAATTTGGTACTTTTTACCAATTACAAGTTGTGCTACAAAACTCAATATTTATTTACCAACAACATACATTCACCCTACACCTCCCACTTCAAAATATAGACGTAAATACAATAATGAAAATTGTATTCATTGATGATGAAAATATTCATATTGTTATGAATGCAATGTATTGGCCTACGGCTCATTTCGGTTGGAATGTTGACGATGTGAGATGAGTTGTGTTGAGTTAAGTTCAGTGCAGTTGAATTGAATTTTGTGAAAAGTGTGTTGTAGATGGATGAAACAAGGAAAGGGTATAAATAATGGGTTTGGGTTCACTGCAGCATTATGGTTTATAAACAACATGCAACTAAGAAAAACCAACAAATTTCAACAATTTTTATATTGTGAGAGTGTATTCATATGGCATGTATTTATTGTAGTTGTTGTTGATGCTGTTTGCTTTTGGGGTTGCAACTTTGTGCGTAGGAAACAAGTAAACATACCTACAGAAAAATAACAATAACACAATAATATATTTTAACACACATTCATATATACATACATATATTGTTAACTACGTACATAAATATATGTACATACATACATACATACATACATACATACATACATACATACATACATACATACATACATACATACATACATACATACATACATACATACATACATACATACATACATACATACATACATACATACATATGTTTGTAGCACATTATGAATGCCTGCCCATATTCTTCCCCAATTTGCTGCACAACTTGCATGATGGGGCTGCTACACATTCATGTGTATTTACTTTTCAGCATTCTTAATCTACATACTTACAAACATATGTACATTTGTACTTACATATGTATGTAAATTTGTATATTTGTATGTGTTTTTGCATCTGAGTTGATGTGACTGTTACAAAATTGCAATTGAATTCTATTCAAGCGTATGAATGTACTACATGCTGCATACTATTACTGACTCTGCCTCTCTATCTCAATTTGGCAGAGAAAAATGCATTTTGCAAAAAGTTCATAAAGGTAGTTTGGGGGGCCTTAAGGTAACTAATTGTTTCCACATACATACCTTCTTTTTTTTGGTATTTCTTGCTATTTTTTATTCATTCAACATTTTGCGTAAAATAATAACAAACTGGGGGAGTTATTTATACTTGCATAATATGAACACTGAAAGAAATTAAGTTTTAAATCGAAAGAATTGAATTTTAATAATATTATTCTGTTCTCTATATTGGTTTACGGGAGCGCCCAAAAGGTCCTCATACGATTGGCCTCAGAATTATAGATTAAGAAGTTTATTAAATATGTTGATTATGAAGAAATCGTTGTGAAATTTTGAACAAGTTGGTCTTATGTATCCAGAAAGTATACCAAATAGCGGGCCTTTTTTACCTTAGCTACGTATAACGACATTTACTGGCTTTAAAATACCGGTAGAAATAAAGTAAGTTAGTTAGTAAGTCAGTATGTTAGTAAATTAGTAAGTTAGTAAGTTAGTAAGTTAGTAAGTTAGTAAGTTAGTAAGTTAGTAAGTTAGTAAGTTAGTAAGTTAGTAAGTTAGTAAGTTAGTAAGTTAGTAAGTTAGTAAGTTAGTAAGTTAGTAAGTTAGTAAGTTAGTAAGTTAGTAAGTTAGTAAGTTAGTAAGTTAGTAAGTTAGTAAGTTAGTAAGTTAGTAAGTTAGTAAGTTAGTAAGTTAGTAAGTTAGTAAGTTAGTAAGTCAGTATGTTAGTAAGTTTGTAATCAAAGTAGTAAGAAATTAAAGAAAAATTTCACTGGTGATTTCTGTCAGTGTATTTAATGAAAAAGATTTACGTATGTTGAGCTTTCAACGAAAAAAATTAAAACTGACGACCTTAAAGTACTACATATGCACTCACACAGAATGGCACAAAATCATACACACTTCCACCCACCCAACGTTAAACACAAGTGTTTTATGGGCACAGGCATGCTTAATAAACATTCCTTCAATTTTTTTCGAACATATTCCTTAATACAAAAATGTAATTTATAAGCTTTAAGCTTAACAAACACACGCACACATACATACTTATGTAGATATAAAGTCTCATATACAAACACACAGATATATATATGGCTTGCTTCTTAGTATAATGTTGTAGATATTTTATATGCATACGTTTCAAGGCTCATTGAGCATGTTTATTAGCCAGCTTTTTGTGCTAATTAGCTACAGTACTTCATGGTTATTAAGATTGTGGCAAAGTGGTTGCAATTCAGCCAACAACAATAACCATATCTCTTCTCATTCTGTTTATCATTCTTTCTCTCTCTCTTTACATTTATAAAATTTTTCTACGTTTTAATAAATTTTTTTCTGTGTTGTTTTTTATTCATTCGGCCTCCTAGTCATACTTACTAGAAATATCGTATAAGTAGAAGAAGGAATAACTGACTGAATGAATGAATACTCACTCGTAGAGTCAGTCATAATCATAATAATATGTATAATAGTATAATAATTTAATACTAAAATTTTGTTCATAATATGTACAACAAATTATGATGATTACGATGATGTTGATGTGTTGCTGATGATAATGTTAAAAATTGCATCTCCCTTTTTGATATATTCATACGTACGTACGTACGTTCGTTCAACAAGAGCAGCAGCAGCAACAACATTCACGAGCATAAAAAACAGCATTCACAGTGTAAGGCACTTGATTTGTTTTGTATTATTACTGGGTTCGTTTTTTTTTATTTAACAAGGTAAAATACTTTAAATACTCTTCAGTATTTAAATTACTGAGGAGAGAAGGCTTCCCTAACAAGCATTTTAGATATTTTAAACAAAAAACTTATAATTTTTCAATAATATAACTTGTATTTTTGTGATATCGAATCTTACTTTAACCTTCGGAAAAATTGAAAACGAATTACTAGCTTAATGAGGCATCCTTCCCCTTCACGTGCTTACTTACTTTATTTACTTACTTACTACATCAATCCTACAACATAACAAAAATATCCTAATTATTTACGTATACATTTATACAAGAAATATTTATTTTCCTAAAGTCTTATTCACGGATATTTGTGTAATAAGTGAAAGCGTTGTGTCAATTCCATCTAATTACTTACTTTATGAAGTCATTAAATATTTAATTTTATTCTACAATTTATAAATTCATGGATTTCCTGTTTTATTAACTTTATTTTTCTATCACATTTTATAGCAGTTTTATCAACACGGAAACGGGATACAAGTTTTTTTGTAACTTAATAATAATAATTTATTGCTGCCTTAAGGTATGTTATACTTTTTATTACATTATATTGTCATGAAGATCACTGTTGATTAACAGGGTGTTTAGGAAAAGATTTTAAATTGCCTTAGAGCTAGTATTTTTAAGTATTTTGTTTCTTATGGAAAATTTCTTCAATAAATGTCAAAAACTTTTTTCTTTAATAGAAAATATCCTTTCACTAAAAAATTTCTCAAAAATAATTTTTTAATAAATTTTCTAATATTTTTTTTTCTTGAATAGTAAAATTATTTTTTTTTAATAGAAAATTTTTATAAATTTTCTTATATAGAAAAATTTTAATGAATTTTCCTGAATGCAAAATGTTTAATAAATTTTCTTTAATAGAAAATGTTCAACAATTTTTTTTTATATTTTTGATATATTTTCTTTAATCGAAATTTTAAGAAAAAAAATTGTTAAAAAGTTTTAAAAAAAAATTTATAAATTTTTCTCAAAAAAATTTTAATAAATTTTTTTGAATGCAAAATGTTTAATAAATTTTCTTTAATAGAAAATTTTAAATTTTTTTATATCTTAAATATATTTTCCTTAATTGAAAATTTTTAATAAATTTTCTATAATAGAAATATTTTGCCAAATTTTCTTTAATTGAAAATTTAAGAAAGAATTAGTTTCACTGCATTTATTAAAAATTTTTAAAAGGAAAATTATCCATAATTTTTTTAATAGAAAAATTTTAATACCTTTTCTTTAATGGAAAATTATCATTACATTTTCTTTAATATAAAGTTGATAATAAGTTTTATTAAATAAAAAAATTTCCATTAATTTTCTTAAAATCGAAAATTTTACATATATTTTTTTTAAACAGAAAATTATCCATAAATTTTCTTTAATAGAACATTTTTAATAAATTTTCTTAAATTGAAAATGTTCAATAAATTTTCTTAAAAAGAAAATTATCAATAAATGTTTAAAAAAACTTCGACCAATTTTTTTCTATAGAAAATGTTTAATGTTTTCTCTTTAATAGAACACTTTCCATAAATTGTCTTTAATAGAACATTTTTCATAAATTTCTTTAAACAAATTTTCTTAAATATTTCCATTTTTTTAGTAAAAAAATATTCTATTATTTTCTTTAATAGAAATTAGATTTATAATATTTTTTTAGAAAATAATCAATAAATTTTGTGTAAAAGAAAATTTTTAATAAATTTTATCAAATAGAAAATGTCCATCAATTTACTTTAATAGAAAATTATTAGTTATATTTTTTATAGAAAAATTTCAAATAAATTTCTTTATTAGAAAATTTTCTATAAAAAAATGTTCAATAAATTTAAATATTTTTCACAAAACTTTGTTTAATATACAATTTCCTATAAATTTCTATAAATAAAAAAATATTGCTTATCTTTTAATATAAACTTTATATAATTGCCTTAAAGTCCAATTTGAATATTTTTTTAATTAACGAATCATTTATTCTAATCACCCTGTTACGTTTCACTTACCATTTCATATGATCATTTCCGCTTAGTATTGCCAACATAAAATAAATCACTTTTAAGCACACACTCACACATTTTTCCTCTACAACAACCGGATGTGTTGTCTTGCTTCTAACAAACACACAACTGAACTATACAATAGCAGCGTCCTCGACACAAGACCGGAAATCTAATATGTTTCAAACATAAAAAAATAGAAAAACAGGTTCAAACATGTTGCATGTTGCCTACCAAAAATTTGAGGCGAATTGTTAGGAGGACATTCTTTTTTTATTTTCTAGATTTAATACACGTGTACTAAGTGCAACATGTTGTAGAATTGTTTGTGGTAAAACAAGAGAAAAATTCTAACATTTGTTTATTTAATTAAGTTAAATAATTTTTGCTTAGATTTGATTGTGTGACTGGCTGCAAAAATTTCTAGAAGAATACTGTTGGTCTAAAAAACATTCACATCAAATTAAATTCAATGAACCAATGATGGCAAAAATAAGTTGTTTTCTTTTTCGTCTGTTATTTTCTGTGTGTGTTTTTTTTTTCTATTTGAGTTTTTGTTGTATTTTTCTCCATTTATACGCTACATTACCCCCAAATTGTTTAAGCAAACGTTCTCATTATTATCCTTGTTGTAAGAAGAAACAAACAACAACAATAAATGTTTTGTCTAGTTACACAAATACTTACACACACACACATTTATTTTTATATTAAGAAGCAAACATGTGATAGTTTTTATTTGTTTTTGTTATTTTTTATTGTTTGTATTTGTAAAATATTTGGAATCCTTATTATATTTGCAAATACTATGTTTATAACCTTCAGCTTAACAATATCCAATGGAGATCCTCTTTGGACCTCCTTGAAAGAAATTTAATGTTTTCGTTTTTTACAGTATTCAGCTTAAACAAGGTTGACTCTTTGTAATTAACATACTAATGTTTGCATTACCTAGAAGTAGAGTGGTAATTGAATTTCATAGTTATTTACAGAAAAAATTTTAAAGAAAATAATGAACCATCTCATCACCAGTAACATGTCAAATCATTCATCTGATTTCTTCTACATGGATTTCAGTCCTTTGAAAGCAACTAGTTATTTCAGTAACTCCAAATATAAATTTTGTCTTCCACTGTAGTTGAATTTTACAAATCAAGTATTCTCTTCTATTTGTCTAAATATCTTCTTGTATTTGATATTTTTATGTATGTCCTTTGTTATTCTCATACACATGAATAAGTCCTTCCTTTCTAATGTTTTTTTTTTCGTTTCGTTACCTTTAAGTAGTGCTATAAAAATGCTTTTTTTCCAGAGGATGTATTTATTTCCTTTTCTTATACAAGATAAATGTGTTGAAATATTTTTCGTCGATTTCGTTTATTTTTTTTTTGCAAGTAAAATAAAAACTCTAATAAAAAAGAAAAAAAAACGGTATAATATAAATGTATTTTATTCGTCTGGCATGAGTTAAGGTATCATTGTACGCATAATTTTTAATCCAGCTGAGTCCTTTCTATGCAACATCCATTCATTCATTCAATCGTTCTTTATTTCTTTTCACTTCATAGTAAAGTTTATTTTCCAAAAACACGTAAAAACAGTCACAGATATAAAGATAGAAAAAAAAACATATTTTAGTTTTGTTAACTATTTATTGGCCTTATAAAGATTCCTTTTATATTTTGTGTAGTTTATTTTTTCTTTCTCCTTTATTGATGCGATTAGAAGAGATACAATGGCATTTGACAATAAACATACATACGCTTGACATTTCATTTTAATTCGGATCTTTTTCTTCAGTTTACAAGAAATAAAGCTGTTTAAAGTGTTGTTAATAAATTAAAGTGCAATAGTTGTTTAGATTTAAATAAGGTTTTTTAAAAATTAAATAAATTTTATTAAAAATTATTTGTAATAAAAAAATTTATCGGAAAATTATTTAAAATTTAATGGAAATTTTCTAGAAAATATTAACGAAAGTTATAAAATAAACATTTAACAAAAATTTTCTATAATTAGAAAATTAACATTTTAATAAAAAAAATTATCATAAAAATTCAAAAAAAAAAATCGATAAAAAGGAGATTTACCGAAAATTTTCTGCATAAATAAAAAATTTATCGAAAATTGTTTATATTAAAAAAATATCGCAACAATTCTACACAAGGAAAATTTATTGATAATTTAAAAAAAAAATCCATACAAGGAAAAATTTGCTATAAAAGAAATATTTTCGAAAAATTTCTATAAACGTAAAACATGTCAGAAAAATTCTAACATTTATTGAAAAATCTACAAAAAGAAAAATTTATCGAAAAAATTCTGAACTCGACAGAGGGTCAATCATACAGTAGCCACGAAGACTATTGAGGCGCTCCTCCTTTCCCAGCTCACCAGCAACATGGATTTACATAAGATGTACAGCTCCACCACAGCATTAACTGTCATAACCACTCAGATCACACAGGGCTTAGTCTTGTGAAAGGACACTCCTAGCGGCGCTAGACTTATCGAAGGCCTTCGATACAGTTATCCATATCACACTCTTCATTCTGCAGTCCACCATGCCTAACAACTTAAAGATATGGATTGTGAATTATCTGAGTGGTCATCAGTCGTTCGTAGAGTTTGGAGAAAAGTTTTACAAAAAAGAGTTTAATAGGGTGTACCACAGTGCGGTCTCTTATCCCCCTACTGTTTAACTTTGACCTCTGTAAACTCTTTACACCTCCACAGGCTGTTGGAGTTATATCTAACGCGGATGACTGTACCATTATGGCGACGGTACAAAACGTTGATGTGCTATGCGATCGAGTGAATGCTTATCTAGAAGAAATACACAATTTCTTCACTGGACGTAACCTAAAACTATCACCAGCGAAGTCGTCGGCAACCACCTGGACGAATAAGGTAAACTTGCTGGGACCCAAATACCGACTGTGAAACACCCAAAGATTTTGGGGGTCACTTTTGACAGCCTTTTTACCTCACCTCATGCCACTGCAATTACGTACAGATTGCGAAGAAGAAACAATATCCTAAAGAGCTAGTCGGCAGCACTTAGGGTATGGACAAAGAAGTCTTGTTAGCTACCTATAAAACAATTGACTGATCAGTGGTCAATTATGCTGCTCAGTATGGTTTCCTTCGCTGCCCTATGGACTGTAACGGGCTACATACAAATAACATTGGAGCTCCACCTATGCGAGGAAATGAAAGTCTTCCTGGGATGCCACGTGTATACGAGGAGAACATGGATAGGAGTTCGTATACAGCAGCTTTGAACAATATTCATAGAGAAGCCATCAATACCGCGGTTTTAGGTTACCACATGAATGTCTTTCATGGAGCAGAAAGAGATAAGAACCTACAGCGGAAAATAAGAGTTGCTCTGGCACAACTAAGATCAGGATAAAGCAACAGGCTCAACGACTACTGGCCCTCATAGATTGTACCGTCTCTTTGTAGGGTGTAGAGTCACGATTGACTTCCTCGTAGAACAAGCCTATGTTAAAATGGTCGGTCACCTGGGTAGTCAGGTGGCCTTAACCTACTATTGTGGTGGCCCCTAGCCACCTGACTACCCAGGTGATCGACCATTTTAACATGGGCTTGTCCTATGAGGAATTCAATCGTCACTCTACACTATACAAAGAGACAGTAAAGAGACGATTGCCTCCGCTCTCGCTTACAAAGGGGACACTAAAGTGACGACTGTCTTCATTCTCGATTCTCGGTCAGTTGGGGATTATCCCGTCGACATTCTGGGTAATAACAAAAATACGACATACTACGATACAATCTTACAACACCGATTGTCTATTGGACATATGTATTTATGAAAAGGACTAAAATTAGTTCAACTACATTTAATTTAACACATTTTTTTTTTTAAATTTTAAAATTAGTTTAATGTTATTGTTGTAACCTATACAATGTAAACTTTCACTTGGTCATTTTTTCCACTAGACTTGAGGGTGTTAGCAAATGTCTTCAACAAATCATCATTATAATATTCAACAATTTACACTAACAACATAATATGTAGTTATTTACAAGGACTAAAAAAATAAAAAAAATAAACAAAAAAGAAAATATAAGGACTTGTGGCATGTGATTCATGCTAGACACGTGAATGGGTTAAAACACTCAAAACTGCAATAGACGGCGATGGTAATAAAAATTCAAATTATTTTCTAATAGTTAAAATGACTCATAGCTGGATTTATTTCAATTCCATTTAATTTCAAATAAATCACAAGCCAGCCTAAAATAAAAGAAAAATAAAATAATTTCGTTTTTTTTTTTGCACTTTTTCCTTTGAAACACTAATTCGACCACGATGACGACGAACCATAACAGGGGTTCATTGACTTTGTTTAATGTAGCAGAAAATTGCAACAAAATTGTATAAAAAAATTTAACTTTTATTAAGAGTTTCAGTTCTAAGCATATGAAAACATTAATATTTCGATTTTTAACCCTTAACGAAATATGACAGAATTTCTTGTAATAAAAGAAAACTGAAATATTTATGTTTAAAAAATAAAGGAAAATGTTTAAATGGCACGCATTTAGAACATAATTTACAAAAACCAAAAAAATAAATTAAAACAATCAAACCAAAATAACAAGAAATTATTTTTATAATGAGCCAAACCACAAAAGTCAATGTTAAATACCAGAATTTGTCAAAATATATATATAGAGAGAGAGCTAAATGTTGTTGTCTGTCATAAATGTCAAATTCTTATGATGACAACTATAAATTTCATTTTCAAAATGCCTAAATAGCGTGTTTAGCAAACGTTTAAAATCTTTATAGAGACCATATTTACCAAAACCAAATTTCATTATAAATTGTATGTTTACTTGGGAAATTTTTGGTTACAAAATAAAAAACCAAAAATAAAAGAGAAATTTTCAATTAGAAAATGTGTTAACATTTTATTTCAATTAAAAAAGAGTAAATATTTAACTAAAAAATTAAAAAAACCAACAACTTACATAATCTCTCTTTAGAGACCAGGAAGGGGTTAAGAGGAAGTGTTTAAAAGTTCCTCATAAAAGTAACCAAAAAAAATCTTAATGATTGTTTGATTAAAAATGCACTCAAGTGTCTAAATATTGTTACATACACCTGTCAGTATAATGACAACAGATGTTTCTTTATTTAAAGAGTTACTTACTTATGATATACTCTTATTTACATTAACATTTCCATTTTATCAATTTCTGGGAAGAGCAACAACTATTTTATAATCAAAATATTATGGCTAATTTTTGATTATAAGTTTTGTATTTGTGTGGCACAAGAGACGCCTTTAAGTGTTTTAACCCAAAATGTTAAACTATACATACGTAATGTAAATAAAATAATTCATTAAAATTTTTCCTTTGATCATATACATATAGTGTATTTATTTATGTATATGTTTGTATGTACCCTTTTCATGTGTTGTGTATTTGTTAGTATATGTTTTGTAACTTATTTTCCTAATAATTTCTTATTCTTTATTATTGTTTGCTCCAATATCCCCAAAAAAAATTATTTGTTTAAGAATTTAATGGTTTTTCTTAATATTTGACTCGTTTTGAATTCTGTTTTTATTGGTGTCCATTGGCTTTATTATTTGTCTATGAAATACGGCAAAGAGTTCCAGCAGAATAAACTTAACTTTTACGTCTTAAGTTGTATGAATTTAGTTATGTATAAATATTATTTTATTATATTTACGTACATTTATTTTATTGTTACTAAAATTTGTTTAATTAATTTATTTCATGGTTATTAAAACCTTCGACTTAATAGGTTATTTTTAAAGCTTTAGGTCTATTTAAAGGAGATTTTATGAATTTGTCATACTTTCTTAGTCCATCGAAAAAACCAATCTATCATTAACATTGTCAATAACAACAAGCACTTTGATGCAACATATAACATATTGTATAAGATTTTGATTAAGGATATATCTGTGAATTGATATCAACTTAGCTTAATCGACTCCGATATTTATAGGATCGGAAAATAATATTGTAAAAATTACAAAACATAGTGACAAACTTCTCAAGAATTTAGGTTAGTCTATGGTCAAGTTAACAAACTACTGCACATACTTGTCAATGGTGTAGCCCTTAGTCTAGTCCTTTGGCTGATCAATCGTCTAGTACATAGTCTAGTCCAATAAGTGGTCAAATGTCTAGTCGATAGTTATGAACTGATTTTATATACGTTTGAACTTTCTCGAAAGCATTTCTCATAGTATTGTATACGATTTTGATTTCGGATATATCTGAGTTCTTCTCAAAATTGATTTCAACACACAGACAGACTTATTTAGCTTAATCGATTCGGATATTTATAGGATCGGAAATAATATCGTGAAAATTACAAACTTATAAAGAAGTTTGGTTAGTCTATGGCCAAGTAAAAAAACTACTCCACATACTTATGAATAGTCTAGTCCTTTGACAGGTCAATCATCTAGTACAAAGACTAGTCCCTTAAGTAGTCAAAGGTCTAGTCCATAGAGTTATCCTTAAAATGGTTCACAGAATAGTCCATGTACTGCACAGTATTTCGTTGTTTTGGGGGAGAGGTAAATTTTCCATTTTCCCTCGTAGATCCGCGCCTGGTATAATACATAGACCACAGACTAGTCAATAAGCTAATCCATAGACTAATCAATAAAATAGTCCATAGATTAGTCCATAGACAATAGTTAAGTCCAAAGACAACTTGATTGACTAATCTATCGTCTAGCTTCGTGTCTACACCATGGTCCATAGAATAGTCTATATACTAGACTGTTTAATCAATTATCTATAGATAAGTCAATAGACTAATCCATAGACTTATCTATAGACCAGTCTATCGACTGGCTAGTTAATATTCTAGTCTATATAGCACTCCACAACTTGTTCATACTAGTTACGAGTCCATACTATTTGATCGTCTAATATATAGACTAGTAAATCGTCTAGACTATAGACTAGTCAATCGTCTAGATTATAGACTACACAATCGTCTAGTCCATAGAGTAATGCGTATTATGGTTAATAATATAGTCCATGTACTGATTGATTAGACTAGTTCTTTGGCTTATCTATAGACTAGTCAATAAACTAGTCAATCGTCTGGCGCATAGACTAGTTAATTTTTTAGTTAATTGACTAATAAATAGTCTAGTCCATATAGTAATCCACATAATAGTTATTTAAGCAAATTAACCAATAACCTAGACCACATACCAATCACTAATCCATAGACTTGTCAATAGGCTAGTCCAAACTCTTTTTAATGGCCTAGTTCTAAAACTAAACAAGTCTATGGAGTAATCATTAAAACATGTCTACGAACATAGCTGCATTATTTCCAAGATAATAGATTGGATTCAAATTAAGGCTAAAATCCAAATGCATCTCAGCCAATAGACAAGATCCTTAATAAAAACTAGTCCTTTCAAAACTTAAGTATCATACAATATATCAATATATAGTTATTTCATTTAAACTACACCAAACTTTTTCCAGACTTAAAGATTTCCTCTGAAAATGCAATCAACATTGGTTGTTAATTTCTGCTACACATCATTAATTTCAGGTACTTTTTCTGTTACGAGTTAAATGTACTTGTGAAAATTTCTTGTGAAATTCATTAAACTTTCTGTTTGTTGGATTAAAATAAAATTAAACACATACATACAAACCCCCAGCCAATAAAAAGTTACGCATTTTCATTGGGTTTTCCACTTTTCCCCATATCATACACTGCATTTAACATTGAAACCATTAAATGCAAGTAATTTTTGCCAAGTTTGTTGTGTTGGTACATATGTACATACGACATTACGTTCATACGAGTTTAAGTTTGAAATTTGTTATGAGTTTGTGTGGATAAATTTTGTATTTTTTGCGTTATAAAATGTTGGATTTTATAACCCTCCCAAAAATAAACATAAAAAATCAAATAAGAAAAGTCGTTTCAAATCAATGTGTATGTGTGGGTAATAAATATGCGTGTGTATGTGTGTGGAGTATTAAAAGTACATTAAGTTTTAATTAAAGATTTCATTTATACGATTTTTTTCCATTTCATTATTCAATCTATATTTTTATTATTTTATTATTATTATTTTTATACATTTTTCGATCGTTATTTGTAGCGTAATGTTCATTATTTTTTTCTTTTACTTCTCATACGTTAATGTTTTAACAAATAATTGGAACTCCGGCTGAGAAATGTATCTGAAGCTGAATATATGTATCTGAAACAGAGTGTTGAACATATTCGTTGTTGTCGCATATTAAGTTTTTATTGCACTTTTTTTTTATTCATTTCTTCTGTAAATGATTCATTCATTCAGTGTTTTTCCCTTGTCCTGGTTTTTAGTTCAGTTTTAGTTTTAGGGTTTGTTTTTATTGCTGCCAGTATTTGTGTGTGTGTGAGTGTTTAATATTTTAGTAGATGAATTGGATATTGAGTTGTAGACATTATTTATTTTTTTGTAATGAAAGGCGAAAATAAAAAAATTATAAACATAAAAAATTATTATGATCCCGCATGTGCTGTCATCAATTTTGTAAAAAAGAAATAGTAATAATAACAATCATGTCAATTGTGGCAGTATAGATTTTTCATATAATTTTACGTTCATCATTATGGGGTTGATGTTCATGATGACGACTGCAATAATGGTGACGAAGTCTATAAAGTTTGTCTGACATAAAACACCCGCATTTATTTTGATTGTGATTGTTTGTGTGTGTGTTTTTTTTTTTAATTTCAAGAGCTGTCATAATTGCTTATAATAATTATGACATCTTTTACCACTAATTTTATTTTTTTTAGGATTTGTAATTTTTTTTTTTTTCAAATTAATAAATTTCACAGGTAATGAATGATATTTGAGATGTTCGTTATGGTGTTTTGTTTAAATTATGGAATGTATAGTTTTAATTGCCGATTGTTTTCAATCATATTGTGCAATTTTCCTACACTAAATCTTATGTACGTTTATATGTTTTTATACCCTACATTACTATAGTGGTATTATGTATATGTGCTGATGTTTGCAACACTCAAAAATATTGTTCCTATACCCCACATAATCATAGAATCACTTTCTAGGTCGGTTTAGCTATTTTCGTCTCTCCGTGTGTCTATGCTAATATTGTGCGCACGCTACAGGTCGCAAATTTGGCACATACTCTTCTTTTGGTCTAAGGACGAACGCTATTGAAAATTATTGAAATTGGTCCCCCGAATATGACTTGGGCTCATAATTACGTTAAATGTTCTATTATGTCGACAAAAATTGTCAAAACTTAGTTTTATAGAACTCTAAATAACACAACCGATTTTTGTAATGATCGGGCCTTCCGTCCGTCGACTGTCTGTTGAAAGCACGATAGAGTCCGAACGGAACGAGATACAGGATTGAAATTTTCCACAAATATTCCCTATAGGTAAGGTTTATTTACTATTGAAAATGGGCAATATCGGTGCATGTTTTCGGATAGCCCAATACAAGTGCACACCAGAAAATAGGGGTATCTGGGTACATTTGTTACAAAAGTACAAGTATAGGTATGAAATTAAGTATAGGTATGAAATTAATTATAAGTAAGTCTCTTATTATCCAAAGCTTCTCTACCAAATTTGTTGAGTGGTCCATAAATGACCCTCCCCCCATATAAGGTCCCCTTTAAAAATGGTTATAATGCTGATTACTGGTTTCAAAGTAATTATATGGGGACGAAATTTGACATGAGCAAGTTCTGTATGACCCCGAATATCTTTTTGAAATTTTGTGGTGATCGGTTCATATTTGACCCTACCCCCCTATAAAAATGATTATAATGTTGATTACTGGCTTCAAAATAATTATATGGCAACGAAATTCTACATAAACAAGTTTTGTATGACCTTTAATATATCAAAGAAAATTTTGTGTGGATCGGTCCATATTTGACCATACCCCCCATATAAGGTTCCCATCAGAAAATTACATTAACGCTCATTACTTTTTTAAAAAACAAGTGCCGCTATGAAATTCGACATGAATATGATTTGTATGAACCAAAATCGTTCTACAAAATTTTACGTGGATCGGTCTATAATTGACCCTAACCCCATAAAAGGTCCCCATCAGAAATTACTTTAGCGATTAGTACTGGCTTTTAAATTTGAGTAAAACAATGAAATTCGATATAAACATGATAAGTATGAATCAAAATCGTCTACAAAACTTTAAGGGAATCGGTTGTTTTAATATAATTATTTTTATTTTTTTTAATTAACACAAACTTCCATCCCTGACAGCATACAGCACATAACATATGAAGCTGTTTGGTATTGTATGCAATGAAAAAGTAATTCTTACCACTATAGTTGGTGTGGTATTATGTGTTTGTGGTGATGTTTGTAACACCCAAAATACCTCTCATACCAGGCGCGGATCTAAAGGGTTTATTAAAAGTAAATATTTGAATGTAATATTTATAGTTTCTAAATGGCGCTAAAAACTCAACCTTAGTTATTAATATACTTAAATTATCTACAATTAATTCCCTAACCTTACTTAACCTTGTTGTTTTGACAAATCAAATCAAAACTTAATTTTCAAACATAATCCCAGACATATTAATAAACTAATAATCTCAACAATGAAACCCAAATCATCAATCATAAATAAATCTTTACTAAACATGAATCAATTCTGCTGCTTAAATCACAGATAAAGGGAATAATTTTGTTTGAATTTTTTTCTCTCTCCCCCAAAACAAAAAATGTTTGTTTAAATAAGTGTTAATTGAGCCAAGCAGCTGTCACACAACAAAATGTCAAATCTACTCGGTAGTACATGTAAAGACCCCAGTGGAGTGGCGTCTATATTTCCAATTCCCAATTCACACTCAAACATTCATTTAGTACAACACGATGTATCGATTTATTTGATTTAATCATGCATTTTGATCGTAAAATGCGGCATCTCTCCGTCAACACCTTGACATCAAAAGAAGTCCTAGAACGACAATCATTACAACAACATTAGGAAAATGTACGCAGAGATTAACAAACAACATAATGACAACCATGTGACATGAATCGTTAAATGGAGGAATCGTAGAACGAACACTGTTTACGAGCTGTAGAGGTGTTTTTTTTCTTTTGAGAAATTAAATTTATTTATATTTAGTTTTTAATTTGGTAATTAACTATTAATGATTATAGATTTTTTATGATTCCTTGGTAGAGTGTTAGATATAGAAATGTAAATGTTATCTTTATAATTCTAAACATTAGTTCGTTTATCTTTTTAAATGTTATTGATTAAAGTAGATAAAAGGAAAAATAAAAATTTTAGTATGAGAAGTTGTAATAAATATACGTAGTTGAATTTATAAGTTTTTAAAATTGATGTGAAAGCAATTTGAATTTAAAGGAAATTTTTGGCCCTAACGAAAGGAAGTTGACATTTTCTACAAATATTCTTTATAATACTTCCTTCAAAAAGAGAAAAACTTTAAGCCCGAAACCGGTTTCGTCCTTAGAGCAATGAATATCAGGCAATAGTGTCGAATCGGCTGATTGACGAGGCTTCATTTACGATCACTTTCACTTCGTGTAATCGCAATTGATTTATTCTTTGTCGCAAGTAATGAATTCCAATAAAGTTATCTTTTATGGTAATATGTGGATCGTGTCATTCCGTTTCTATCACATTGTAATATTGGTCACAAACCCAAAAAAGAATATACATTCTGGGTCCACATTAAATTCTAAAAAGATCTAGCCAAGTCCGTCTGTATGTTTGTTGAAATCACTATATAGACCACACGGTCTATTGGTATTGAAAATGGGCAATATCGGTTTATGTTTTCGGATAGCACCCATACAAGTGGACCTCAAGCATCGCCATACAAGTGGAAAACAAACAGCTTTAACGGTCGACATAAATCACTATATAGACCACATGGTCTATTGGTATTGAAAATGGGCAATATCGGTTTATGTTTTCGGATAGCACCCATACAAGTGGACCTCAAGCACCCCCATACAAGTGGAAAACAAACAGCTTTAACGGTCGACATAAATCACTATATAGACTACATGGTATTGAAAATGGGCAATATCGGTTTATGTACAAGTGGAAAACAAACAGCTTTAACGGTCAACATAAATAAATTTCATATGAGCCGTCATTCTTTCTACCAAAATTTTTGAGTATCGGTCCTATAAGATCCCGTTCTGAAAATTACTATAACGCTCATTAGTGGCTTAAAAATATGAATACAGTGATGATATTCGTCACATGTAAATCTATTTACCAAATGTAGTGAAGATCGGAAGACAATTGGCTACTATTCCTTTAAAAAAAATTAATTAATGTTATTGATAACAACCACTCATTACAAAGTAATGTATCAAATAACTACAATATCTACAGTACTCATTACTAAAACTTTAAAATATTTGATTGGGAAGTTACATAATAACGCTCTTTTATATACCTCTATACTTATGAAACAAATATTTTATAAAATTCTTGGAATTAGAAATGTATTGAACTTTTCCGATAACTATTTACACAGTTTATTTAAACACTAAATTAAAAACACTTAATGAATTTGATATGCACTCTAATTTAAAAAACATCTTGACTTTAGTCCTTTTTCATAACTAATGAAGTATTAATTTGAGATCATATTTTAAAGAGAGTTCTCACCACATGAGTTCTTGAAAAAAATAACAAGATCCTTATCATTTCTACCACGTACTAAGTATTTCTTACAAAACACACACACATACATAAAAGAAAAACTTACCCCAACAACACTTGTTGTAAATAGTACTTTCCTGCCTAACGAGTGTTTAAGAACGTGCGATAGTGTAACTTTGTGAGTATTTAGATATGAGACAAGCAGTTAGTAATGCACAATTTCTATTACGATTTGGATAATTTCAAATTGTATGTCAACAATAGCATGCATGTTTATTAGTATGAAATGAAATTTTCCAAAATATCTAAAAAACCATAAAAATAATACAAATATAAAAAATTACCCAAAATAGTTTTCTTAACCCAATAGATACCAGATATTAGGCATAACGTTGACGACAAACGATTATAAACCAAAAGTAAACAAATCAAAGAGTAAGAACCAAAAACAAAAATAAAAAGGTTTAAATATAGAAAAAGCCTACAGATTTGTCTACCAAATAAATATTTTCTCTCATAAAAAAATAAAAAAAATACGTCAATAAAAAACACATTTACAAAGAAAAATTAAAAAGATTTTTCCTTAAATCTCTAACGACAATACAAAAACTTTTAAAAGTATTGTTTACTACAAATAATGAATGAATATTCCAAAAATAATACGCCTAAAACGCATTTAATGATCGTCAGCTTGATCAGCGTCATCAAAAGAAGATTATTGTCAAAGAGAAAAGCGACCGATCGTATATATTTTTAAAACTAATTTCAAAAGTAGGAAAAACATTTTTACTACTTACTCCTAATTCAAAAAAAATAACACTTAGACCAAATAAAACTACAACTACTGACTTTATATCAATTATCACTCAAAGAATAGACAGCAAGACAATTCAGACAGCCAAGTTGAATAGAGTTAAACAAAACTGTCAGTGTAACATGAGCATAAATAAAAATAAATATCCATTTAAATACAATTTCATAGATACAATGGATCATATTGTAGCGTGTGTTTGAAAGTGTATTTTACGAGTGTGTTTTCGTTAGTTTGATGATATCCAGAGCACTTTTTCGTCACTTTGTCAATCACTCTCTGTGTTGTTTGCAGCAGATGGAAGAATGATTTCATCTGTTTAGGCATTCAAGTCAAACAATTTCAATGTTTCTTTTCTTTTTCTTCTGTTTGCTATTGATGATCTATTGTTGTTTATGCATTATTTAGCAAATGATCTCCTGCAATCATTTGGAAAATTGGCTTTTCTTTTTCATTTGTTGTCTCTTGATGTATGTAATGGAAAATGGATAATTTTTTCACCCATAACTGGAGGGTTGTTTTCATTTTGTGAAAGTGATCTTTAGTGTTGTGATTTCAAAAGTGAAAAATTGTAATTTAATGTTAATCCTTTAAGGGGGTTTCAGTTTCAATTGTTTTCGAAATTAAGCGTTTTTTTTATCAAAAATTTTAAGAAAATTCGAATGTTTTATTTAAATTTAATAATTTAATAAAAAAAATTTCGATCTTGTCAATGATCTCTTCATAATTTCTGCCCTCAAAAATGACATAGAGAAGTTTGGATGTTCGTATTAGCTGTTTGATAATAGTGTAGAATTCTCTTCTATTAGACTGATATATTCTATAAAGCTGATCTCAAATAACTTCACGACAGAAGTCGCACTCTCACACGCCTCGGATCACTTGATTCCTAAATGCAAATATGCCAACAGATTATACAAAACGTTTTCCATTGCACTTAGTTCCGCCATGCTTATGTTATTTTTTTAGACTCGTTCGGGAATTGTACAAAGATTTTCGAGCTTCACCCCGGAACATGTGTTCTTGATGAATGACCCCATACTGGTATATTGTAATCCCGGGGAAAATATGTGCAACGAATATTTCTAGTCTTCCGGATAATAAAATGGTAATAATGAAATGCTTTCTCGGTCTTTCCTTTGAATTACTTGACATGAAGTCGAATCAGAGAAGCACATAATCTGGTACTACCGGTTGCCAGTTGCGCTCAGAACTTTGTCCTGGCTAATCAGTT
The DNA here is from genome assembly GCF_022045245.1 of Lucilia cuprina. Taxonomy (NCBI): domain Eukaryota; kingdom Metazoa; phylum Arthropoda; class Insecta; order Diptera; family Calliphoridae; genus Lucilia; species Lucilia cuprina. The sequence goes on from NC_060950.1 coordinate 4,326,317, forward strand.
CAGATAGAGAATATCGGTTAAAGGACTGATGCATGGTGATATCTATAATTCAGGATAAGTTCGGTACTGTTGGCGAGGCCACGCTGGTGTGAAGTGTATATGATAAAGTAATGCATCTTCTCGAACAATGATATCCGGAAGAGTATTGTCGCACGGTGAAGATACAAGTAAGTAATGCTGACGGTAAAATGAACGGCTCGGTTGAATGGTGATTCGACGAAAGTGGTAGCTAAGTATGGCCTTTGCAACAAGGAGAATTTAGGAGTCCCTGATTTCGACTAAGATTACGAATGCAATAATACAAGTAGTTACGAGGAATGCTTCAGTTCTTAATTTTGGCTAAGAGTAAGAGTGAAATACGATAGGCTATCTTCCACGAAGTCAACAGGAATTCTGGAGTTTTTGATTTGTTCTTGTTTCCGGATTGATTCACATTATTGCAAATTTTCAAGAAAATTTTGATATCATTGAAAAAATGCAATCTTCAAATCTATACATATAATGTTATTTTAATATTCCTCTTGAACTTTCCTGTAGTTTGACAAAGAATCAAAAATTCGTAAAAAGACAGTAATTTGCTCAGAGGTCATTTTTCGGGGACTGAGGGGACTAGTGTGGACTCTTTAAAAACAAATTTAAGACTAAATGTTCATTCCTTCGAAAAAGCTTCATCTAACCGTCTTCAAGTAATCAATTGAGTTAACTGGTATAACCCTTAGTGATAGGATCAATTGGTAGTTCGGGACTGGTAATTTTTTCATTTTATTCTCCTCTGAATAAAGATACAAGTGAACTCTAACCTAAGAAGTTGTTACAACAAGTTAATGAATCGTCGAAGAAAGTAGATTTCTAATTAGACAAATAACATACGAAAAATTCTTTTGGGCTGATTTTTTAAGCATTCCTAGAAATAAAAAAAAATTAACAGTGGCCAAATGTTGTCTGTCCAAAACTTATGATCAACTTCCAAAAGTTTTTCTACGATTTAAATGAATATACGAATCATCATACAAGTTGCACAACAACACACAGTCAATGCTAAAATAAAAGCAAACAATTGCGCATGCAACATACCGCAAACTAAACACAACAACAAGCCAAATGTAAACAAACAAAAATACAGAAATAAAAACAAAAAACTTTAATGTAAACATCAACTAAATATTAAAAAGAAAACTTAAAAAACAAAAACGAATAAAATAAAGAACAACATAAACAATTAAAAAAACACCCACCCTCCCTCTAAACATTACGGAAAAATTACATAAATTACATACAAATCCCAGCGTTGCTTAAACACCTTAAAGGGTTATATGCAGCAACAGTATTGTTTACAACATATGCTGCATGAAGCAAATGTTGTACAACGAGTAAAGAAACATGCTCATACCAGCAACAATCGAACATTTGTGTTGAGTTCGATGTTAAAGAACATGATTATGATGTTGTTAGAAAATTAAACAACAACAAAACAAACAACAAAGAAACAAAAACGAAGTTTTTCATGCTAAAACGATTGTTGGCCCAATACGAAACTGTCAGTCGAGTTACGAACGAGCAACGCGATGAACGTGTCATGTGCCAAGCGCGGAGAAATTTAAATAGAAATTATTTGAAAAATTTGTGAATTAAATAAAAAAACAAATTGCACTTAAACTATTAAAAAAAAATAATTATAAAAAATTTATTTAATATTTTAAAAGAAAACTTTTTCAAAAAATAAATCTACTCAAAACTTTTATAAATAAAGTGCGTTAGTAAATTAAAATAAATTTGTATGGCATATAAACTGTTAAAACTTTGCCCCAAAAGGGCCTGAAAGTGATTTGTTTATGAACTGATGGCTGGATTTATCATTTGATCGATTTAGACTTTATTTACGTTTATAAAAGTGATTGGTCGTCGGTGTGTGTTTCGATAGCAGTGTGGACGCGGTAAAGTGTGCGTAAAATTATTTTATATATTTTTTTCATTTTTTGTGAATTTAAAGAAAACAAAAGCCGCTTCTTGCCGGTCGATCTAAATGGATTCACTGATAGTTGTTTTGTTGGTATTTTTATATTTAAAAGTTTGTGATTGTGTATGAGTTATACCGCATTGAAGTTTTTTATTTTGTTGCCGTTGTTGTTGTTTAATTACAACAACATACCACCGAGTCCAACATAGTAGCCGATAAACGGATAAATGTGGCATTACACTTCTATGACATTGATGTCGACATTCAAACTCACTTAAATACTGTTTGTTTGTATCGTCATCATATCTATACAACGTCAGAGACGTAGTCAATGACGACACTGTCTCTGAGTTTTGTAGTTTCAAGATCGTAACTTGTTCTTTATTTGCTTGGATATTGTACTGCTGCTGTTGTTGTGCGTCCATTGCTTACATGCCTGGATGTGTTTGTGTGTTGGAGTCTTTAAACGTTTTAGTCAAGTTAATGCGCGCATATTGTCGGCCTTTTGATCTTCAAAAAGGCTTTTTTCCCTGCTGTTGTTTTTAGTTGTTATTGCTGTTGTGGTTGTTATTCTTCGATCAAGACCAAAACATCAGGCTGAAAAAGAAAACTGAGCAAAAAAAGTAACAACTGTGTGCACACGAGTGCAAATTGAGTATCTGTGAGTGCGTGTTATCTGTGTATGTGAGTTTTAATATCTGTGTGTTCAGGAAAGTGATCATATTTGTTCGAACATTTGTCGGTTCGTTGGGTAACATTTTGCGAACAAGTGCCGCAAAAAAAAACCGAAAACTATCATAAAAAACATAAACACAATCAAACCGAAAGACAGACGGACAAGCAGACAAGGCGGTAAAATGTAATACAACCAACTAAATAAAGAAAAAGAAAGAAAATACCTTCTGCTGTAGTTCCATCCATGTCCGTTTCATAGGAAAACAACAACAACTTTAAAAAGTACAGAAGAAAAGTGCAATATTTTTTGCCCGATTTATAAAAGAAATATACAAAGTATACAAAAAGAAAATCTTTGAAAAGCAATACAATCTAAATCCAAAGAGGCTTTTCTAAAGAAAAAGGCCATCATCATCATTATTATCATCAGCAACAGTAATAATAAAATAAATGAAAAATACGAAAAAAACTGCACAACAAAAACAAGTTGAGGCAGATCATTAAAACCAGATAAAAATAACAAAAAAACAAATCAGAAGCTAACAAAAATTGTGTCAAATTAATTAACTAGAAAGTATTAAAAAAACGCCACCAAAAAGCAAACAAAACAAATTAATTCAATTAAACAAAAATCAAGTTTTTTTTTAATAATATAAATAAAAATCTCAAATATATTTAAAACTAAAATAAAATACCAATTTTTTACAAAATATAATAGTTTACAATTAAATTTTTCCCCTATAATAAGTAGTAATAATTTAATAAAATATAAAAATACAAAAAAATATATCCATTAAAATTAATCCTAAAACGCAAAAGGTGTACTTAAACAAATAACAATTTTGAAAATTAAAAATATAACAAATAAATATTTAAACTCTTTAATATCCATAAAAACGCCCAATACCCCGTTTTAACTACAAAAGAAAAAAAATACAAAACAAAATGCATTTATTATGGATTATAACTTTGGCCTCTATGGCCATTTGGCATTTGCAACTGATTAATTGTGATGATCTCTCCATGCACTCTCAAACACAAACCACCAATGGAGGCGGCTTACCGAATATGGGCGTAGGCGTAGCCGGCCAAAGCTCTATCACCAATCCCTCTAATCCTTCTCTACACAATCAAAATCCCTCGGCCACAAATCTCAATCAATTAGCTGGTAATAGTTCACTTTTAAATACTCTTATGCAAACATCTGGCAACGTTGGTATGACAGGTCTAAATGGTAATATCGGTGGCATGGGTGCTATTGGTGGTGTTTTGGGTGCAGTAGGCAGTGGTTCTACTGGTTTAATGGGTCATCCTGCTACTGGTGGCGCTACACATGGTGTTGGCCAGAGTTCGGGTGTTCATCATCATGGTCATGCATTGGCCGGTTTGGCTAATTTGGGCATTATAGTGCCTGGTCATCGAGGCAGCAGTTCAGCGGATTCTGGCGGCCGTTATAATCCCCCTTATTTGAGTTCCAGCAATATGGATATGATGGGCGGAGGCGGCGGCGGCAATGGTATGCAGCAAGGAGGTGTTGGTTCCGTTGGAGGTTCTCAATATTAGTAAGTACAGTAAATTTTTAATTCAATATTTCCAAAACTCTATAGAAAAAACTGAAATTTTATTTAAATTATTCGAGATATAAAGGTTCATATGTGTTTATCCAAAATTTTTGCTTCACACTTTCGATATTGGAATTAAAACCTGGCATGTACAAACTATCGTATAAAAATTTAAGTAAAATTTAAAGTTATATTGTTCATTTTTAAATGACAACATGTACTTATCAGAAACATTTCGGACCTGAATTTCTCTAAATGTCAAACTATTGTTCTAATATTCTCACGATTATGTACATATTTCGATTGTTGTGGTTCCAATTTCGTACTTTCCGATTCTTTAGATTTCAAACTATTTTTACACTCTACTCCTTTGTAATTTCCACAATCTGTTGAAATCAGTTGTCTTAGCAATCCAAATCTTAAATAATTCTAAAATCCATTCCATAAATTAATGAGATATAAACAAAACATTTGTTATTATTATTCTTTTTACTAAACACAAGATTTATTACAGATAAGAGTTAACTGCTGAAATCAGCGATGGAAAAGCTTTATGAATAAAATTCGGATTTTTTGAAATTTTACGAATATTTTATGATGGGAAAAAACCGATAGAAAAGTACCGAAATTGATAAAATCCAGTAATGAGCTTTCCAATTTTTTTAAAAATTAGATAATAGATATGTATAGAATTTAGATTTCCAAATTAGACAACGTATTGTTGTAATTTTGACAACGTTGCGTTGTCTGACAACATTGTCGTATTGAGAAATTATAAACACTTTAATGTCAAATTTGCATCAGGCGTGTATAATATAAAAATGTGGTCTGAAACCGAATACTAATTAAATTTTTTTTAAATTTGCGGCTTCCGGTACTTTAGTGTTTTGTTAGACAGTAGGTGATGGGTTCGATTCCCACCTGAGGCACTAATTAAGTAGCGTACAACTGACCCGATAGAGGTCTAGATGTTGGTTGATTGGTCTAGGATTTGATGTACATTTATGCATTATTCCTTCATACTAACTTACCAACTAAAGAACTTTGGAAAATATATATTTTTTCAATGACTACAAATATTTGTAACGGTATTCCCATTAATTCAAACTTAATTTTCAATTTAACATATATTTATAGTTTTCAATCAAATAAATGTTTAAACAAAAGTTGTTTATTGGCCATTAATGTGCATTTACTGCGCTTAATGTTTATAAATTTCAATCTTTCGTTTTTTTGTATTTTCGTACTTCAAAAAAAAGTAACAGCATTTTTTTGACATTTGATTGACAGATTGTGTTGCTGTTGTGTTTACAAAGTCATTTTTAAATATCCAACAATCACGCTCTCATGATTTTTAAGGAAGAAAAGTTTTCATGATTAATGGCAATTTGTTTGCATTTTTTCAAAAATTTTAATTATAAGAATAAGAAATCAAGATCAAATTTTGTTTAACGGAGCACATTTTATAAGAAAGAAAGCAAGTCTTGGATTCTATGAAAAGGGTATCATAAATCAAATTTCTCACCAAATAGTGAAATTTACTAATTTTTTAGTTAGAATCAGATTTCCAACCACGATAAAGTTGAAGAATTTTAAAAAGGTTTAAAATTTTTAAAGTTTTTCATTTTAGAATATGCAATACTTATGTTAACACGTAAGTTTTCTATTTGTGCAAATTGACCAATTTGCACAAATTTTTCACGCAATCTTAATACTAAATCTTCAAGCTTTAATAATTTCAAATATTAAAAAGTGGTTCAAAATAGAAATTATTGTCATCCCTTGCCAAATAAAGGAAAACAAAATATATTTATTACTTTCACCAAAGGAGACAAACACACATACACAAAGACAAAGCGTTACAAAAACAAAAATAATAAATATTCTGTAATGCATTAATTTTGATGTAATAAAAAACAATATGAATATTTAACATTAATAAAACGAACTAAAAAAACACACACACAAACAAAATAAGAACAAATCCATCCCCCTTTCCAAAATTAACAGAATCTGTTATCTATTGTCTCGAGGGGAGGAGATGGTGGGGGTGGCGGACAAAATAAACGTTATAGTCTAACCAGAAAAATAGGAAAGCGAAGAGTAATAATTTATTTTCTTTGGGGAATTTTAACGTTTAATGCGTTTGTTCGTTTAAACGTACGTTTGGTTACAGCGTCAGTGTTGCAGTTTTATTACCATGATTATTCATAACAAAACCAAAAACTCTAATTTAAATCAACACTGTTGGCTGGCACCCACCCACACATACACACCAAAAAATATACCGAAAAGAAAAACCACAAAATGCGAAAATTTTTTATGATTATTATTGGTATGTTGTTGTTGTTTTGGTTAAAGGAACAAACCAATAATCTAAAAGGGCGGACGGTATGTAGTTGCTTTTATTGTAAAAAAAATTTAATTCGAAAAGTGCACATAATTTACATTTTACAATGACAACAACAGCAGCAACATTAAATTGTCGGCTATAAAAGTGAGTCGTCGTCATCATGCTCATCAGCAGCAGCCATCATTGTCATTGTTGTAGTCATCAGGTTGAATAATAACAACTGACAGTCAGACAAACTACAGGTACAATATTGTTTTATTTTTATACCCTTCACCTTCGTGAGAAGGGTATATATAAGTTTGTCATTCCGTTTGTAATTTCTATAATATAATTTTCCGACCCTATAAAGTATATATATTCTGGATCCTTATAGGTAGCGGAGATGATTAAGCCATGTCCGTCTGTCTGTCTGTCCGTCTGTCTGTCCGTCTGTCTGTCTGTCTGTCTGTCTGTATGTTTGTTGAAATCAGTTTTTAGAAGACCCCAGATATCTGCGAGATCCGAATCTTCCATAATTCTATCAGACATACGACCGGCAAGAACGCTATTTAAAATCAGCAAAATCGGTCCATAAATAACGGAGATATGAGCAAAAAACCGAGACAACCTCTGAAAATTTCATATAAAATTTAGATTTTTTATTCATGCTCAGACAGAAACTGCAAAAAACAAAAACAAAATACATAACAATACGGTAAATATTGTTATTGTAATTTGTTTATAAAAGCAAAGCAAAGCAAGAGCAGCAGAGCAAGAGTAGCAGAGCGAGAGCAGCACTAATGTTTTGTTATTGGCTAGAAATATGAAATTAAGTATGTAGAGCCTGGATTAAGTGAGAACCTATAAAAGGGGACTTTCTGGTACTTTTTCGTTCTTCAAAAGGTATTTTTTGAAATTTCTATAATATTGAACCTAGAAACATGAAATTAAGTATGCATGGCCCGGATTAAGTGAGGACCCAAACAAGGGGAGTTTTTGCTACTTTTTCGTTTTTCAAAAGGTACTTTTTGCAATTTCTACAATATTGAACCTAGAAACATGTAATTTAGTATGTATGGCCCGGATTAAGTGAGGACCCATAAAAGGGGACTTTTTCGTTGTTCAAAAGGTACTTTTTGCAATTTCTACAATATTAAACCTAGAAACATGTAATTAAGTATGTATGGCCCGGATTAAGTGAGGACCCATAAAAGGGGACTTTTTGGTACTTTTTCGTTCTTCAAAAGGTACTTTTTGCAATTTCTACAATATTGAACCTAGAAACATGTAATTAAGTATGTATGGCCCGGATTAAGTGAGGACCCATACAAGGGGACTTTTTGGTACTTTTTCGTTCTTCAAAAGGTACAAAAGGCTTTAAACACATCATGGTGAAGGGTATATAAGATTCGGCACAGCCGAATATAGAACTATTACTTGTTGTTTCTTTCTTTGCTCTTCCGTTAGTTGGAATTTGAATGTAAATGGATCATATTTGTTGGATTTAGAACACAATAACAAACTGAATAGAAAGAACATCCCTGTTTTGTAAATAAGACAACTAGTACTAGACTTGTTGTTATACATATACTAGTTGTTGTCTTTGGTAAACATAAATGTTTGTATGAGTTTTTGTTGTAGTACCATCATTATCATCATTATTTGTCATTACATTGTTGCAACAAATCTTCTACACAGATACAAAAACAAGCAAGCGAGCAAACAAACAACAAACCCGGTAACGCCACACACATTCAACAAACAAACTCAAACACAATGTAAAAGAATGAATGAAATGCCACCCACTCTTTTTTATTGAACGTTGCTTTTTTCGATTTTTCTTTTATTTTTGTAAATAATTTTTTATGATCTGGTGGATTAAATGACTGAAGAAAATAAATAAAACTAAACGCTTGCTAAAACATTTTTGTTCTGTTGAATACATCTTTTGCTTGTTGTTTTATGATTTTTCAATGTTCTTGTTTTTTACAATTAAGCTTGTAGACAAAACAGATTTTTGTAAAAAAGGCACAGTGGGCCTGGTATATAATGTAACTTTTAGTAAAGCTAAACATGAAGTACATAGTTAATATTTTAAAAGAATGATGTATTAGGACTTGTTGTACACTCCTTTAACAATGCTTTATGAACCCACCAACTTCGGTCTACCAACCTAGAACACTTACTACTTAGCTACCGGATACCAAATCTTTAAAATTAAAAAGATACTCATTCGGCAGAGGACATTTGAGAAGTTGGTGGAAGATAAATTTGACAATTTATGTTCCCCATTAATATAGAGATCTAAAGATGTTCAGAACAAAATTTCCTTTATCTTGAACACAGGCCAACAAATTTTTAACACAAAGACCAAAGTATTCTTATCTAAAAGAATAATCTGAGCTTATTCTATCTCGATTTCATTTAGTTTTCGAGTTATTATGTAAAAATTTGTGGAAGAAATACTGTCTTTTCCTTTTATATTAGAGGCGTTATAACTGCGCAAAGATACCTGTATTTGATTATTTAACTATGTAATTCGGCACTCTATGTAATTGGGCCCCTGCAGAAATACTTTTCTGCAGGGGCCCAAAAAAGAGCTTTATGCAAAGTTCCAAACCAATATTAGTCGATCGAAGCAAAGTCTGGTCTATAAGGAGGGTTGGGTAAAATGTCTCAAACACTTTTTGCTTAATAGTCCTTAAAAGATATTGCAGTAAGTGTCCGAGCATTGCCCTGATGAAAATTTATGCTCTCATGTTCTGCCAGTCGCTTAAAGAACAGCACGGAATACGTCTGCTTTTAAAAATTACATTAATACCCTGGAAAAACTTTCATTGACAAGTAATGAATTAAATAAAAAAGAGAATGATTACATTGGAGGCAAGTAACTAAAATGTTCACTTACAAATAACTACTAAAATAAGGAGTTAAAATGTTTCTTACAAATTTTGTTTCTGTGTGTGTGTGAAAACATTAGGTATATCATATTATAAGTCATTATACGAATACTTAAAAGTAATGCAGACGGTATGTAGTACTCATTGAAATGTTAGCGTTTGTGTAATTCCCAATTTCTACAGATCTGATCTGTATGTGGTAGTCACTGAAATTTAAGTGGTTGTGTTATTACCAATTTGAACAGATAAGATTTAGTATTCAAATTTTTTAAATAAATGCAAGAAAAAACCTTTGGAAAAAATCTTCAAAAAACTTTTAAAATTCTCTTTACTTCTATAAAAGTTCTTCTTTCATATTAAAGCAAAATTAACACAGACATTAATTAGACCGTCTAATCAATTATTTACATAATATTTAAACAAATGACTGCATTTTATTTTCTTATTATTACTACATAAATACATATGTATAGAATTACATACTTACATTTTCCTTTTGTCAACGATTTTTGACCTTTTCTACAACACACTCTCTCTGTCACTTCGCACAAATGTAATATACTCAACCAGTTACATATGTTTTTACACATTTTACACATTATGTCTCAGCAAATTACAAACTAATCACTGTTAATCAGCTTAAATACAAATTAGCAAAAGTTGCATTTTCATAAAAGAGAATATTTAAGTCAGTTTTTTTACACACATATAAAAAAAGGTGTTGACATGACTAATGCGACAAGAACGACAAAAATCAAGAATGAATAAAAACTCGGGGAACCAGAGGATCCAAATAATTAAATAGTTTTGTAGAACTTAAATTAATATTAACATTTTACTTAACTAAAACATTTTTCTTTATAGGTTGTTTTTATTATATTATTCATTACCCCCCCCCCCCAAAAAAAAAAAAAAAACAAAAAAAATTGTATTAAAAATTCTTTTCTTTTAAGTTTGTTTAAGTGTGTGTAGTAAAAGTATCTGTGATTTTACAAAATACCACAAAAAAGACATTGACTTGATTTAAATTGACACGCCTCAGACACATAAACTACATTGGCGAATACAAAAGAAACGAAAACTCTTTTCTTGTATTTTTTGCTTTCGAAGGCATTGCACAGGAATATATAAGAAGATTTTTGTATATTGATAACAAAACTATTAATGAAAATAATGTTGTTTTTCTTTTTTTTTGGTTTCAAACATAAAAGAGTATGTACTTTTTTAGTACTCGTATTCTCAAAAGGGGGAAAATTTACATTTTTAGAGTATTACAAAAGATTTTTTAGAAAATTGTCTAGATAATAGAATTAAATTTATAGTTTCATTTTATTATGTTAAGAAGATATGTTTAAAGGCACGAAGGTATCATAATTTGTAAAGAAATTTTGATTGGATTTTAAAATTATTACCAGTGTTGGCAGCAATACGGTAATTGAAACAACTAAGAAAATATTTGCAATTTCGCAAATATTTTTGTATATCTGGCAAATCTTTAACTTTTTACATGTGAATTAATGTTTAAATTATTCTTTACTAAATGAGAATCATATGAATTTCTTTTTAGTAATCATCAAGTTTTAGTTGTTTGGGAAGACTAGACTATAGACTATACTATGGACTAGACTATAGACTATACTATGGACTATAGGTGGCCTCTGGTAGGGTGGCCTCCGGTAGGTTAGTGGTTAGTGTTCTAGTCTGGTAGACCGGAGGTGGTGGGTTCGATTCCCACCCGTGGCACTGGTTAAGGAGCGCACAACAGGCCCGATAGAGGCCTAGGTGTATTTCTTCGGATTTGATGTGTATACATCCTCCTTTCAAACTAACTAACTAACTATGGACTAGACTATAGACTAGACTATAGACTAGACTATAGACTAGACTATAGACTAGACTATAGACTAGACTATAGACTAGACTATAGACTAGACTATAGACTAGACTATAGACTAGACTATAGACTAGACTATAGACTAGACTATAGACTAGACTATAGATTAGGCTATATACTAGACTATAGACTAGACTATAGACTAAGCACTAGACTATAGCCTAGACTATAGACTGTACACTAGACTATATACAAGATTGTAGTCTAGATAATGGATTAGACTATACTCTAGACTATAGACTGAATTATGAGCTGGACTTTATACTAGACTATATATTAGACTTTAGACTACGCCATAGACTAGATTATAGACTATACTGTATACTATTATTCAGACTAGTCTATAGACTCAATAGGTAAGCAATAACAACCATTTGAGATAAATGTTTCAAACTTTTCGAGCAGGATTAAAAATGACCCATTTTTCAGAGTATTTTATCTTAAATTCTTGTTTTTTGTAAAATGATGATGTATTCTGAAATATTTATTAATTCTTTTTATAAATAAAATACAATACCAATCTGATGAATACATTAAATAATTGTTTATTTATCTTAAAAACTACTGGAATTTCATTTGCTTTGATTAATCATCATCATAAGCATCATCATTATGATAATATTTGTAAAGTATTGTGCTTTAAATCTGGATTTTTGCTTATTACGCAGAAAATACGATTATAAACAAATTAAAATTATTACCAGTGAGTCGAATAAACAGAAGTTAAAATAAATAACAATTTAAAGTTATATTGATATTAGCAGTTAAAGCGGATATTGGTAGAAGCAAAGCTTTTACTTTTGTTTAGTTACGTACGCGTGAGAGCAGGAAAGCTGTTAGCTAGAACAGATATCAGCAAAGGTCTCTCTTGTCTAAACAAATACGATTTAAAGAGATTAGTTTTTTGTTACATGTATATTGTCTTATCAGTGAACAAGTCTCTTCACTACTCCATTGAATATTATATATTCTTCTTTAACGATCTGTGTTGGTTTCAAAATAATTTATTTCCGAGCTAGATAGCAAAATTTTGACTTGTTGTAGAAATGTTTGTTTAAAGTTCTTTGGCATTTCAAAAAATTTTTTTTAAATAACTAAAAGGCCAGTAATATTTGTATAAATAAACTAAAAAAGTTTTCTTAAAATATTTTTAATATTTTTTATATATTTATGTATTTTTTTTCCAATGATAAGATATTTAATAATTTTCTTTTCTTTTAAGTTTTATGCACATAAAGAAAATAACAAGAAAAAATAAACATTTCTCAAAGGAGAAAAAAGTCTAATAAAAATCACAACAATACACATTTACAAAGAAAAAAATAACCAAGAAACAGAAACACATCTAATAAGAAGTTTTTTTTTTTATTTTTGTAAAACTCAAATTTCACAATTTAGGATTTTTTTTTTTACTTTTTGTATATTTATTTTATAAAGAAACACAAGCAAGTATGAAATATAAAAAAAACGAACTTCTGAATTAAAATGAAATGTTCAAGTACTTTGATAAAGAACAAAAAAAAAATTAAAATACAAATACGAAAATATGTAATTTTTTTCTATTTTTTGGAAGCTGATGATGATAAGTATTTTTACTATTAAAGTTAAAAACTTTGGCTATAAATGTTAAGACAATAGACAAATATATACATATAGCCATCATCATCTATACATACATATATACATACATCCCCATAAGTACACACAAAACAGTCTGACTTTTTTGTTCGCCTTTAACTTAGGAATATAAAATTTAACGAGGTACCAAGAAGCATAAAGTTTTCTTGTTGTTGTTGTAGTTGTTGTTGTTAAATATCAGTATCAAGATATTAACATTAAACGGGGGAACGAACTAAGCTAAAAATAAGTAAATAAAGTAAGGAAGAAAAAAAGAAAGGAGCCAATCCTGAAGTTTAAATATTTTAAACAATTTTAAGGATTCGCCCTGAAGATAGCTTTTATATCAACAACAACAGCAACAAAAATTAAAATACTTAAATGAAAGAGTATGTTGATATGTTTGTATGTATGCTTTTAATAAATCAGTTGCTGCGTATCAATTACATTAGAAATTAGCTTTCTATTGAAATTTTAGAAGTTTAGAATAGTAAAAGGTTTTAAAAAAAGCAAAAAACCATTCTTTTTCATTTTATTTATTCACTTATTTATTGATGATGTTTGGTTGTCTATGCAGAGCTTTTAAATAATTGATTTTTCTTTAGTGTTTGTATATATTTTTTTGTCTTATTTTGTTATTATTTTTTTGTTAAAAGCTGCTTATGGGAATGAGAGTAAGAGGCTCAAATAAATAGTAACATGTACTTAAAAGTTCTTAAGAAGTTTTAAAGTCAATTAACCCATTATGTAATAGAATATGTTTTATGTTTTTTAGAACATATAGATGAACTGATGCAAAAAGCTAATTTTAAAAGCTTTCACTTTCTAAGCTTTAAATTAAGCAGAGAGTGAAAGTAGTAGATTTTTGTGACATCTTGTTTTTGAAATGTTCCGTATTTAATTTGAAGAAACGTTTTTAACACAGCGGCATCAATCTAAAATGTTTCCCAGAGAACAGCGTCCAGCGTTAGGATAACTTTTATAACAAAAAATCTATTTAATTTACGGAAATTGGGTGATTGAAGGGGAATTTGATGTTTCGAACTCTTTTTTAGAATACAGGTAATAAATTGAATTTTTATAGCAAAATCGATTCCAAGAAAAAGGTCGCTATCGGGACTGCTGCGCACTCCTTTTATGGAAGTGAAAGTTTTACGTTCGATGTTAAGAAACCCAATTACCTGAAGTTCTCTAGAATTATTCAATCTGGAATAACATCCCTTCTCCAGATATTTGGGTCTACACATATGTATGTGAATATTTATTCATTTCGTTGTTACCATTTAGGTTAGGTAGATAAATGTGTAATTTTTAACCAAGGCTCGTTTTGTTCAATGTGATCAGTCTACATTGATTAATATGGAACCAAAAGTTCCTTTTGTCAACCAGTTTAAGTTCATTCGTATTGCAGCGGATTCTAACAGGTATTTGTTCTAATGATCCGCGTAGCTTTGATATTCTATTTAAAAGTTTACTAAAATTTCTGTGTTGGTATGCGATCGTGGACGCCCGATAGCAAACGAATATGTCCGATATTCATTGATTAATGTCCTACAACCACCTTTGGTCAAACTTTCTCAAGTAGAAAGATTATCTTTGGCTCATAATCTCAATCTGAGTTTATCATTTAACGGATAGATATTCAGTAGATCACGTTGATTTAGCCCCAGGACTTCAGTTCTTACGAAAGAACTCCTTTTAAATCTACCTTTAAAATATCAAAGACGATAATGATGATGTTACATGCAACATAATTATTTGATTAGTATGTATGAGTTGGTACAACATTTCGCCAACATTTACATACATATGTACATGCGTCTGTATGTCTGTCAAACATGTTTATTACATTATTTGTTTAATATTGTTGTTGTTATTGTAGTTGTTGTTATTTGTTAAATTTTCTTCCTCATCTATTGATATTTTGTTTGTTGCTTTCTCGTCAAGCCTTATTCAATATTTTACTTCGTATTTGTGTTTAGTTTTTTCTGTACTTCCTAAACCATGACTACTATTTGGTTTACGAGTAACAACAACTTCATTCTCTAATTAAAACTAATGTTTTTGTTGCTAAAATGTAGTTGTTGTTGTAGTTGTCGTTGTTATTGCTATTGTTATTATGTATTTTCTATTTGTATTTTGAATTTGAAATTGAAACCAACCCCTTTTGTTTTTCTTTTTTTTTTTTTGTGAAGAGGTCGTTCGTTCGTTCGTCGTAGTTGTTTGCATGAACGCAACTTCCCCCCTTCTTAAAGGGCAATTATTAAATTTTCATTACATCCCTTAATCAGCTTTTGAACAAAGTGATTTTTTTCTCATTACATTACACATGTATGTATGTACGAATGTTTGTTTGTATATAGATTTTTGTATGTGTTTGTATTATTTCTTCAACTGTTATTTTCTGATATTCAAATACTTTGTTTGCTTAAACTTAATAATGGTTGTTAAATTGTAATCGAACCCTGAGTTATTTTTTTTTTGTTGTTTGTGAAACCAAGACAAATATTGATTTACAAAAAATATATGTACACACGCACACATACACTTAGACATAATAATGTAATGCATAAAATTCAATTATTTTATTTACGTTTTGTATGCGTGTGTGTGTCTATGTTTGAATTTTGACAATCAAAAGGAGTTTGAACTTGAGCTGGTATAAATATTAAGAAACAAAAGATTTTGTTTTTTTTTAAGAATAGGAGGGAAATAAAATCTTTATGAATATTAATAGAGTCTTATGGGTAAAAACGATTCTTTATTATAATTATAAATTATGAGACAGTTAATGACTCGACGACTTTTTAGTTAAGGTGACATATTTTAACATATTTAGGCAGTTATTGAAAAGGTTAGATTGCATTATTCTCAGGGAATTTATAAGTAGGTATGGGAAGGTAGTAGGGTGGGTAGGAAAAAACGTTTTTTTGCTATAAAGTTATTAAGCTAACCTAAAAAACAAGTATAAAAGTATAATTGACATATTAGAACATTTAACGTAATTATGATCCCAAAAGCCCGGTTGTATGAAGGCTAGGTAAAATATTACACCGAT
The DNA here is from genome assembly GCF_022045245.1 of Lucilia cuprina. NCBI lineage: Eukaryota > Metazoa > Arthropoda > Insecta > Diptera > Calliphoridae > Lucilia > Lucilia cuprina. The sequence continues at coordinate 4,342,312 of NC_060950.1, forward strand.
TTCAACCATTTTTAATTGCGTTCGTCCTAGGACCAAAAGAAGAGTATGCGCCAAAATTCATCAAATTATCTTGAAAAGTACATGGAAACACAGACAGACAGACAGACAGACGAACGGAAGGACGGACATATACGTATTTAGAAAGTAATGCTGAGCCGTTTCATATACTTTAAGATGGGTGTAGGACAAATATTTTTGGATGTTACACACATCAGCACAAACTCATAATACCCTCCCCACTATAGTGGTGTAGGGTATAATTACATTCTATCAGTTAAAAATTTAAGACTTTTCAAAATCGGTGTTAAACTTAAAAATATTTTTATATCAGGCTATAGAAAATAACTCCACACAGAGATAAAAAGAAACGCCTGCTACCAAATTGACACCAAAGTGCTTATAAATTTTCAATAACATTCGTTGTCAATAGTGAGCTTACCACGTTTGTTAACATTTGGACAACGGATGTGTATAGAATTTAGATTTCCACAAAGATTTTTGACATCCGTAATTACATACTACTTGTATACACTTTGACAACGGATGTTATTGAAAAATTATAAACAATTAGGTGTCAATTTGTTAGCAGGCGTGTATGTTCTTTTTTCCATCAGTGTGGAGTTATTATATTTATTTTCCTATGTTAAGCCCTGTAAAACCATTTCATTGTAAAATTCTTTCAAAAACTAAAATATAAAAAAAAAAGTTTTTTATGTTTCAAAGAAAAAAAACAAGAAAATCTTCTTTAAAAAAAATGTTAAACCCTTTAAACCATAAAAGAAGCGTACAAAATCACTTAGATACAAATCCATGATAATGCAAGAGCGTATCAAAAAAATTCTTTTACTTAAACCTTATTTTTTTTAATGCACAACAAACTATTGTAATCTTTTCGTAAAAACTTGTCTAAAAAAATAAACGATGAAAAAAAAACATGACTTAAAACATTTTAAGTCAAGACAATTAGAGGTGTAAACTGTAATACAAACGTGACGAAAAAATTAAAAGTGCTAGTACCTACATAGACAAGGAATCAGTTAAGAAAACCGGTAGAAAACAAAAAAATGGAATTTTACAAACAACATTCAAATGTCTACAAGTATTTTCTTACTTATTGAAATATAAATATGGTTGGATGGACGGATGGCTGACTGGCTGGGATGACTATTTAAATGGATTATAGTTGCATTTTTTAAAAATCCCACCAATACTTGCATTCGTTTGCTTAGACAATTACCACATTTATTAGATCTGTTAAGATAAAAAAACACACCCACAGTTTAAATGTATTTATTTGTCTATTGGTATGTGTGTGTATAACAAATTAAAAAAAAAACTTCTTATTTCAATAAAAAAAAATTGCCTTTGATCTTGACGAAAATATAAAACTGCCGGTGTTAAATCCGATAATGATGCATCATCAACATCATCAGAAGAAGCAGCAGTAATGTTTTCATCATCATCATCAATGAACAACCGACCGACCGGGTTAAGCAGACAGACAAATAATAATAATTTCTTCCATGATTTAAAACGTTTTTTTTATAATTTCTGTTGGTTTTTTATATTGATTTTAATTTTAATACAATTTTCAACATTTATTTATGAATACACTCTCATACATATAAACATCTATGTAAAAGTGTAACTGTGTGTGTATGTGTTGTTTGGTAAAGAATAATGAAAAAATAAGAAAAATCATAAACTTAACGAAGAAGAAACAAAAAATGCTTTCAATCATAAACACCATAATAAAATCTTAAAACAAATACGTTTTTTTTCTGTAATTTTCTTCTCATTTCTTACAACCAACCAACCAACCAACAACCAGCCAACCAAACTGAATGAATGAATAGAAATAAAGTCGAAGTCGAAGCAAAAAAAAAAAATATAAAGAAATTAAATGGAAAAAAAGAAAAGTTATAAAAAAGTATAAATTTCTTGGTTTAAATTCTCCGTCTATCTGATCAACCGTCCTTCTGTCTGTCTGTTCATTTGCTAGTCAATATGCAGGTGCATTTCAGCACTCAAATACAAATATTAAACAAGTAGATTGAGTTTTATTTATACGTAAAATTTTTTATTTATAAATTGAAAATAAAAAGAATAAAATCACAATACAACTAAGTACATACATAAGTATGTGTAGGCTGTAGAGGAAAGATGCAAGAAATGCATCAATGAAATTACAATTATCATCTAGGAAATAAAAAAACAATTTGCTGTCAATGGACTCCAGGCTAAAAACAATAAGGCAGTCTTCTCTAAGTAATAAAATTTTGAAATTATTTTTTATGAAAAAAATCAATTGTTATTTTCATAAATTATGAGACATTTCTTGCTGCGTCTTCACAGGTAACTGGCTGATCTTTTTCTCAATGAATGACTGCTCTGTAGGTCTCTGGCTCTCTTAAGTTTTTGTTTAGTTCAAGTATGTTCTTCAATACTAGTCATTAGGTTTTTGAGACAGTGAAATATTTAGAGTTTTGCAATTGTACTTAAAATCAAATATTATTTTGAAAAACTGTCGCTAATTTTAAAAGACTTATTTTCCAATAACAATGGAATAATTATAAGAATAGGTGAAATTATTCTCAAGTTGTTCCTAGAATTTTCAAAATTAGTTCCTTTTTAGACAATGTGGGAAAATTGTCCTGCTATCTCAGTTCGATAAGAATTTTAATGTAAGAAAAACAAAAGCGAAATTTTAAGATAAAACAGTTTAAATTATTTTGTTTATTCAGTTTTTTAATTACTCAATATAGTTTTGTCAGTCAGAAAAGGTTTTGTGGGTATATTTATGATTATTTATATTTTTTTAAACATTTTTTTAAGTTCCGGTTTTGTTACAAAAAAATGTTTTAAAAATTTCATTTAAAATTAACAAAACTCAATTTATTTACACTAAATTAGTTTCTACCACACAAAATTGAAAAAGTCAAACATCTGTCGTGTGCAAAATTTTTACATTTTTATGCAGTAATTCTTCTTATATCATACACTCAAGAAAATTGGAATATTTAAAACGAACTAAAATCCTATTCCTAATCCTATTGACTTCTTCGTAAGAAATAAATACGACAACTATTTCAACTATGACATTTGTAATAAAAGAGTTTCGAATATTTACTTGATGAACCATTTTGAGTTTGTCCGAATTTTAAAGAAACATATAAATATTATCAGTGTGTTTCGGAAAGATAAGTTAATTCCTCTTGGGCGGATCAAAAGCTCAATTTATATTTATGTATTGGTCACCAATTCGAATATATTTCAGTTTGTTAATACAACTCTTATGATCCTACCGACTCTCTTCAAGGCATATGCAAAAATCTTAAAGAGAGCAACTAAAACTAAATTTACTCTCAGATCTCCATTTGAAAAATTGCACTACATAATTCGGGAAAATAAAGGGCTTTTGAATACTAACTAAGTGGGTAAGCTATAGAAACGATTTGAAATAAATGTAGTTTAAATATCAACCACGCCAAGCACTGACACGAGTGAGTAGATTGAAACGATTCGAACCAAAATACCAGGTGTTTGGCTTATTGGTAGAATAAGCCTAAAAAACAAATTAAACGACACGTCCGCTCTTCTGTCTGAGCCCACTAAAACTCCTAAAAAATTTATATTTAATTAGTGAATAGAAAATATTCATTCAGGTTACCGGTTCCGAGTGATATTTCTAGTTAGAAGTGGATGTACTTTCTCAGCCCATGATCAATCGAAGGGTTAATGATATGTATGACATAAATATAAACAACTTAATGGTTCTATCAATGACTATTATGAGGCTGATGTTGAATAGACTTTTTTTACAATATACCTATTTTATTCTAGTATCAACGCGGTACTGACTTTAGAACTGAGTCGGATTACCGGAACTTTTGGCTAAAAGTTCAATAACTTGTATGCAAAATTTTCTTTAAAAGCCCTAAGTCTTTTTATTGTTGTCTTTAAAATTAAAAAAATGCTTAAAATGCAGAGAATTATCTGATCAGGTGATCAAGCCACTGCTGATCTGAGATGTGTTTTTGTTTAAATTGATTAGATTAAATTCATTATCTTTGGATCTAATTATAACATCAACGAAATACCATACTATAACTGAATGAGAAGTACATTAAAGTTTGAAGATTTAGATCTATTCTGAATATATTTTCTTCTGAAACAAAAGACAGAAATTAATTACCAAAAATTTAGCAGCATCCTATTTGTTAACTAGCACATTTCTCTGGGTGTAATTTACATATTTTTTTGTTCTTTTTCGTGATGTATTATGTATATATTTCTTCTTATTTTATTTTTCTTACTGTGGCAGTAACACTTTCAGCTATTTGCCAAGTCTTTATTACATCCACACACACACACACCTTACAACACACATACTTTCGCACTCAAACAGATTGACGACAGTAATAAAACAAATACACATGAGCAACATGCTAGAGAAAGAAAAACTTTGGCCACACGCCACAGTTAAAAAAAAAAACAGAATGTTGCAAAAAAAAAGGCGGCAATTATTAATGAAATGAATGCAGAAGAAGAAAATGAGAAACAGACAAAAAAAACTCTAGCTTTGATGTTGACAGACAGACAAAATAGGCCTACAAGGCGGTCTTTGAAGTATGAAAATGTTGCTAGAATCACACACACGTACATGCAATAAGCAACAACGAAAAATCTTACTTAAAGACTAGAGAGAATTTTTCATAATTTTGTATTTTTTTTTGTTTCTAAATACAAAAAAAGTTGGTAAAATGCATTTTGCGGTACTTTATAGACCGTGCATAAAAGGCGTTTAGTAAAGTACTAGATGATGTTAGATACACACACACACAAAGACGTACAAGTGTTTGGTACATATAGTGTTGTATGCAACAAAAGAAGGTACAATTTATGAGTATTTACAGTTGTAATTCTGCAGATTTAGATGCTTATGCATAAGTTGTTGTTGTTGATGGTGTTGTTGTTGGTGTTTGCTTATAAATTGCTAACTTAAGTCGAGCAGTTTTTGTGAACAAAAAAAAAAAAAATAGCAACAGCTTGTTGTTTGTTGCCTTGGTTACTTAAAGCAACAGCTTGCCTTAAAGTCAGCGCAATGTCGACTTTCCTGCCTGTTGCAGAATAACTGCATGGATGTTCGGTTGTCGCGCTTGTCAGTCAACTGACTGGTTGGTTGTTTGGTTGTATTGTTTTCTGTTACAAGTGTGAGTCTTTAGTTGATCTTGAGTTGAGATGAAAGGTGCACTGGCTAAAATGCCGCTGCTGTTTTTAAGTCTTTGTATTATTATATGTGGAACATTTTATTTTATTGACTGATGTAGGTATAATCATACCTAGATACAAACTTACACACATATGTATGTATGTTTGTACTTCACTGTGAGTGTGTGAACGAATAATACTTCACGTGCACTTGTGTACAGTAACAAAAAAAGGTGTGACTAAAAGCATAAAATGACACTTAAGTTAATTGTTGTCTAAAAATGCTTAAAATGTGTTAAAAGGCAATAAATTTTAATAATGAATAGGACAATAATAATATATGTACATAGATGCATTTCCTCATACCCCAACCATTGGTATTTGAATATATTTTCTCAAGAAAAAGCAACACATATCAGAAATCCCTTTAGAATAAGAAGAAAAAGTTTATGTTGTATTTAAAAATAAAATTAATAATTTATAGTTTAATAGATTCCCCATAGATTTAGTTTAATGTTTTGGGGATTATAACCGGTAGCCGGAAGCTTAAGCGTTTTAAAGGGTTGTTCTTATAAATCACTAAGATTAATGGAGTAGGTTTCACTTTTAAGATATTTTGGTAATATTTTAAAAATTTACTATTAAAGGAAAATCTGTTATATGTCGGAAAAGAAATTAGTCTATGGACCACACTATCATATATTCTATGGACTAAAAATTGAATAGTTTATTGAGTAATCTATGGATTAGTCTATTGATAAATCTATGAACTAGCCTATTGACTAGTCTACTGTCGAGTCTATAGTATATTCTTTTGACTAGTCTTTCGACTATTCAACGAACTTGCCTCTTGATTAGCCTATTGACTATCCTTTGGACGGGTCTATTGACTTGTTTACTGACTAGTTCATGGACTACTTCATAGATCAGTTAGCGGCCTAAACTATTCACTTGTCTATGACTGGCTCTATTGATTAGTCTCAAGACTTATCTACTATGACCTTGGCTATGGACTAAGGACACCCATATGGACTGGCCTAAATACTAATCTATAAAATTGTTAATGTGGTAGTAAATGGTCTACTCTCTGGTCAAGTTTATGGACTTTTAAGTCTATTAATGATTCTTTAAACTTGCTGTGAGTACGATTGCTTTCTTATGCCCATAGTGCAGATTAATGTGAAAATCTTTTAATATACATATTCTTCATTCATTTCTACTAATTTTCTTTCACATATTTAAAATTGTCTCTCTTTCGGATGTTATTTTGCCCGCCGTATTTTTTTCCTTCTTATTTTCTTAATCATTTTATAACATAAACATGTCAATTTAAATTTTTCAGTTGTACGACACAATGACAATAAAAATTTCTTAAATTACATCTTTTTATTTCCACGCCAATGACTTCTCTTACTATACACTTTCAAACTGATAAACAGAACAGACCAAAAATTTTAAACACCCATACGAGTTACAAAACAAAATCACGACAATTCAGTCCGTCGTCAGTCAGTGGTTGTGTGGACAGATCAATACGAATTACGAAAATGACCCTGAATGTCCCCGAAATATGAATGAATGTCAAATAATATTAAAATCAACAACATCATTCAATTTTTTTTCACAGTCTTAGTACTTTGTATAAAGAATTTATCATAAGGCCACTTACTTACATACAATCGCTACACTTCGCTAAACGAAGCAGAATATTATTTTATATGCTAAAATATTGAGGTTTGTTAGACTACTTGAATGTACGTTGTATAGGAGTTGTTGAAAAAGACAAGAAAAAACATCAACAACAACAACTCCATATGTAGTTTTAACTTATTTAATGTGAAATGTTTGTTAAATGTTCTATACAAGATTTAATTTGCAAATCAAAACATACGACAAACGATTTATGTTCATGTTAAATATGTAAATGACAATCAAGCAGAGTCATATCATATTCACACATACTTACAAACATTTAATACAGAGATTCTTAAGTAGTTGAGCAAATAATCAAAGTTTCACTAAAATTTTATCTTGAATTCAAAATTTCACTTAAACTCGATCTTTTATTACAAAAAAGCAAATTTTACAAGAAATCGAAATTTCACCAGAAAATCGATATATTTCTAAGAAATCGAAATTTCACTAAAAAATCTATTTTTCAATAGGAATTCAATTTTTTTTTAGAAAACCTTCAAAATCAATAAAAATTTAATTTTTACTAGAAAATTGAAATTTCACCCGAAAACCGATATTTCACCAAAAAATCAAACTTTCACAAAATAATCTAATGTTCACCAAAAAATCAATTTTTTTTCCAATAAATCGAATTTTCACTAGAAAATTTTAATTTCACTAAAAATTCGACTTTATCCAAAAATTCGGAATTTTACTAGAAAATCGAATTTTTATTAGAAAAACCAGGTTTGGCTCGAAAACTACAAAGTCCAATTTTCGCTAAAAATCAAGTTTTCTTTAAAGATTGAAATTTCTTTAAAATATAAATATATAGAAATTTCACCCGAAAACCGATATTTCACCCGAAAAGCAAAATTTTACTAATTAATCTAATTTTCACCAGAAAATCAAATTTTCACTAATAAATCTACTTTTCACCAAAAAAGCAAATTTTTTTCAAAAAAAAATCGAATTTTCACCAGAAAATTTTAATTTTACTATAAATTCGACTTTTTCCAAAAAAATCGGAATTTCAATAGAAAATTGAATTTTCATTAGAAAAACCAGGTTTTGCTAGAAAATCTAGTTTTCATTAAAGATTGAAATTTCTCTAAAATATGACTTTCTCCATAACATTAAATTTTCTTTAGTTTCCATTTTAAGAATCACTGTAGAAAAAATACAAAAATAAATTTTCTGTTTAGGTAGCGCCAGTTAAATTGACTTTTTTGTCGAGTGTTCATTTCGAAGGAGACGTTAAAAAAATTAAGCTGTAGAAAATAAAAGTGATTTAATAAAATTTATTAAAAAGAAACATACAAACACACAAAAACACATAACACCATGTTAAATGTTTGATTATTATGCCAATGAAAAGAAAAATATACTTTTAATTTGATTTGATTTTTAACAATAACAAAAACAACAACAAAATGAACATCAGACAAATCTATCGCAGTTCTAACGAAAGAAAAAAACAACACAACACTCATCAACACAAACGGTCTTTTACTTGAAGAAGTAGAGTGAGAATTGACAATTGCAGTCATTACGTATAGATTTCTGAGGAAACAATGTTTTGGCGTTTATGTGGTTGTCTAGTTTTTAAGAATTGTTGATTGATATTCTATTTATTTTTATTATCTTATTTAAGAAATTTCCTTAAAAATTTTGAAACTTTTAAATTGTTTCACTTTTTCTTTAAAACTGTCATTAATTGTAACACCTTTGAAGAAGAAATTTTGTTTTTCTAAAATTAATTCTTAAATTTCATTTTCTATCTAAAAAAAAAAACATTTTTTACATTAATTAGAAAACAGGAAATAAATCATAAATGAGAAAAACGTTTCACTTTTTTTCATCGTTGTTGTAGAAATTTAATTGCCCTTGTTTATTGGGCCCCAAATAGAAAAGCTATGTAGATCAGTGCAGCCTAAAACTAAATACAAAAACACAAATTCATAGTCGAACATTTAGTCAATAGTTGGTATGAATATATGTATATGTGTGTGAGCGCCTGTAACTAGATTTAAAAGATATTTTTATATAGATATGTATGTATATATGTAGAATACATATTTAAGTTGTATAGTTTTACATTACAACTCATCGTCAGTCATGTGTCGGCATTTAGTGATGTCATAAAAATTTGATTAAAGGCACCGACCGACATATCCAAACTCAGCAACAACTCATATATGTATACATATATAAATATACATACATAAATGATATACGTGAAATGAAATTACCACCCTTTCAACAGTAAAATACAGAGATTTCTCATTCATGGTATTTAGTACTAGATACATTTGTAACTCCTTGTTGTGTATCAGACTTCTGAAATAAAAAAATGTTTGATGTGAGTGATTGTCATTTAGTAAATCATGTGTTTTGTGTATTTTCATTTTTTCATACTGATTTACTAAATTTCGTTTTAGATTTATTTTAGGCATAATTTTGTTAATGTCCTGGGTTTGTCTACATTTTTATGTTTAAATTCTATTTATAATTTCATTTACTATAAAAATTAAGTAAATTGTTTTAAATTTTTCAATTCAATTTCTGTCTAAACTCAGGAAATTTCGCCTTGATAAAAAGTTGTAGAACATTTTATTTGTGTAATATTCATGTCAAACATTTGAAAGATATGTGTGTAAACCAGGTTTAGCGGGTAATGAATGCATTTTCAATTATAACTACATTTGAAGTAATTGTAATTGAAAATTAACCGATTACAATTACTTTAATATAAGTATAAATTTATGTGTAATTGTTTTGATATTTTTTAAATTACAATTATTTGTAATTGAAGTTTTGCCAATTTACATTTGTAATAATTGTAATTTGTAATTAGTGATACGCAAATTCAATTATAATTACAAGTTATAATAGGGCAAAACTATAATTACAATTAAAAGTAATTGCAATTGGTTGCTGATCAATTACAAGTAATTGTAATTGCTCAATTACGTATTACATGTGACTGGTATAAACGTATCCGAATCCGGAGCACGAAACATTAATCGAGTTGTTGCACAAGAACACTATAAATGTAAAGTACATAAATCAGCATTTAGTCGCTATCTTTATAATACATTGTCTATTTAGTTAAACTCTCTTTTAAAACGGACATCAGCAAATTGTATTAAATGAGCTCTTTCACCTTTACTAGTATTACGTTATTGTATGAGGGAGTAAAGGGGACAAAATTCAGCCCAATTTTGTAGCACCTTTGCCCTGAAGTTGTATCGTATATCTAAAGCAGTACCTACACAGCAAGAACTCGGTAATGGCTTACATTTTTACATTTCAAAGACTACTAATTACAGCCTGTATTACATTTAAGTACTCTTGCAATGACTTACATTTAATCATATATAAACTTTGAGTTTTCCCGTTCTATTTGACACGCACATATAAAGAAAGTAGTTTTTCTGTAAAAAACATTATTGGACGCAGCGAACTAACGAACAAGAAGCTCAGTAGATTATAAACCAGACATTACTTAACAGTATTCATGTAATGAATACAATAGCTAGTCGTTTATTTTATATTTGTACTTCCCAGATTTGAGAATGTAGATCTTGAGTGATGAAAATGAAATCAAATCATTTAAAAAAGCTATAATTTAAAAACACATTTACTGCTCTATTCATAAGAATTTATTAAAGAATTTATTATAGAACAAATTTTGTAAGGAAAAAAATGTCTAATAAAACTTTAGTAAATTGTTATGAATAAGAGTCTTATTTTGTAAATTTTAAAAATCGCAACAAGGTTAAATTAATTGAAGTTTATGTGTACATATTTTCTTTTTAATTAAAAAAAATATTTTACAAAAATCAATTTTTTTTAATTTCATACCTTTCAATCAACATTAATTTTAAATAAAGCTAAAAATAACACAAACAAACATGTTGTGTGTTAATTTGCCTTTAATTTAAATACAAAATAATAAATATTTTTTCCAAATAATAAATTATGTAAAATTTATAGATTTGTTATAAAAATAAACATCTAATGATTGATTAAAGCCAAAACATTAATTAAGTTTTCTGTTAGTTAATAATTCTTTAACACTTTCCCAATTTAAACTTTAATTTTCTTAAATACTTAAAAAATTAAATAAAAGGTGTTTTTGAAATACATAAATAGTACTTTTTAAAATTTCAAAATTTTTTGCTTAAAATTTTATCAAACATCCTCAAGTTGAATATTTTGCATGTTTCTTTTTTAGTATTTTTTCTTAAATATTTCAGTTTTTATTTGTATTTTCATAGTTTTACATGTGATTGAAAGCAACATGTGTTTAAAGTTCATGTTTTTGTATGCAAATTGTATATTCAAAAACACAAAAATGGAAAAAAATATATAATGTAAATAGGGTTTAAGGTATTTGAATTTTTTCAAAAAAAAAAAAAATTCCAAGAAAAAAATTTTAAACAGACAACAAAAATAAATAAAAAATGATAAGCAAAAACAATTAGAGTTTTAGCTTTCCTATCAATAAAAATTCTAAATAAACTGTTTATAGCAAAAAACATAATTTTCTTGCTACAAACCCTAACATTTTGGCAATATTTGTAATTTGCAAGTCTCAAGTAGTTTACATTACAAAATACTCACACGTCAACATGTCGCGGTGTGACAAAACAGAAAAAAAAAATGACAAAAGCAAAAGCCATTTATTTTATTTATTCGCTTGTTTTCTTTTACTTAATTTTGTTCACATTTTAAGCCTTAAATAGCCAAAAAAACTAAAACAAACCATTGAATTTAGCCGAAAAATCAACATAAATAAATTTTTCTTTAAATACTAAATAAATCATTTCATAATTTGTTGTTTTTTTAACTTTTTTCCCCCTTGCAGAAGAGTGCAATAAATCTTATTTGTTTTTTCGGTATTAATTTTTTGGTATTTTTTAAATAGAAACTCATTTACCACCTTTTTGCCTACAAACAAAACATGAAGTAATAAATCGTTTGTAAAACATACTATATCTTGTTGTTTTTTCTTCATATCGTACAAGAAGAAAAAAATAATAATACCACAAGTTTTAAAATATTTATGCATCCATCTGCACTTTTCCAAACAGCCCCACGTTCCAAAGAGTCTTGTGTTGATATTGGTTGATACTGATGAAGAATAAATAAAACTATTTAACACAGATGTTTAGAAACATTAAAAATTCCTTTTAAAAAGAGGAAAAAAAAAGCTAAAAATACAAAATTTTGGTTTAAAAAACACGATAAAAATAAAACAAAATGCATTTGTAGAGTTAAAAGGTGTGAGTAACAAACACCTAATAAGTTTTGTTTAAAGAAAAATAATAAACAAATACTACGCGTTACCTATATAACAATACATTACACCTATTTAAAGGGAATAGTATAAAAATATTTGCGCCTCGCATACGTTGCTGATATTAGCAATGCATTTACTGGGAAATTATATTGAGCACATTGTTTAAGTCGAGGCTAGGTTTGAGTCTAGGCCGAGTTTGTAGTTGAGTTTAGTCTTTAGTCGGGTCTGTACTGTCTAGTCTATAGTGGAGACTGGTCTATAATCGAGTCTAGTATGTGGTATAGTTTATAGTCGAGTCCATGTTTGAGTCTATAGACGTGTCTATGGTCGAGTCTATAGGTTTTAGTCAAGTCTGTATTTTAGTCTGGTATATAGTCTAGTCTTGTCTAGTTTATAGTCTAGTCTATAGTATGGTCTATAGTCTAGTCGAAAGTCTAATTAATAGGCAAGTCTTTAGTGTATAGCAGAGTCTATAGTTTAATCTATAGTATAGTCTACAGTCTACTTTATATTCTAATATATACTCTAATGCACAGTAGGGTCTATAGCCTATAACATAGCCAAGTCTTTAGGCTAAGTTAGAGTTTAATCTGAAGTCTAGTCAATAGCCTAGACTATTGATTAAACTATAGTAGAGTCTAGTCTCTAGCATATTCTATAGTAAAGAATATAGTCTAGTCTATAGTCTAGTCTATAGTCTAGTCTATAGTCTAGTCTATAGTCTAGTCTATAGTCTAGTCTATAGTCTAGTCTATAGTCTAGTCTATAGTCTAGTCTATAGTCTAGTCTATAGTCTAGTCTATAGTCTAGTCTATAGTCTAGTCTATAGTCTAGTCTATAGTCTAGTCTATAGTCTAGTCTATAGTCTAGTCTATAGTCTAGTCTATAGTCTAGTCTATAGTCTAGTCTTCTCTGTCCTCCTGTCTTATCCATGTACAGGAGATTCTTAATAGTTTACCAACATATTTATGTATATATGCTGACAAGTCCATAGTATAGTCTATAGTCTAGTCTTCTCTGCCCTTCTGTCTTATCCATGTGCAGGAGATTTTTAATAGTTTACCAATATATTTATGTATATTTATATATCTACCGCTGACAATTTAATGGCAGAGGTCACCATTTGAAAACTTCTTGTTAACCTTGCTGTAGAACAATAATTGAAATGTCAAAGCATGTTGATGCAAGCAGCACAAGAGAAAGATTTTTTAACATTTTCCTTTCCCTCCAATTGATTAAAGATTTAATATGAAAATTAAAAACATACATATTTTTTTATAAATCTTTTTCTACAAATTAACACTACAACACATGTCCTCCTCAACACACTCAGTTCCCCTCAAGTGAAGGGAATAAACGAATGAACAACATTATTGATTGAATGTGTGGGCATTTTCTTGATTTGTTTAGAAAACAACAATAAATTTCCATTAACTCAATAAATACATTCAAAGTACGGGAAATTATAATAATACTTATTGGATAATTCAACAACATTTAAAGTACTACGCCTGATCATATGTACTATATACATATATATGTACGTATGTATGTATGTATGTATGTATGTATGTATGTATGTATGTATGTATGTAGTATTTAAGTATTTATGAAGTTTTGTATGGCTTTTCTTGTTCGTTTAATATGGCGCCTGTTTGGCCTAATTATTAGGCGGGATTATCTTTAATTAACACTCGTTTAACACTTTTTTTGTTTTTAAAAGAAAAACAAAGAAAAAACAACAACAAATGTCCAACGAGAAAAACTCTATCTGATAGATACAATTTTGTATAAATTTTATTTAATCTATAAGTACAATTAAATTGAAAAACAAATATGTACATGTGTGGGAATTTGTAGTTTTTTTTTTAAAGGTTTGTTGTTGAAAAACATTTCAAACAATAATATTTTGTGTTTTCTTTATAAATATAATTTGTTATTGTTTTGTTTTGGGGGTGGGTGTGTTTTTTTTTTGTATCAGTATCTTTTTTTGTTCTCTCTTATAAGTCAAGTGTTCGCAAAGTGTTGTGATAACGTTAAAAAGATAAAGTGAACAACAATGATCACCCATGTCGTTGATGGGTATTAAACTTGTATTTAAACTTGAAATTTTTTAAGTGGTTAATTGATTTCTCAATAAATTTTTATCATTAAGATGATGTTCACAAGAATTTTCAAAGAAAATATGATTTTTGTGAAATAATAAAAATATTGATAAATACATATTATGTATTTCGTTTTTTTATGCTTAGAACTTTTAGTTGAAACACATTTATGTAAATTAAAATAAATTTATTATTTCTTTTTCCGACATTGATGATCTGTCTGTGATACACTTCACTCTTGAACACACCCAGTAAAATCTTTACTTACCCGGTAAGGAGTAAGTAATTACTTTCTGGGTGAATAACTTATTATTTTTGTTCGATAATGACCAAAAAATAACTGGTTGTAAATCCTATTCAAATAAATTAATGTATTTGAAAACGACCACTCATTACCAAGTAATGTATGAAATAACTACATTACCAAAATTTGAAAATGTTTTACTGGGGAGTATTCGAAATTGGCTTGATTTGTTCTAGAACTCAAAAGATGAGTTAAGCAAATTAGGAAGAATGGTAATGCTATGTACAAAGCACCCGAAGGACCATATCTATTAAGAACTGCAGAAATCTCTATCGATTGCAATCTTGATATCTCTGTAATATGCATTCCTTTAGTTGCATCAAATTTGCTTCATTAGGAGCTCAAAAGAAAAGGTAGAATGGTTATAAAATGAATAACTATTCGTTTTAATAAATGTTAATAGCGACCGCCTTAAGCCTAACAAGTAGGTTGGCTGGTAACTAGTATTAAATGTTAATAGATTTTTTTACGCATTCAAATGAAGAAAACATAAAATTCATTAAAAATATATTTTCTAAAGTTTTTTTTATTTCAAAATTGTATTTATTAGTTAAATGAACTTTTTTTTCGCTTTTTACAACATTTTAATGTACATTTTACTCCTAAATCTGTTTTCATTTTTTTTTTGTATTTTCTCAAAAAAATTTGCCTTAATAATAGATAAACATTTTTCCAGCTAAGAAAATGTGTTAACAATACCATTACAGCAAGAAAACAAAAAAAACAACCTAAAGAAAAACTAAAACAATTTATTAAGAAATGTTGTAAAAAAACTCTATGTAAAACCAAAAAAAAAACATACAATTTAAGAAATACAATTTCGTGTTAAATGTCTGGCGCTAATAATAGACACACATACGAGTAGAAAATAGAAACTCAGACGTATTAAAATTGTTATAAATTCGCACATTGGGCCTAGAGAAATTTAAATTGAATAATTTATTTAGAAAAGAAAGATGGAAAATTAAACAATTTCCAAAATTAGAGAAAAAAGTGACTTTCACTTACAAAACCGCTGCCATGTAAGCAATTTTTCACTGCAATATATTTAAACTAAATAAGTTTCAAATAGCATGGCATTTAAAAAACATTATCTGTAATAAAATTTTAATATTTTTATAGATTTAATGTCTTTCCACTGACGCCCCCGATAAACTTTATGAAGTAATCTGTCATGTAAACACCAAAATACCTTTTACTTTTGAACACCAATAAAAAGATTTGATTTATTAGAATATTGAAATATACAAAAAGAATCTTTGGTATAGTAAGCCAAGGAATTCCATTTATCCCCCTTATGTCAGCTAAAAAAATTTGCGTTTTTATATCTCTAGAACATATAAATTAAAAAAAATGATGTAAAATCAAGGGTCGTACACACGTTGTTAGAACTAGAATGTTTGGCATGAGTTAAAGAAATATTTTGAAATATTACATGGCAACCACCACCAATTTAGATTAAAAGATTTTGTCTCCACATCAAAGGTTGTTGTAAACTTATTTATCTAATATTTTTTCTCCACCAAAGAATGCAATTAATGTTAAATGCTTTAGGAATTTTTATTTCCTTCTTTTTTATTGTTATTAATTTTTAATGTTTAAACATTTTTCATAATCTAACAAAAACCAAATGTTTTAAAAATTATTTTTTTTATGATTTTTAACTTTTAAAACAGAACAACTGAATGAATTTTATGACACATTAAGGCATCAGAGTTTTAATTTAAAAGCATATATAATTCTTATTACTAGTAGTTTGTGCGTTCATTAAGATGCGATTTTACGAATTTTTCAAATTTTTTGCGAGAGTGGAAAATTTAAAGGATTATCATTTGCATATGGAACCTCATTGAAAACCCATAAGAATTAAAGTTTAACATGTTCACACCTACAAATTTTTAGGCACATTTTCATAACTCTCTTATATGTATGTACATATACATATGAATATGTATGTACATATACTATGAAGTTTAATTCAAATGCTTAAATTCCTTTTTAATTGTTGTTTTTTTAACAAAGTGCATAAAAACTTATAATATGTTCACACTAAAAATTTTATAAAGGACAACTAACACAATGACAGTTTACATACGTAAAATCTAATGACGAAGTGAAATGTAAGAAATTATAGTCGGGCGAGGCTGACCCTACACCTGTAAAAAGTAAAATGTGATTAAGTTTCCATAATAAAACGTTTCAGTTGAATTGTACCTTGCCACAGATATACTTAAGCCATTTATTGTTGAATAAAATTGTGGACATTTAAGTCAAATTTTGAAAGGGGCTTTTTATAGGGGCTAGGGTCAAATGAGGCCTTATAATTATAGGGTTCCTGAGGATCTTCAAAGCTAGTATAGAACTTGGTTTTGCAGCTTTTTGTCGACATACGAGTATATTAAACATAATTATAAACTTAAAAGCTGTGTTCGGCAGATACAGTTGTATGGGGCCAAATGAAATAATGGACCGATATTAACCTTTTTCAATCGGCTTCATCCCTGGGACAATAGAAAATCATGTACTAAATTTCATTGCGACCTGTAGTTTGGTCGTGGACGGACATAGCAAAATCGACTCAGATAATGATTCTGAGCCGTTTTTTTTACTTTAAGGTGGGTATTAGACCTATATTTTTGTGAGTTATAAACATCACAACAACCCAATATATCCTCCCCACTAAAGTGATGTAGGGTATAATAAAATTCCATCCGTATAACAAACAAGTAAGAAAGAGTATTATATTCGACTATGTCGAATCATATATACCCATTATCAAACTATATGCAGTAAATGGCAAGAATAGAATAAATAGAAACGTAGACCTCTAGGGAATATTTGTGTACAATTTAAACAATCTAGCTCTTTCCGTTCGGACTCTGTCGTGCTTTCAATAGACATACATTGTTAGATCGTCTTAGAATTTAATAAAGACCCAGAATATATATACTTTTGTGGGTCTATGATCAATATTTCGATTTGTTACAAACTGAATCACCCCACATCGTGTATTAACACGATTGGTATAAAACAATAACAAAGTGAGATTAAACCCGCTGTTTCAATTTTTGCATGTGTTAACATAAAAATACATCCCTGATCTGATGCGAAAAAAAGAACAGAGTCATACGACTGTCAAATTTTCATTCCGTATTTTCTTTCAATGTATTAAAGTTAACATTACATATTTCGACAGATCATATTACTTGTGTGCTAGTGTGAAGGCAGCTTAAGTACTTTTATCGTGACAACTCCGTTTCGTAGTATATGGAATATATTACAAACAAGTGTTTTTTAGCGATAACGTGTAATATTTGCTATAAAAATATTAAATAAAAAAATTACTCTCGCTCTCCAATCTCTCTCTACCTCTTCGGCTACCTCTTTGCTATTAGACTTTGCTATTAATACACTTTTTTTGCCTTTAATAAAGTAAATATATAATATTTCCGCCCTTTAAAGCTACAAATAAACTCCCCTAGAAAACTTTCAGAGATAGGAAAAAACAACATCAAGCTTATAATAATAAGATGTAGGAAATACATTGTAATCATAAAAATTAAGCTCAAACGCAATCATCATTAAACTTGTTCATTTTCTACATCAATTTTACGATTATTTTTCGTTTTTTTTCGCTTTTCAGTGGGGGTTTTCCCATTTTGCCATACAAAGTCTTATGTAGTTTAATTTTTATAAATGCGAAACAAAAAACGAAAAAAATAAATTCAAGTATTTTTATTACCGCCTATAAATGTTTTTTTGCTCATTTTCGCCTGTTACATTAAATGCAACCCTGTTGTTTTTATACATTATCATGTCGTCGTATACTATTTACAATGAAATGCGTAAAGAACGCACTTTAAATGCAGTTTTTATGACCGTGACGAAAAATTTTCGCAAAACACAAAAATAAGTTAAAGAAAAATATATTATAAAATGAGGGAGAAACTCCTTTTCTGCTAGAGAGTGGGGAGGGGGGGGGTAACATAAACACATAAATGATGTATTAATATACGGTCACGTAATGCACATAAGATTTTTCTTCTTCATCTTTAGCACCTTCATCATTTCCCTTAACTTTTTAACACTATTTGCCAGCCAGTCTGTGTCAGCCATCATGGCCAGCCATCAGCTTGTGAGGAATGATGGTGATAAATATATTGCTGAATTTTGTATTTAAGAGCGTTAAGAAAAGAGCTATTTTTATTACCAACTTTTTTTCTTCTAGGTTGCAAACAAATTGTAAAACCAAAACGAAATTTGTTTTGTGGGAAAATATATTTGATTTTGTTGCGGTTGTCAGCAAATATTTTAGTTTTTCGTTTTCTGGTTTATTTTTGTACGATTTACGAGATAAACAGTTCTTTTTTGTAAAACGTTTGGCAAATGAAGTGTTAATAGACTTAAGTAGAAATTGTTGCTGGAATATTTTATAAAAGATAATATGTGTATCATGCAAAATGTATGTTAAATAAAATTTTAAGTGAAAATACTATAGAAAGTCTGGACTAAAACTTTGTCAATAAGAATATATAAAAAATTTGTTTTAGACTTCGTAAAGTCATGTAAATAATATCGAAATAAATATTGAAGACGTTCTAAAGTAATAAACATCAAAAATATATTAAGTCTGTGTAAAAAAATGGAATTCCAAAAGAACTGCTTATCTTTTGAGGTCAAGAACGAAGCAAACCAATATTAGATAACCTGATCTAAAATTTAATCGTTTTCCAGAGAGATAACGATCCATCGAATCGAAGAGTATACGAACGTGGAAAGGTCCAGACCAAAACACTTCTTTTTTAATAGCTTCAACAGGTATTTCACCATGGGTCTGACCAGATTTAAGCAGATCATAATAAGATAAAACTCTTTTGGTCAACCAATTGCAGACCTTAGTATCCTGAATATTTTGCTTTGGTGTCGAGTTAACTCTTCTCTCTTACTCTTTGAGTTGTGAAATAAGATCCATTTTTCTTGTATAGCGTTCAAACAGTATTTCAGACTTATCGCCTTTTTAGATCCTCCAAATACAGACCTCAGCGTCCTAGATACTTTGCTTTGGTGTCGATTTGGCTATTTGACTGAACTTCACATACGATCTCTTACACTTTGAGCTGTCGATATAGATCTATTATTCTTTTATAACGTTCGAACAGAATTTTAGAATTCTTGTCCCTTTTAGTCCACCAAACACGGTCCATTTCCTTTGTGTGCATCGAAAGTGTAAGATCTCTTCGGGTTATCGAAATTGATTTATTTTTCTCGTTTTCAAATCGTATGTCATAAAATTTCCCTGATTTTGGACCAATATTAATATTTGACAACGTTTTGAACTTGCTGCTTGAAGTTACTGTTAAATTTAACAACAATTTTCATGGTTGATCTTCAAACATGTTTAGCTGGTCTTGATGATCTTTGTGTTCCGTGTCAAACTCATAATTTCGGTACAAATCAAACCTTATTTCGCTCGTTGAAACCGATGAAACTCAATCGGCATAAGCTTCTGTTCATCGATGTGAACAGCAATATTTTTCAATAACTAAATAAGTTGACGGAAAGTGACCGATATATGTATACACTTCAACATGACATATACATACATAGGGCTTGCAACGAAGAGATGAGATGTTGTGAATTCCGCATTTTAGTAGTTATACACCTAATATAATCTTAAAGTATACTATTACAATTAAAATTTTCAATATAATACCTTTTTTAACTTAAAACAAAATCCTAACATTTACATTTTTATGTTGAAGAACACTTCACAAACAAATATTTTTGTCATATTTATGAACGTTTTGTATGTAAATGTATTTTATAGCAAAAATCACCAATTGTTTTTATTCTCATGCCACATTTTCTCGTTTTTTTAGCAATATAAATTATTTTTTCTATTAAATCGACCTCGTGATACCAAAATTGATGACCATAATCTCTGATGCTCATATTACAACGTCCATAAACAACAACAACAAAACAAACAACATTTACATAAATATGAGAGCAAAAGCAACAGAGGCAACAGCAATAACAAGCAACTACATACAACAATAACAATAATATTCATTACATACCACACCATGTTGTTATGCGTTTTACAAATATTGCAGCTTATAATTCAACAGCAAATGAATGTATATGTATGAATATATATTTTTTATGGTCGTATTCAGCTGCCACACTTTTTGTTTATTGTCCCCTTGTTGCTGCTGTTGTTGTTGATGTTTATAGTGTCACCCCCTCTACTGACATTATTCCCTTATCTGTTGGACTGTTTCTGTGTGTTGCTCATTATTCATAAGCCACATTTGCCATGCAGCATATTTTATGCTTTAATGTGTCAAATCATACATCAGCATTTGTTGTACGAATTGTTTTTTTTTTTTGTTTCGCCGGTGTTGTACGTAATATTTATATTTCTTCTCCCACTACTCTTTTAACTTCCCCCCTAATGGGGATCCATATATTCATTCGTTCATTTGTTCCCTTCCTTCCTGGTTAAGCTTGTTGATATGAGTTTATATGTTGTAGTTGTTGATGGAGTAGTATGAGCCCAGTTATGATGCATGTTTGGTTGTATTTAGTAGTAAAATTTATCCGAAATACTTTTTTATTATGATCACCCAACTCTTCTGGTAATAACGTTTCATGTTGCGTGTTTTGGCCATCTATCAGTGTTGTTTGCTAAAATATAATCTCAATGTAAATATAAAACATATTTTGTTGTTGTTTTACTGTTGCTGCTGCTGCATCAGCATCTTTGTCTTCTCTTTTACTTTAGTCCTAGTTGTTTTTGTAAAGCATTGTTAAGAATAGTTTATATTTAGTCTTTATTTTGATTAATTTAGGGAATTTTACAAAAAATCTCATATTTTTTATAACTGTCTTCTAAAAGCTTTGTTAAGTATGAACTATAATAAAACGTGCTTTTACTTTAAGTTGTAAGCATAACTTAAGTGTTAATAAGATTAAAATTTGTAATAAAATTAATGTTTTATTTATTTATTTTATAAAAATAACAACTATCAACTGTTTAATTTGAGTTGATAACACTCTGCCACCCATGTGGCTGGCAAATATTCCAATCTATTTCCATGTCTTCTTCATTTATATTTATACATATATACATTCATTTAAATGATTATTTATAATTGTAAAATAGCATGTATTTATCTAAACGACACATAAAAACCAACCACAACAACATCAACTACAATATTGTAATAAACCATTTGCACAATTTTCCAATACAATATGTACAACTTACATATGTATTTATGTGTGGTTCTGTTGCTGCTGCTGTTGTTGCCGTTGAATGCTGCACAGGTTTTCTTGTTAAAACGAATTATCATCAACAAATAGTGGCAGATTGCCGGGCAAACTTCTGCTACTAAAGCTAGCAGCCAACACGCATCCATCCATTAAACTACTCCACTCATACAGTCTCACTACATGGTAGTCATCAGCCAGTTTTAGACAAATTAAGAAACACAATTTCTTTTTTTTTGCTTCTTAATGTTGAACATGAAAAATAGCATTAGAGTATAAACTAAATGTGTTTTTGTACAATTAAATGCAATTTATACAGCTAATGACAAAGAATTTGATTAAAATATTTTCAGAATTTTGAAGAAAATAAATTTTTTTTAAAATCATTAAATTTTAATGAAAATTTGTAAATATAGCAAAAATTTAAGTAAAAAAGTGAAAATAAAAAAAATTGGAGAAATTTTAATTTTTAATATAAAATTGGATTTAAACTTTAAATTTAATAGTAATCTCGGTTTTTTACAATAATTCTAATTTTTTATAAAAAATCGGATTTAAGTACAAAAAATTTTTTTGTGGAAGTTTAAATTTTTAGTAAAAAGTTTGACTTTTTAGTAAAAATATTTTATTAAAGTAAAAGCCGTTTTTAACGATAAAGACCTTTTTCCATTTTTTCTGTCAACATATAGATTCTATGTCAAAAAAACTGCCCATCCTTAGAGGTCAAGAATAAACTCAATTTCGGATATCATATTTAAAAGTAAAGCGTATCAGAGAGAGAGAGTGATATAGCTTTCTACATGGATCGAAAAGAAGAAAACTTC
The DNA here is from genome assembly GCF_022045245.1 of Lucilia cuprina. NCBI lineage: Eukaryota > Metazoa > Arthropoda > Insecta > Diptera > Calliphoridae > Lucilia > Lucilia cuprina. Next base: position 4,365,013 of record NC_060950.1, read on the forward strand.
CCAACCAATTCTTCTGAAATGGAGTCCAACAGTTTTTGCAACATGATGGAGCCCGAAAAACGAGCTTCATCCCGTGTTACGGCAATGCTCGCTTTTAATGAATCAATAGGCTTCTATAGAAGTTGTCTGTAGTGCTCAGGCTAGATTTTGGCAGATCTTTATAGATAGGACCAATTTATTATAGATCTCATCATATACAAAGCATTACCATATCATATTTGGCTTTGATTTCGATTTCTCTTGTCGATCAAGCTTGACACACGATCTGTTATTCTTCAGACAAAAGTGTCGTAAGCATTTTACTTCGCAAAATGATTTCCTTTTCGGACCTGCAATATCGTAATATCAAGGTTTTGATTGAAATTGCTGCTTTGTTTTGAAATTGCTGCTTGAGTAATGTTTTTTTTCAAGATCTTATTGAGTTTTATCTATATCAGATAAATTTTTTTAAAAATGCTAAGCAAGTTTTTGCAGTTCAAAGGTCAAAAGGGTTTATTATATTAAGATATATCTCATTGAAATAGATCATATTTGCAATTTATTTAAAAATTGTTGAATTTTAAGTTGATTTAAGAGTTTGACCTTTGAGCTTCTGGGTTAAAAGTGTTTAATTTCATTGTCCATAACATATAAATCCCGAAAATTTCCTCTTATATAGTTGGAAACTGTTTAAATATGTTATAAATTATTCATATGAATTCCTTTTTGCCACTAGCTGTATACCTATCCATCTACAAAATTTCGCTTTATCTATGTAAAATAGTCTTTATGTCTGACTGACAAACAAAACAAAATCATAAATATTTATTTTGATTACATTTTCTTACATTTAACAACTGCTGACGATACAATTTGTTTGATTTTAATCTAAAGACAATACCTACTTCAGCCAAAATATTACAGTGGTCTAATCAAAATCATAAATTATGTTTTTATTAAAAGTGTAATAAAATTTTGAAAAAAAAAATTACATCAACCAAATATTATAAGAATTTTATTTTCTTTTTAGAAGAAAATCAAAAATCCAAATTCTTAAAATTCCTTTATATAAAGAAAAAAACTTCTCCCACTGTAACAATTATGACTAAAATGTTTAACGTAAAGGTAGGCAGATAGATGGATGCTGGAATTGGTTTGAATGTGCTGAATGAATGAAAGAATTGGATGCTGACTAAACATTTTAGACATTACTGAAATTCTTTATATCTAGTCGTTTTCGGATTTTTATTTGTTTTTTTTTTGGGAGCGTGGAACTTTTCTTGTTGGGGGTTTGCGTGTTGTCATAAAATGTAAGAAAGCAACTGCAATAAAAATTATTTTACGACATTCTTATGGCCAGCAAGGAAAATGCTACTGATACTACATATAGCTAAAAACCAACTGAGCGAATGAGTGAGTGAATGAGTAGTGACTGACAGAGTCAGTAAGCGAGTTTATGCTGCAAAGCATAAAATTGTAATACACGCAATTGTTTAATGTTTTTACTCAAGGAGTATGTTGTATACATACATACTTATGTATCTATGTATGTCTGATTATATATGTATGTTTTTCGGTAAGATTAGCTTTCCAAACTGCATTATACTTGGTTATATAATACGTTTTAATAAACAATTTCATAAGATAAACATTTTAACTACAAAATCTTTATAAACTTTATGGCCTTAATGGGTTTTTTCTTAAAAGAAAAAGAAACTTTATGAAACAATAAAATTTTGAACACATGTGTCTAGAGGTGCACTCTATACTAATTATAATAATATATACAATAACTACATGTGCTAGTTTGTAAAAAAGTACTTCCGTTAAAAAAAAAAAAAAAAACTTTTTAACAAAAACTAAATACTTTTAAATTAGTAATTAAAATTGTTTATTAAAATTTTCAGGAAGTTATTGAAGTGTTCAATTGATTAAGATATCAAAAGTAAAATGTTTGACAGAAATTTTAAAAATTTTTGACAGCTTAAGACCCTAAAATCAAACACACTAAACTGCAGTGGTGTAAAGTCTGTTGCTACTTTTCTAAAGTCCACTTCATATTTGTTTATCTAAATGTCAATGTTTTGGTTATAATTCCTTTATACGTTATGAATAACATGGCGCCTATTTGGTTTACCTCTACATTATCTTTACTTTATAGCTTAGATATAATTTTCCATCAAATTATCTTCATTAAATAACCAGATATCGGAAACATTAGATGGATAAATTTATGATTGTTTGTTTTCAATGTTATGCTCAATAATTCTTAATTGTTTCTCAAAGAATCATGATAAATGTCATAAAATATTAAATTCTCATCTCAGTAATTTTATTGCAACTGTATAATTTTGTCGTAAAGTTTATGTTTTGTAAAAAGTTTTTTTTTTGCAAAATCAAGTCATAATGTTTTGTGAAAATTAACTCTAAAAGTACTGAAAAAAAATTTTAAACAGTTTATTACATTTTTTTTGTGCAGCCTGACTATGGGCAGGTATGGCATAATTTTAACTTTAATACAGAATTATAAAGGTAAGCACCTGTTTTAAAAGTCCTGCTGCTGATAATGGTAAAGGAGTGTTTTCTCGAAAAAATAAGAAAGTATGAATCTCCAGTTTTTTTAATAATAGTTCTAGAACAGAATTAGAACAGAACTAGAACAGAACTAAAACAGAACTAGAACAGAACTAGAACAGAACTAGAACAGAACTAGAACAGAACTAGAACAGAACTAGAACAGAACTAGAACAGAACTAGAACAGAACTAGAACAGAACTAGAACAGAACTTGAACAGAACTAGAACAGAACTAGAACAGAACTAGAACAGAACTAGAACAGAACTGGAAAAGAACTAGAACAGAACTAGAACAGAACTAGTTTTGAAACACAACCTTGTGGTGTTTAGTCTTAAACACTTTTAAAATTTTTTCGAAAAATCAAAATTCAAGTTTAAAATAATTTACTTTTTTTAAGTGTTGCATATTTGCAAGGTTTAATGATTTCATGTTAAAACGCTAATTTTTGTTAGGTTGAATATTTATTAATGTATATCTAAGTTTTATTCAATTTTGTATTGCAAACTTAAGCGTTTTTGCTAACATTCTAAATTTACAAGCTTTGCAAGACGTTGTATTTACACACTGATTCCTAAACATACATATACAAATTTAAAATCTTTCAAGCCACTGTCTAGTTATTACCAGCTATTGAGTAGTCGTCATTAGTGTTTTTTTTTGCAATTTTTTTTTACAAAGTAAGAGTGTGTGTGGTATTTTTCATTGTGGCATAATGATGTAGATGAGTGTTGAAAAAAAGTGTTCAGCATTTTTATGGTACATTGATGATGGTTGAGGTATATCGGCTGTTGTGCTGTTTATTATCTGCTTCATTCAGATGCTCTTGATGCGGCTTTATGCACTCGACCAACCAATCGGCCACTTACATACAGCCACACATGCAATGCATATACGCACACACATACATATATTGACCACGAAATTAAGTTGTTTGTAATGATCTTTAAATGCTCATCAGAGTATTTGCTAATTTAAATGCCACTCGTATAAGTTTCAAATTTTCAACACAACAATAACAACAACAACAAAAAAATATAAATAACGGCAATAATATGACAGATAAAGATTAAAATCTCTATTTAACTTTAATGGAAGAACACAGAATGTATGTTAATCACTGAAGTTGCATTTTCTTTCTTTCTTTCGTTCTTTCTTTCGTCTAATCTTTAAACAATTCAACATTCTACTACTATGTCTACATATGTGTCTATGTAAACTTCTATCGTAAAAATTTTAATTTATGCTTTTAAAACGCCTCATAATGCAAGTTTTTCAGTTTTTCATTACATCCATCTAAAGGCAAGAGTTCTTTTTTCCTGCTGCAGACATAAATAGCAAACGAAATAAACCACTTGCCATTAAAATGAAACAAAATGCTCCTCTGATGCTTCCATGTGGATGTGTTGTTAAAGATGAGTATCGCAATAGTAACCATTTCCCTTCCCTGTACTAAAATTCAGTACTCATTCGCTCGTTTACTATATTTTGCAATCAATTCCAATGTACTACCAACAAAAAAAAAAACAATTTATTGAAATGTAATAAAAATTGTAATTAATTGAAATAGAAGAAAAAAAAATAATAAATATGAAAAACAAATATGCGTATTTTTTTATACACATTGAAGTATTTTAGATGAATGCAAATAAATGATTGTAGTATTTATTTATTTACTTACTTAAAAGCACCCACCCCCATCATGTTGCAAGTTAGAAAGAACGAGAAAAAATAAATGATTAAATTGCATACTTTTTAGTTTTGTTCCTAGTCTGTAAGAAAATATGAAATGTTTTTCTTTTTTTTTTGTTTGGGTCACAAGAGAATAAAAAAGCCAAAAGCTACAATTAAACAATAAGTCTAGATTTTTTTTTACAAAACAATACAATGATTAATACAGTTAAGTTCAATAATGCAGCAATGTTGCATTGTGTAATTGAATTGTGAAAAATCTTTAAGTTTTTTAAGGAAATATATGACAAGTCTTTATAAATTTGTATTTTAATCTTTAAAATAATCAAGCAGTTTTAATACCATACCTATTAGGGCTTGTATTTATGCAACACCTAAAATGTGTGTGTAAATATATTAATAATAGCAAAATTTATTTACACTAACCCTAGCTTTAATAAGTTATTAAATGAAAAAACCCTAAAGCAATTATCGTACAGCCTTCAATATTCGTTGTAAATTTACTACAAATTATTATTTCTACTTGTAAAACTGTCATCTTTATGAAAATATCAATCAAAATCAATTAACATTTTTATATTCATTTCTTAATTTTTTTCATTCTGTTCTGGCAATTCTACAACTTTATTTATTTAAAGTCGTAAATCATTATTAACAGTATATTAAGAGAAAAAAAATCAAGTTTGATCATTTTATTCTTAAACAGATGCTCAATTTTTTCCAAACCTATTAGAGAAATGTCTTTTTTGTTTTTTTTTTTTTCAAACAAACTTATTTGAAAATATTTGAAATCTATTTTGAAATACACATAAAATTTAAAACTGATAACAAATTTAAAGAAAACAGAACAATTGTTTTACTTAATAATTTCTTTAATTTATTACTTGTTCTGTGTAATGCAACATGTTGCAATACTTAAGTGCTTAAGTACTATAATTTTGCAGATATGTACATATAAATTGTAATAAAATATGGTTTCTTAATTTTGATTAGAAAAATAAATATTTGTGGAAATGTTGTAAAATTTAATACAAAATATTGAAATCGAAAGAAGTTTACCAGGTGTGATTTTGGTATTTTTCTACATTATTATTAAAACTGTAGCATTTTCGCAAAAGTTGCATTGATTTCAATATTAGTTTAGAACAGGCGCGGATTCACGGTTGTGGGGGAAAATGGGAATTTCCAAGACTAGACTATAGATTAGACTATAGACTAGACTATAAACTAGACTATAAACTAGACAATAGACCAGACTATAGACTAGACTATAGACTAGACTATAGACTAGACTATAGACTAGACTATAGACTAAACTATAGACTAGACTATAGACTAGACTATAGACTAGACTATAGACTATAGACTATAGACTAGACTATAGACTATAGACTAGACTATAGACTAGACTATAGACTAGACTATAGACTAGACTATAGACTAGACTATAGACTAGACTATAGACTACACTACAGACTAGACTATAGACTACACTACAGACTACACTACAGACTAGACTGTAGACTATACTAGAGGCTAGACTACGAAAATAAAAAAACTCTTAAACTAGTTTAAAAACCTTTGTCTTGAAATTCTTCCAAGTAAAAATGTGGTAATTACTCTTATATATTTAACACGAAGTCATTATCATTTTTTATTGCATAGTTATTATGTGTTTATGTATTTCTTGTATTGACTTCAATACATCAACCAGCCATTCATTGATCCATCCATCGATCTATCGATCATCTTGAAAAAGTCAATCAACACCTTCTCATCATCAATAGCACATTAACTAAAACATTAAATAAATGCAATAGAAAAGACCAACTTAAATCAACATAACAAAAAAGAATTTCTAATGAGTTCATTTAAATACGAATATCTATACATATATGTATTTATGTACATATGTATATACGTCAAGCTATTTAACAATTTTATTTCTAACAAACGTTAAACAAGAATTTTCAAGGAATTTATACATTAAGTGATAAAACATCAAATCAAATCATTTTACTTTTTACAATTTTGATACTTTTCTCATTATTTTACTTAAATTATAGAAATAGAAATACTTAAGTAAAAATATATGTATGTATGTGTGTAGATAGATGTATTTGCTTTCGTTTATATTATTTGGTAGATTGATATGTTTGTCGATTTGATTGACTAATTGCATTGCATTTCATTTGTGCCCTGAATGTAAGTCTTTTTAATTTATTATGAAGTATGAGTATGTATTACTTATTTATATACAAACACACAGACATTTCTTAAAATGTGTGAATATATTTGTTAAAGAAGATGTCTATTTTGTCAAAAGGATTAACTTTTTGTTTAATAGTTTGTCTGTTATGTCCGTTTATAGGTCTGTCTGTCTGTCTGCCATGTCAGTCTTTGTAAATGTTATTCTGTGGCTATTATTACAATTAGTCAGTTTGTATTTGAATGGACACAAAGAATCTAAAATAGCTATTATTTCATAGACATACTACTAACTATGTACAAACATACATATGTATGTAAATATGTATGTACTTACAAAAGTACATATTTGTTTGTAGCTTACATTGAGTATTATTGCAAGTTTAGAATAAGTTGTTTAATACCTTAAGTATGTATTTTGCTTTTAGCCAAACTAATATCATCAACATCAATATAAATGAAAACGAAAAATACGAACCAAAAGAAAAAAACATAATACTTTCTATAGTTTAATATCTCAAAGAGTAGGTGTGTTCATTACACGAGTATTTTATACCGATTAAGGTTTGTTCTTTTCACCAGTTTATTGTATTATTTTACTCTATTCGTACATTATTACCCTAATTAAATAAATGGCTCAAACGACAAATTTATTAAAATGTCTGTTGGGGAGATTTTATTTATTACTCAAGAAGTAATAAATTATTTAAAATTTTTAGAATAATTAACAAATATATTCATCTGTTATTTTATTAACGCGTTGTAAACACCAAACATTTATTAACAGATATCCTATCAGTTGATTTCTAATCAGATATCGATAGAGATCTCTCTCGTGCGTTTTCTTTTTTTCACACATACCTAAACACATGTGCTCTCATTTTCAGTCGACTGGGCTATAGACTAAACTGTATACTAGACTAGGCTATAACCAGACTGCAGAATAGACTGTGGATTAGACCATAGACTAGACTGTGGACTATACCACAGACTAGACTATAGACTGGACTATAGACTAGACTATAGACTTGACTATAGACTAGGCTATAGACTTGACTATAGACTAGGCTATAGACTAGACTATAGACTAGGCTATAGACTAGACTATAGACTAGGCTATAGACTAGACTATAGACTAGACTAGGCTATAGACTAGACTATAGACTAGGCTATAGACTAGACTATAGAATAGACTTTAGACTAGACTATAGAATAGACTTTAGACTAGACTATACTCTCGACTATGTTTGTAATATATTAAAACTTCAAATGCGAATTCTAAATTCTCGTAATACATCAAGGTGTAAAACTTGACAACACATGGTTTAAAATTGTAAATAAAAACTTGTCACTTAAGACCTTTTGCAATACCAAATAACAAAATAAGAGCAAAATAAACTGTCCATAAACATTTCATTCATCTAATATTGCTGCTATTTTTTTGTAACTTTTCGTTGTTCAGCTATTTTTTTTTTTTGCCTTTAGCGGTCAGTAGTTTTTCAATTGGTATTAAAATTCTATTACATTTGCATTTAAATATGTTTTGTTAGTTGTTATTTTGTCGTTTTGTTGTTAAATTTTTATTTATGGGTACTTGTAGGGGTTTACATGAAGATTTGCTGCTTTAAGGGAAATTTGATCAGTATAATGTGTCAGAGTTCGATAATATTGATTAGATGCAATGTGTATACGGTTAATAAAATTCAACATTTGTTGATTTATTTTCTAAATTTTCTTAGCTAAATAATTACTTGATGGTTAGTTTTTTCTTAAGACTTTCTTTATTTGATTAGGTTGTTGTTTTTGAAAAATTAAAATAATAAACAAAAAATTGTTTAAATGTTTAGAAATAAAACCAATATTGAAAAATAATATTCAGCAAATTTAAAAACATCAAACATTTATATAAAATATTGCTGCTTATTGCTGTAACTATTATCTAGTTAGTTTATGATAGTTTAAAGTTTAAATCCAATATAATTTTAACACAAACGAAACATTCTCTTCTTGCCAAACACCCATTTTTTCAACCATCAATCTCAAAATTTGTTTCAAACATAATTAATTTTCTTTTGCAAAATTTCTCTTGGATGCATACTCAAAACAAATTATTACCAAAAAACAATTAATTTCTTTCGTTTTTTTTTTCTTTTTTTCTAAGAAAAACACAAACCCATCATAATTTTAAACCACATTATATGGACAAGAACAAATAAACATAACAAAAGTTTTCTATTCTTTTTTCATTCATTTCTATTTATTTTGTGATTAAATTGAAAAACATCATAAATATCTAGGAAATTTATTTGAATATATTTCTTGTTTCTTCTTCGTTTTATTTAATGTGAGAATGATTTCTTAACATTTCCCCTCCACATTTGACCGCTGAAGAAACAGACATAAATTAAATTTATTTTATACTTTTTTTCTCTCTTGTATTGATGTTTGTATCTAGGGATGATCTGTTGAAAAAGTATATTTCATGTTATCTTTTTGGCCTGCCTTTGCTGGTATTTATAATAATTTATTAACAATTTATTGTTTTTATTTAAATAAATTACATTCACGAGTTGTTGTTTATTATAATAATTCTTTATGATCTTGTAAAGCATTTTAAATGACTATAAATAAACTATTAATTAGTGGTTTTTTTGTTGGAAGGTATTTCAAAAGTTTGGGATGATTATAACAGTTTTCGCAATGTTTTTTATGATTTTTTTATTTTGTCAACATTTTCCCAAATTTTTAATAAAAAATATATATAAAATTCATGTTCTGTTATGATTTTTACATGATTTTATTTTGTGATCTGATATTTACATATATTTAGAAATTATCACTGTGAATTAAATTCACAATTCTTTTTTAAGGTAAATTCATATCTATCAAATATTTGACAAAAGTTACGTGATCCCTAAAAAATTAGATTTTCTTTAAATATACATTAGGATGTCCTAAGAAACATTTTTAAAAGGAAAACTTTTCCCGTAATAAATAATGTAAAATATATTCTTTTTGAAATAGCGATTGAAAATTTTGATCTTAGTAATATATGTGTAGAACATTTTCAAAAATCTTCTCGAAATGGGTGTCAAAAATTACATACATATTTTTTAACTCTATTATATGATATCGCCTCAATTGTTTAGAAATATTTATTTTTTTTAGATTTTTCTAATATTTTTTTGTTCTCAATTATCTATTAAAATTTATAATATTTTTCTAGCCAAAAATTTTATTTTGTTTATCTAATTTTTGATCGATTATAGCTTGTATTTTTGAATTTTTATGCGTTTTGTTTCACGCTGTTAAATGTTTTCAATAAAATGATTTCGTTTCGTTTTTTGTTTATAAACATTTTTATTGAAACAATTACAACAAAATCTTTCTAAGTGCATGCTTGTTAATAAACAATTAATTTATTTATTAATAATCAAAATTAAACAGTGGGTGGTAGTGGTTTGCTGTTTAATAAAAATCTATGATTTATGAAATTTGATTAGATTTAGATACAAAAATACAATTTTTTATTAATTGAATAACAATTGAAAAATCAATGTGTTTTAATTGTTCATTGGAATGAAATTAAATCGAAAAAAGTGTTTTTAGTCAAATATAACATTTTTAATAAAAAATGGAATTTGTAGTGAAAAATAAATTTTTTATTAAAAAATTTAATATATAATTTTTATTAAAATTAATCTACTTTTTAAACCAAATATGAACAATATGTTCACAAAATGCATTAAATCCACGCCAGCGTATCGTCATTTCCATTTTCACAATGGAAATTTTGCTGATCCAACTTAGCTCAGTAAAAATTTACTGGGATGACACACAAACACTTACATTTCATATGTGACAATTTTGCTGAGATACCCCGTCATTTTTTTGACTGGAAAAATTAGAAATGGCGCAATTTTTATAAAAAAAATATTATATTCCAGAAGAGAGCAGCGCAGCATTCTTCTGCTGTGCACAGAAATTTCCCCGAGCGGTGCACAGCAAAACCATTTTATTTATATGTGCTGCGTCAAGTCAAAGTGGGCCTAGGGATACGCAGCAGCCTAGCTCCCATAAGAAATACACGTGTTTGTGTGAAGGCGCAGCAAAATCTGCTAATTCGCAGCAACTACTCTCTCTCTCTCATAGCAACTTGAAAGATGAGATGATAGCGAGTGACAATTTGTGAAGATATTTCTATGTGGTTTCAATAAATGTCATATTTTTTTCATATATGATTTGACATTCTGGAAACTCAAAGACATGTGTATGTTATGTTCTTGTATAATTTCTCTGAGAGAGAGAAGAATTTATTTTTTATGTTATATTACGCCATCTATGTTTCACCCTATGTTACGTTATGTTTCCCCAAAAACTCAGCAAAGCAATGGAATTTGGGTTTTGTCTAGACTAAATGACACCTGACAGTGGCGGCACCGTCTGTTGAAAATGCAAATTTCACCTCTAAACTGGTGAGTTTTGTTACAAACAAAACTAATTTAGTAAAGACACAAACCTCAAAAAAATTTAAACATAAAATCAGTGTAGCCAGAAAAAAATTTAGTCATTTCCTAAATCTTAAGCTTGTTGTCTCCAAAAAATCCCCATTTTTAATTGAATTCCCTATAATTTTCTGCAAAATTTGTTCATGCGGATATTGAAGTCACTTTCTAAAGGTGGCTTTGTGTGGGGGCTAGGATCAAATGAAGTCCGATCATTTCGAAATTAAGTATGTAGAGCCCGGATTAGACAAGAAACAATGAGGATTTTTTGGTACTTTTTCGTTCTGCAAAAAGTACTTTTTGAATTTTCTATAATATTGAACCTAGAAATATGAAATTAAGTAAGAATTAAGTCTGAAATAGGTTAGAACGTTTTTCAAAAGGTACTCTTTTGATTTTATAATAAATTTCATAATATTGAATCTATAAATATGAAATTATGCATGTTGAGCCCGAAGTAGGTTATGTAAAAAAATGAATTTTTGGTATAAGATTCGGCACGGCCACAAATATTTTCAATAAAAAATCTATTTAATGAATCATTACATTAACATTACAATTTTTTACTTTCTTTCATTACAGCGAACAGGAAAATTTCATTTCCGAACATACCGTTATGGCCGTATTCACCTCACAAGGTCAGGTCGGTGGACCCTGTCGTTATATGCCAGCAACACGACGACAAAATCATCAATGTCGCAAAGAATTCGGTTTGCCCGATACCATACGTGAAGCCAGACGTTTAGCAACGACACACTGTGAGGATCAGTTTCGTTATGATCGCTGGAATTGTTCTATAGAAATTCGAGGAAAAAGAAATATTTTCAAAAAACTTTATAAAGAAACAGCCTTTGTACATGCTCTGACCGCTGCAGCAATGACACATTCCATCGCCAGGGCCTGTGCTGAGGGTAGAATGACGAAATGTAGTTGTGGTCCGAGAAAACAAAATCGAGCTGATCAAACATTTCAATGGGGAGGCTGTAATGATAATTTGAAACATGGCAAACGAGTGACAAGAAGTTTTCTCGATCTGCGTAGTGGAGATAGTGATGAAGTCACCGAAATATTGCGACATGATTCAGAGGTAATATAATCATAATGATTTAAAATTAACATGTTATTAATTAATTTTTTTTTTAATTTTCTTTAGGTCGGCATCGAAGCTGTATCCACTTTAATGAAGGATAAATGTAAATGTCATGGTGTTTCTGGTTCTTGTTCGATGAAAACCTGTTGGAAGAAATTATCAGATTTTAATGCCACAGCCACGCTACTGAGACAGAAATACAATCAGGCCATACGAAAGGCACCAAATGCACGCACAATGCGCAGAGAGGCTCCCTCAAGTCGAGTGAAAAAACCAAAACAACGACGGAAGAAAGTAAGTTTTAACTTAAAAACAAATATCATAAATCAATAATTTAATTTAATTTTATTTAATTATTCTAATTACAGCAACAACAATCTCAGTATACAACGTTATACTATTTGGAAACCTCACCCACTTATTGTTCCGTTACTAAGGATCGTCAATGTCTGAATCCAGACAACTGTGCGAATCTGTGCTGTGGGCGTGGCTATACGACACGCGTTTTCAAGCAAGTGGAAAAATGTCGCTGTCGCTTTAACAATGGACGCTGTTGCCAATTGATCTGCGATTATTGTCAACGCTACGAAGATAGATATTTTTGTAAATAGATTTCTTTTTACATTAGTTTTTTAAATATTTAATTTAATTTTAATTTAACTCATCTACTTCTTTATTTTATATATAAATATTTTTTTGTATTGTATTTTATTTCATTCCTATTTATAATAAATGTATGTGTGTGTATGTTGAAGTAATAAGTAGTAGCGTAGAGATATGATAAGGACAAACTCCCAAGTCCTTGATTATTATTATTATTTTTTATTAATTTTTAATTTTACTCAATTTTTTTTTATAAATATACAAAATATATAAATATATTGTCCGGCGACATCACCACCAAGATGGCATAACTGTATTAAAAATCGAAATATTTTTTATTTAATTGTATGATAAAAATAATAATAAAAGAAACTGAAAAGAAAATGAGAAAAAAAAATCGAAAAAGAAAACGAAAAAATAAACTTATTTAAAAATCAGTCACAAAAAATATTTAATTAATAATTATAATAATTATAATTTTATTAATAATAATATCGTAACTTTAAATATTTTTAATTTATAAAATATACAATAAGAACAACCAACAACAACAAAACCAAAAAATAAATAAATAAAAAAAATTTCAAATAAAATAGAAAAAAATCCAGCAACTGATACGATTAATTTAAAACCAAAATATAAATTTCAAACGAAAAAAAAAACAACAAATCATGTTATTAATTTTAATTGGAAAATGGGTTGGAGATTAACAATTCTTGAGTTATACTTTTCCAAATGAATATCTTTGGGTGTGGCATGGTGGGCGAAAATATTTTATTACATTATATTATAAGCTTTTAAATATTATACTTTAAGAAAGCTTTTAATAGCTATAAGATGCCAGAAACTGAACTTATTTAACTTAACTGACGAGCGATTTGATTGAAACCTCCCTAGGAAAAACATTACTTACCCGGTAAGCAATGTGGAAGTGGATTATTTTAGTTCGACGAGATTGAAAAATAACAAATTACAAATGTGCTTACCCGACTTTCCCGGACGTAAATTTGCTCTACAGATAATTGGCTACAAATTAAATTATGTTATTGATAAGGACCACTCATTACCAGGTAATTTAATAAATAACTACATTACCAAAATTTTAAGATTTTTTTGCTCGGTCACTTGGTTACAAAGGAACTGTTAGTTTAGGAGTACTGTAAAAGAAAATTTTGTTCAAAATCCCCGTTCTATAAAAGTTTGAAATTATTTTTAGTGGGCGTGTCAGTGGGCTAAACTAAGTCTGTCAATTATCTTTATTACTTTCTGAGTTATAAGCTCTAAATGGAATAACTATTCTTCTATTGCTGGAAGAAAATTAAAAAAATGAAAGTTTTAATATCATTCAAATTCCGAATAAAAAATCGCCATATATCGCATATTTATAAAGAAATTTCAACAAAACTTAGAAAAGGTTAAAGTGCACAATCTGGTAGAACATATTTCTTTGACTCTTATCGTTTCGGTATTGGGAACCTTTTTAATAAATAACTCATCATCAGAAATAGTTACTGAGGCATGAATTGGAAAGTCAATCAATATTCTCTACCAGTTTGGAAAAAAATTAAGTTAAAGGAACTCAGCAAAAAGTTTCCTTACTCTATTTGCCTACTTACGTAAGTAAAATTTTAGCAAATTGTAATTACTTACTTTTTGGGTGAAAAACTACTTATTTTTTAACGAAGATGACCAAAAAATAACTGGCTACAAATGTGCTTACCTAACTCTTCTGGATTTAAAACCGTCTTTAAGGTAATTTTCTATGTTTCTGGAGTGGTTTTTATACAAATGTAAAAATCAAAATTTCTTAAAAAAACTTCTAATATTGACCAGTACTAGAACCACTAACTAATTCCATATTAAAAGTACGCTATAGACAATTGGCTACAAATCCTATTCAAAAAAAAACATTAATGTTATTGATAACGACCACTCATTACCAAGTAATGTATAAATTAGCTACATTTTACTGGGAAGTTCGTTTAAAAACTCATTTAGAAGTAACAATACTCGTTCAGTTCTTTTGAAAATGCATCATAAGCTCTCAATGCTTCAGCTTTGTAAGCGTTGTAAACTTAATTCTTGATATTTATAAAATATCGATTTTTTTAATAAAAAAAGTTATTTTATAAGAAGTGCAGCCTTTTTATCAGGTTCATCTTATTTCTCTTTGTTAATAAGTAGCATAGGCTTTAAAATATTGATTTAATATCGTTGTATAAAGTATTATTTACTTGACTTACTTTTCACGACATTATCGCATAATCTTATCTCTGAACAAAGGAGTTCAAAGTAAATACGATTCATTAAATGTTTGAAGATATAAAACAAACTCCAATTTTAACAAGCTAACGAGGTCATTTGGAAATTTATTTAAACTTATATTGAAAAATTTAGTACTGATTATAGTAGTGCAATTTAAGTCGACAATTTATTACAACAGTGTTGTTAACATTGACAAAAGCAAACAAAATTGGCCCATTTTCAAATGTACAGCGTGTTTAATCTAAAATAATAAAATTTACATAAAATTATTAATTTAAACAGTTAAATGTAAAATCTTAAACAAATTTCTTTAATATAAATAACAATAACAAATCAATAATTATCAAAAAAAAAAAAATCATTTCTAGCACGCTGTCTGTAACATTTTCATGGCATTTTATTATTCTCACATAAATTTCAAAACGCGTGTAAAAATATTCTATAAATTCATAATAATATCAGTAACATCATTACGAGAATTATTTATAAAAAAATTCATGTATGTATTAATTGTTGCTGCTGAACAATTGTTATCGTTGTTAGGCTGCTTAAACTGTTTATGCTGTTTCTGCAATTTTCTATAGTTTGTTTGCTGTTATTGTCGTCGTAGTTGTTGTTGACATTAAAAAAGCAGCATTCAATGGCAACTTATATAGGACCTTTCTAAATTCACAACTACAAGGATATTTAATGTCACATTAGAAAACAAGTCTTCAAAAAACACTCGAAAACACAAAAGAGTTTAAAAAACGATGAAACTAAGCGAGAGAAAAGCAACAAGTACATAGTAGTGTCTTTCTTGAGCAGACAAGATGGTTTCCCAAAATAGTCTATGATGATGTCGCCAAGTAGTGCAATGTTTTCATTATATTGCAATAATAATAATTGTACATGATTGTTGACATTTATTATTTATTGTTGTCCTATAAGCGAAGTTGCAGTGATATTGAAATTAAAAAAAGGGAAAGTCATTATTTAATTAGAGCTGTCTAACTATCTATCTATCTATCTATCTATCTATCTATCTATCTATCTATCTATCTATCTATCTATCTATCTATCTATCTATCTATCTATCTATCTATCTATCTATCTATCTATCTATCTATCTATCTATCTATCTATCTATCTATCTATCTATCTATCTATCTATCTATCTATCTATCTATCTATCGATCTAAATAATAAGGATGTGTATGTTTTTATGTGTAAATTTCATATGTTCATCAAGGCCCTGCAACGCGGTCCGGGCACCACTAGTTTCTGATAAAATTTATTAAAATTTTACATATATTTGGATTTTTTCTGGACATTTCTTCGTATATATTTAATGATTTTTTTACTTCTAAATTTACACCACCGTATCCCTCATTAGCCGCTAAAAATGATTTTTTAGAAATAATCAATGTCATGGGAAATATTTGCTTATATAGAAGCACTAATTATTTGTTATGTAAAAAATATATATCGGAGAAAATATAATTATTTAGGCAATTAAATCGAAAAGAAGGTTCTTCCTACTATAACAGCAACATGGTATTATATCGTTTACTATGAATATTTATTAAATTGTGTACTTTCAAGGTTAAAGGATTTAAATGGGTTTACAAATTTTCTTATATTTAGACTATAAAATCAATATTCAATAATATTAAGTTCCAATCATACATGTTTTAAGTTTGATTGATGATTGTAAATCGTTAGGAAATGAAATAAGCAAAAAATTTTATTTAATAAATAATAAAAAAAAAGTTGAATAAACTTGATAAGACGACCATTTATTGACTCATAGATACATTCAAAACTAAAACGATTTTAAATAAATTCAAATCAATTAACTAAAATCGTCAACAGTTTTAAAGATTTTCCAAATAATATTCCTCAAACCAATAACAAAATCACGTAAGATAAGTAATATGCCTGCATAAATCTCGAAATCGTGTTTTATGATCATTCTCCTCACTATCACTCTCTTCATAATCGGTTATGTCATCGAAGTCATCACATTCTTTTAACAATATGGATAGATTCTCTTCGGCCTCACTATCGATGTGTTCGTCTTCGTCCTCATTATCATCATAATCATCTGATTGAAATATTTGAAAAACTTTATTGGGAACTTTATTCGGCTTTAAAGGTTTCTCTTCTATTTTATGCCAATAAAGACTTAAAGGAGGTTTAGTTTTGGATTTAGATTTAATGGGATATATTTCGGATAAAATGGGTTCGGTATAAGAATCTAAAATTAAAATAATAATAGAAATATTTTGCAATTGTTTTATTTAGATTTTACCTTTTCTTTGTGGATTTTGAATATATTTTACGTAACGACTGTCAGTTGCCTTCATATCGATGGCTTGAATTTTGGAATTACCTAAAATATATAACAAAATTTGAATAAATTTTTCGATTAGTGTGATTAGAGACATTTTCAAGTTTTTCGATTTAGGGGTCATTCCCTGAGTGCTGGTCCAAGAAAAAAAATATTTTTTTTATAAAAGATGAGCACCTCTATCGCCCATTGAAGTAAAAATTTTGTTACCTTGAAGGAAGGGAAACTTTCTATCGTGAATTTGTTGTGAACAATTCATTCACAATAATTGATTTTGTATAGAACAGGTGTTTTACTAAATTTTATCAACAATTTTCACAACAGGGTAATTTTTTCACAACAAAAAAGTTAGTGAACGTAAAAAGTGAAAATATTTAACGAGAAATGATGATTGACGATAGGGGTATAGGATCTTGAACCCTGTCTTTCTGGCCAAAAGAAGCAAATTGGATGAAATTTTAAAATTTTCGATAAGAATTGAATTCTCTATTAAAATATGTTATTAAATCCTATTTTAAGTAAAAGAATTGTCACTACCTTGCGATGATTTACATAGGAGGCATAGAATTGGAACTTAATTAAGAGACTAAGGTTCGACTTTAACCAAATATTATAGTATGATTTTGTAACACACTATCTGACAAGATTTTAACAAAGAAAAGTTAAATTTCGGATCTCACAATTAATCGGTTTATTAACTTTATCCTATTTTGAAAGAAGTCCGTGGTTATATTGTGTTCCCCTAAAACTTTAAGCACAATATAACCATGGACTTCTTTTAAAATGGGATAAAGTTGAAACGGGGGCCACACAAATTCAAAATACGGATAAATTGTGAGATCCGAGATATATCCTATGTTCCCGATATACATACGTAAAACGTTACCAACGTTCCATTTTTATTACTTACCCATATTCATATTTTCCTTTTCATTAATTTCCAAATTTTTATCACTCGGTTTCTGCTGTTCAACTTGTATTTTCTTAAAGCTGCCATTACTGGAGATCGAAATAGTTATAGTGGAATTTGAAAAAGATCCATTATTCGTGTGTTTAAGAGTATTTGGAACTACATGTGGTATTGTAATATTCGCATTATTGGTACTAAAAGTTTTCTTATTTGTTATAGTTTTTTTAATTATCATAACATCCCCCGATTTGTTATGTTGTTGTTGTAGTTGTTCTGGAGAATTTCCCTGACTTGTTTTATTAGACATCGAGGATACTATAGTATGCATTTCATTGGTTATTCTTGCTAAATCTTTGGAATTTGTTATATTCAATTTTAGGGCAGGAGAACTGGTTACCGCAGTAATGTCCCCATAATCGTTGAGATTTAATTTCAGGGAGGAATTGTTTTCCGATTTCTGCGCGATGTGTGTTGGGTGTGTACTGGGTGTGTTATTTATACTGTTTTTGTTGGGTTCGATCTTAGAATTTTGTGTTTTTAAAATGGTTTCTGTTTGTTTGTTGTTGGCATTATTTAAATTAATTGGTTTATTTAGTTGCACATTTGTCGCCTCATTAAGAGTTTTAATGTTATTTTGATTCTCTATTTTACTTAAAACTTTTGGAAGTTTTGTAACAATATCAGGTTCCTTTTCAGTTGATGTTTGAGTCGATTCCAGTATTTTCATTGTTGTGCTTAAAATATCAGGATCTTTAGTTGTCAAAAGAGAAGGCTGTTGAACTGTTGTTGACAGTAATTCTGGTTTTATGTTTGTACCTACAGGCGAGTCTTGAACTTTAATTGTTGTTGCAATAAGTTGAGGCTCTTTAGCTCCCACTAATGGCGATTCGCTCTCTTTAGTTGTAGCCGATTTTAAAGTTGTAGAACTGATGGCAGTTATGGGCGCCATGGTGCTGGAGGTCCAAGTTTTAGTTAATTCCGTTTTGTCATCAGTAGTTTCTTTTATATTTAAGGCTGATTTCAAAGCATTTAATTTTTGTAAAATCTGCTTTAAATCCTCTTTACTCTCATTATGAGCCATAATATCTAATTGTAAAAACAATAAATTTAAATTTTGATTTGAATAAGGATCTTTTGTTCCTATATGGGCGAGATTATCTGTGGAAATTTTAGTGCTAAAAAAGTTTTTAATCTGCTTCGAAGAACTTGTTTTATCATTTGATTTTCCCAAGAGAGTATCTGGTTCTGTTGATGTTAGAGTTAAAATCGGTTGGATCTGTGGTGTTGGTGTAGTCTTTTTTGAACAACCACAACTTTTAGGTTTTATAGTTTGTGTGGAGTGGTCTAGTATACTGTCTAAAATAGGTCCCACTTCTGTTGTTGTTGTGGTAGATGATTTTTCAGTTTCCTGTTTATTTTCACTATTTATTGAAATGTCGATAGTTGTTGGTGGTTTTTCTGTGGTACTTTTAGTACAACTACAGCTTTTATTTTCTGCTGTAGGTTTTATGTTTATCGCTTCAACTTTAGAGTTCTGTGTAGGAGTTATAACAATACCTTTTCTATTGGCAAGTGAAGGTCCATTGAATAATTGGTTAAAAAGAGTACGATTAAATGGAAAGTAAGTAAAATTCCTATTAACGGGAGCATTTCCATAACGAGGGCTATATGCAGATGGCATATTTCTTGAGCGGTTACTACCATATGAAGGTAATCTAACATTTGTATTATAAG
The DNA here is from genome assembly GCF_022045245.1 of Lucilia cuprina. Classification (NCBI taxonomy): domain Eukaryota; kingdom Metazoa; phylum Arthropoda; class Insecta; order Diptera; family Calliphoridae; genus Lucilia; species Lucilia cuprina. The sequence goes on from NC_060950.1 coordinate 4,384,905, forward strand.
GAAAATATCGACGATTTGCTTGAGTAACCGTCGATTTAGAGTCCTGAGATCTGCCCAACAATATGGGATTTCTGGAATTATACTTGGCTTTGGTCAGTACTTGTGGCTGTTCTATAGAACACAAGTTAACTTTGGTACACTTCACCTTAGGTTTGTTACGATTATTTGTAGCCCCCACTATGGGCTGTGATGATTGGCTATAACCATCTGGGTATACAAAAGTCTCATATTGCTTGTAATTAGCTAAAGCCCTTAAGGGAGCCAAATGTTCATTGGCGCAATTGGCATATTTTTCAATGACTTGATGTAAAAGTTCAAAGAATTGGGCTTGACGTTTAGCTCTAGTCTCGTCATCTAGTAAAGAATCATCAAATTCTCCACTGTAAATGTTAATTAATTAATTGAGAATAATATATAAAATTTCTGAGAAATTTAATTATCAAATTACCTTTCCACCTGTGCGGGCTTTAACCAAACTCTTGGTATACTTAACAAAGTTAAGATGAAAACAATGATAAACATTTTTTGTATTTAAAATCTAATTGTCACAACTTCACTTTCACTTCTTCAATTACCAGTTAAAATTACTATATTAATTAATTTATATTAAAGGTTTCTGTTTAAATACTTGTGACACTAAACCATTTCTAAGACATTCTACTCGTTCTGTTCCAATTCAAGTTTTAAATTTTGTTTAAAATGTCTTGTCTATGTCTCCGATGTCAATTTCTTATATTTTTATAACAAAATTACAAAAACAACAATCATCTAATTACAAAAGTGTTTATTTTCATTAGTTTTTGGTATTTTTCTTTAATTTTAAATTTCATTTCATTAGTTTTATTTGCTTTAATACAGTTTACTTTGTATTTTAGTGTAATTTTTCTCAATGGGTTCATGTTTATGTTTTGAAAACGTGATTTATTTTTTTGAAATTAATCATGTTCATTTATTAAGTAAAAAATATAGGTTTTCTTTTTGTTTTGTTTGTTATTGAATTGTTGTTGGTTCTTGATTATACAATTTTGACTTGTTTTCATAACAAATTTCAATATAATGTGAAAAATATGGGAAAATAATTGTCATCTTCTAAAACAGAACTGACAAAACTCTGTCAAAAGTAACCCAACAAAAACATTGAAATTACTAGCCAACACTACTTCGCTGGAGTCTAGTATTGTGTTGATAGATAGATAGATAGATAGATAGATAGATAGATAGATAGATAGATAGATAGATAGATAGATAGATAGATAGATAGATAGATAGATAGATAGATAGATAGATAGATAGATAGATAGATAGATAGATAGATAGATAGATAGATAGATAGATAGATGGATAGATAGATAGATAGATAGATAGATAGATAGATAGATAGATAGATAGATAGATAGATAGATAGATAGATAGATAGATTTTGGATTCAGTTTCAATTGTAGACCAGGATAGAGCACATTTAAATATATTTTAAAATTTTATTATATTCAAAAGTTCTGATCCACTCTTTACGAAAATAGAGAGTTGAGAACAATAATTTCTAAAATGAGAAAATTAGATTATAGTTAGGTCTACACTATAGGTATACAGATAGACTACACGGAGGGAAAAAGAAATATACACGCCTGGTATCACATTGACAACAAAGTGCTTGGTCACAACTTTACACTACCGACTACAAACTTTTTCCATACACTTTTGAATGCAAACCTTTGCTATACGTTTTTTAACTGTCTTTGTATTGTCGAATACAAAATTTTACATTATCCCGCTGAATACAAACCTTTACTAAAAGATTCTCTAAATATTGACCACATAGTCGTCCATAGACAAGTTAATTGCCTCGTCACTACTTTACACAGTCAAATACAAACTTTTACCACAACTTTTTCTTAATAATAACCACCTTTTAATAAACTCTTTAATACGGAAATTTTTCTTTTTAAATCATTAAGGTCAAATAAATAATTTTATTGATAGGAGGGTGAGTGACATTTATCGTAATTTATACACATATGAGTAAATGGAAAACTTAGCTTATTCATTTTCAACTCATTACTATAAAACACAAATTACATATCCCAATTACTTACTCGTATTTCATTTACAGTTTTTTTTTCAGTTTACCTAGAAATCTATTTAGTTGCTAAGCCTACTTACTAAAAGGTAAAACAAAAAAATCGTTACGGTCTTCTTTTACAATTATATTTTTTATCGTAAAATAATTCTATTTTATATGAACATAATAATTGATATTGGCGTAATTCAATTATAATTAGTTACTGAAATAACAAAAAAATGCTAAAAGTAAAATACTTCAATGATAAACATTAGACATTTATCAGTCAATTTGTAGAAGACTGGACGGGACAATAGCAACAATAATTGTCAAGTGTAAGTAGTAGACCAAATAACAATAACAAAACTCCAAAGGCAAAAAAGAATATAGACAATAAAGAGGCACGCGTTCCAATTATGATTCTATAATGATACATACCTACTTAGTATTTAAAAAAAAGACAAATGTGCAAAAGAATTTATAAAAATTAAAGAGCTAAAGTAAAATGATATAAAAACATATAACTCTTTAAAAATGAATTAAAAGAAAATATTGTTATTATTAGCAGAAGTGGAAAAGAATGTTTTTATAGTCTAGTCTATAGCCTAGTTTATAGTCTAGTCTATAGTCTAGTCTATAGTCTAGTCTATAGTCTAGTCTATAGTCTAGTCTATAGTCTAGTCTATAGTCTAGTCTATAGTCTAGTCTATAGTCTAGTCTATAGTCTAGTCTATAGTCTAGTCTATAGTCTAGTCTATAGTCTAGTCTATAGTCTAGTCTATAGTCTAGTCTATAGTCTAGTCTATAGTCTAGTCTATAGTCTAGTCTATAGTCTAGTCTATAGTCTAGTCTATAGTCTAGTCTATAGTCTAGTCTATAGCCTAGTCTATAATCTAGTCTATAGTCTAGTCTTGTCTATAGTCTAGTCTATAGCCTAGTCTATAGCCTAGTCTATAGTCTAGTCTATATTCTAGTCTATATTCTAGTCTATATTCTAGTCTATAGTCCAGTCTATAGTCTAGTCTATATTCTAGTCTAAAGTCCAGTCTATAGTCCAGTCTATACTCTAGTCTGGTCTATATTCTGGTCTTTAGTTAAGTCTATAGAGTAGGCTCTACAAACTTCAACACAATCGTTACAAACTTCAACACAATCGAATAATTATGCAGCATAATTTTGATCAATAAGATTAAATGTTTTAAACTAATATGTATGAAAATCTTTTTTACGAAAATGATGTTAATTCTTTCACCTTCAAAAGACAAAAGGAACAAGTTTTAAACAGATTCAGGTAATATTCCGATTTTAATTTGATATCTAAGATAAAGCAACAGGAAATAATCAGATGGCGAAATATTTCTTGTGCCGATTTCATTCACGATTCATTAATTGCAGAAGAATTTCAAGACCCCAAATAACTTAACAAAGAATTCATTCTTTTATAAAAGATATATATTATTTTTTGGCAGATACGTACATTATTTTCTGTAACAAATTCCAACTAAGAGTTAAATGACTCTCATTTTTAGTTTTTTAAGGTGTCAGGATTTGTTTTTTTTGTCGATTTGTTTGTTATATAGTATTTAAGACAAATTTTTTTGGTTTGGTTTTTTGTTATTAAATGGCAGTGGTTTGAAATTTAACCTGTTTTTGTCCTTTACAAGAGGATTTGAAGAAAGGGAAAAACACAACAACAACAAAAAATAAAAGAAAAAACGTCGATTTGTTGATAGTGGGTTTAATATTTTCCTGGTTTATTCATTTCCATCGTTTCCTTGGGGGCTTTTCGGCTTTCGTTAGTTTGTTTTTTTCTGCTTCTTCTAGATTTTTTTTGCTTTAATTATAGATGAATTGATTTATTTGATATAATACGGTGTTTGTTGTTATTTGTATATATTTTATTTTTAAATTTATCGATTAATACTTTGCCGAGGTTCTTGGCAATTTTGTTTCACATTTGGTTTTGGTTCTCTTTGGTAGTGGTTGCGGTAGTGTTGTAATTGTTATTGAATGATTTACTTTTTTGTGGGACATGTCACCTTCTCCAATATATACTTATACTGGATCCGTATAAAAATACCACTTACATTAATTTTTTTCCACTAAAGGTACCACAATTTAGGTTAATTTCTCGTTACAGAATAGTTATACTTTGATGGTTTTAATAAAACACTTTAAAATAAATGCTTTTATATTTTCATTTTTATTTTTAAAACTTTTTAAATTATGTTTTAAATTTAATTTAACAAGAGATTAACAAAATTTTAATTTAACTTTATGTTTTTTTATTATTAATAATGTTGAACTATAAATTTGACTAAAACATTTAACACTTTTTAGGTTTCAATAACAAATACACAATAATTGGTTTAATTTTCGTTTAATATAATTTTTATTTAAATTCTGCTAATTTATAAGATTTTTATTTTTATAATTTACTAGATTTATGTAAGAAATTTCATTTTTTTCTATATATATTTTTATAATTTTTTTTTTAACATGCGGCTTTTGCAAAACACGTCCGATTATTCGTATATACCAGCAGCGCCTAAACACTGCCTGATATCTGAAATACAGAATTTTTCTTTTCTTCCCTATAATATAATGTCAGTTAAAAGTCAGAGCTAGTAGAAGAAAACTTGTGATTTATATGTTAGCAGTGTAAAAATGTACCCCTTATACTGTAAAGCTATCTCACAATCACTCCCTGTATTTCGCTCTTAGTTCCTTTAGAAAAATTTTACATAACGCGCAGGTTTTCTTTCTCTCTAGCTGTTGCTCTCTGTTATGATATATAATGTTATAAAAGTCTAACGGTTTTCTTTTTCGCAACTGTCAGTCGGTCATATCATTCTGTGTGTCTTGTCAAATTGTTGTTTTCATTATTTACAAAATATGAAATTATATTTTGGTTTGCTATGTTTTTTTTTATATTTCATTCTTAAATATTTTAACGAAGAGTAAAGGAATGTATTCTTCTGAGATTATATGATATAGAGTAGACTATAGACTAGAGTATAGACTAGACTATAGACTAGACTATAGAATAGACTATAGACTAGACTATAGACTATAGACTAGACTATAGACTAGACTATAGATTAGACTATAGACTAGACTATAGGCTAGACTATAGACTAGACTATAGACTAGACTATAGACTAGACTATAGGCTTTTATTTTTTGTTGTTGTTGTGTTTTTCCCTTTCTTCAAATCCTCTTGTAAAGGACAAAAAACAGGTTAAATTTCAAACCACTGCCATTTAATAACAAAAAACCAAACCAAAAAAATTTGTCTTAAATACTATATAACAAACAAATCGACAAAAAAACAAATCCTGACACCTTAAAAAACTAAAAATGAGAGTCATTTAACTCTTAGTTGGAATTTGTTACAGAAAATAATGTACGTATCTGCCAAAAAATAATATATATCTTTTATAAAAGAATGAATTCTTTGTTAAGTTATTTGGGGTCTTGAAATTCTTCTGCAATTAATGAATCGTCTGAATGAAATCGGCACAAGAAATATTTCGCCATCTGATTATTTCCTGTTGCTTTATCTTAGATATCAAATTAAAATCGGAATATTACCTGAATCTGTTTAAACTTGTTCCTTTTGTCTTTTGAAGGTGAAAGAATTAACATCATTTTCGTAAAAAGATTTTCATACATATTAGTTTAAAACATTTAATCTTATTGATCAAAATTATGCTGCATAATTATTCGATTGTGTTGAAGTTTGTAACGATTGTGTTGAAGTTTGTAGAGCCTACTCTATAGACTTAACTAAAGACCAGAATATAGACCAGACTAGAGTATAGACTGGACTATAGACTGGACTTTAGACTAGAATATAGACTAGACTATAGACTGGACTATAGACTAGAATATAGACTAGAATATAGACTAGAATATAGACTAGACTATAGACTAGGCTATAGACTAGGCTATAGACTAGACTATAGACAAGACTAGACTATAGACTAGATTATAGACTAGGCTATAGACTAGACTATAGACTAGACTATAGACTAGACTATAGACCACACTATAGACTAGACTATAGACTAGACTATAGACTAGACTATAGACTAGACTATAGACTAGATTATAGACTAGACTATAGACTAGACTATAGACTAGACTATAGACTAGATTATAGACTAGAATATAGACCACACTATAGACTAGACTATAGACTAGACTATAGACTAGACTATAGACTAGACTATAGACTAGATTATAGACTAGACTATAGACTAGACTATAGACTAGAATATAGACTAGACTATAGACTAGGCTATAGACTAGGCTATAGACTAGACTATAGACAAGACTAGACTATAGACTAGATTATAGACTAGGCTATAGACTAGACTATAGACTAGGTTGTAGACTAGACTATAGACTAGGTTGTAGACTAGAATATAAACCACAATATAGACTAGACTATAGACTAGACTATAGACTAGACTATAGACTAGATTATAGACTAGACTATAGACTAGACTATAGACTAGAATATAGACTAGACTATAGACTAGGCTATAGACTAGGCTATAGACTAGACTATAGACAAGACTAGACTGTAGACTAGATTATAGACTAGGCTATAGACTAGACTATAGACTAGGTTGTAGACTAGAATATAGACCACACTATAGACTAGACTATAGACTAGACTATAGACTAGACTATAGACTAGATTATAGACTTGACTATAGACTAGACTATAGACTAGACTATAGACTAGACTATAGACTAGACTATAGACTAGACTATAGACTAGACTATAGACTAGACTATAGACTAGACTATAGACTAGACTATAGACTAGACTATAGATTAGACTATAGACTAGACTATAGACTAGACTATAGACTAGACTATAGACTAGACTATAGACTAGACTATAGACTAGACTATAGACTAGACTATAGACTAGACTATAGACTAGACTATAGACTAGACTATAGACCAGACTATAGACTAGACTATAGACTAGACTATAGACTAGACTATAGACTAGACTATAGACTAGACTATAGACTAGACTATAGACTAGACTATAGACTATAGACTATAGACTAGACTATAGACTAGACTATAGACTAGACTATAGACTAGACTATAGACTAGACTATAGACTAGACTATAGACTAGACTATAGACTAGTCTGTAGACTAGACTAAAGACTAGACTGTAGTCAGAAAAAAGACTAGACTATAGACAAAACCATATATTGGACCGTAGACTAGACCATAGACTAGGCCATATACTAAACCACAGACTAGACTATAGATTAAACTTTAGACTAGACCATAGGCTATCCTAAAGACTAAACTATAAGCAAGACTAGACTATGAAAAGACTATAGACTAGACCATAGACTATAGATTACACTGTAAACTAGACTATAGACTACAACATAAATTAGACCATAGACTAGAACATAGACTACGGTAGTCTAAGGTTTCTAATTCTACAGTTTAGTCTATACTTTATAATAGACCTTAGTTTATCCTATAGACAATACTATAGACTAAACTATAGACTAGACTATACACTACACTATAGTCTAGACTGCAGAAAAAACTATAGACTAGACTATAATCTACTCTATAGACTTGACTATAATCTACGCTATAGACTATAGACCAGAATATAGACTAGATTATAGACTGGACTATAGACTATACTATAGACTGGACTACAGACTAGACTATAGACTAGACTATAGACTGGACTATAGACCAGAATATAGACTAGACTTTAAACTAGACTATATACTAGACTATAGACTAGACTATAGACTAGACTATAGACTAGACTATAGACTATAGACTAGACTAGACTATAGACTAGACTATAGACTAGACTATAGACTAGACTATAGACTAGACTATAGACTAGACTATAGACTAGACTATAGACTAGACTATAGACTAGACTATAGACTAGACTATAGACTAGACTATAGACTAGACTATAGACTAGACTATAGACTAGACTATAGACTAGATATAGACTAGACTATAGACTAGACTATAGACTAGACTATAGACTAGACTATAGACTAGACTATAGACTAGACTATAGACTAGACTATAGACTAGACTATAGACTAGACTATAGACTAGACTATAGACTAGACTATAGACTAGACTATAGACTAGACTATAGACTAGACTATAGACTAGACTATAGACTAGACTATAGACTAGACTATAGACTAGACTATAGACTAGACTATAGACTAGACTATAGACTAGACTATAGACTAGACTATAGACTAGACTATAGACTAGACTATAGACTAGACTATAGACTAGACTGTAGACTAGACTAAAGACTAGACTGTAGTCAGACTAAAGACTAGACTATAGACAAAACCATATATTGGAGCATAGGCTAGACTATAGACCAAACCACAGACTAGACTATAGATTAAACTTTAGACTAGACTATAGGCTATCCTGAAGACTAAACTATAAGCAAGACTAGACTATAAATAGACTATAGACTAGACCATAGACTAGACTATAGACTAAACTATAGTCTAGACTATAGACTAGACTAAACTATAGACTAGACCAAAAACTAGACTATAGACTAGTCCCCTGATCGGCAAAGAACTTTTTTAAGAGAATTTACTTTTTACTCTCTGCCGATGTAGGGACTAGTCGGTAATCGTGAGGTATAATTTTAAGAATGATGTAAAACTGAACTAATTCTCAACAGATTTGCTTAAATTCAACCGTAACCAAAATTTAAAAATTCCCTGATCTTAAAATAACAAAGAAAACATTCTTTTAAAGCCCAAACAAATCTAGTATACAGGCATATAGTAAACTGTAATAATAAACTGCAGTACAATACCCTATTTACAGAATACAATAACAACAACAGCAACAATAACAAGCAACAGCAGAAATAAACAACAGCAAAAAACCCGTAGAAAAAGAAAAACTATTTCATATCTAAACTAGGCCGTATCATTGGCACACTCTTGTTGGGTACATAGCGGCGTGTGTGTGTGTGTCTATTTTCTGTTGTAACAATTTTCTTTTGTTGGGGACAACTGACAAGAGAGTGTGTATGTTTGCGTGTATTTATTTTGTTTAGATATTTCAACGAAAGAAACTTTTTTGTAGCAGCAAACAGCATCCTTTTCATTTTAACTTTACAACAAGAAAACAGAGACAAGCAGCTATTTTCAACAAAAAGCGTGTGCGTCTATTTATTTTAATCCTTTGGATTGCTACACTTTTTGCTATTTTTATAGTGGGAGTTGAATACTTGGAAAACCAGCCACAACCAGCAGACGTAGAAGAAGCAACAAAACGTAAGTAAAAGTTTATTTTAAAATCATTCTTTTCAACATTAAGCTGTGAATGTTTCGTAAAATTTATAAAATTTAATAGATTAGATTTTAACTCTCTGTTTATATTTGTACTTAAGAAAGAATAGAAAGGTCACTTTAAGAGCAAAGTATTTGTTTGTAAATTAAATCGTGTTTTTGAAAAGTTTAAATAAAATATTTATACATGAATTTACTTAGAAAACAAGAAGGACTTTTGTTGAAAAAATATTATTTAAAATTTTAATAGATTTGACATTCACATTTCACATTGACATCAAAGAAACATACATATTTGCTTGACCACTTGAGATTTTTTTTTAATTTAGAACAGAATGAAAATAATTATAAAATTTATTGAATTCCAAAAAAAAAAACGATGTTTTAATTTAATCGCCAAAAATCATAAATTTTTTTCGAAATGTATTTTTTAGCAGACATGCGAAATTTATAGTTTCAAAGGTTTGTATATATTTTTTTAGTTAATAGATTAGCTTTATGAATTAGTCTATTTACTTGCCTTTTGACTACTATATATTTCAATATTGGCTATTAAGTGGACCAGTCTTTTGACTAGCCTACGGACTATTCTATGCACTAGTAATAGTGTATTAGTCAACACCCTGCAATTCGACCGGACAGTCCCGAACTGACCACTTGTGGTGGCCCCTAGCCACCTGACTACCCAGCGGACCGACCATTTTAACATGCGCTTGTCCTACGAGGAAGTCAATCGTTACTCTACACCCTACAAAGAGAAAGTAAAGAGACGATTGCCTCCGCTCTCGCTTACAAAGGGGGCACTAAAGAGTCGACTGTCTTTCGGAAGTACAAAAAAAAAACAACTTTTAAGAGTATAATCTCTAGGTTACTTGAGGACAGTAAAAAGACGACTGTCTCCTCTCACGCTTACAAAGAGGACACTAAAGTGACGACTGTCTCCATTATCGATTACAAAGGGTACATTCGTGTCAAATGACCCAAAACATACGAATTACGATCTTTTTCGTATGCATTGACTCTTTGTCGAACTGCTGGGTACATAGAGACAGTAGAATATTTGAGTGTTGAATAACATCAACATTTTCTGGTCAAAAGACTAATTATGGGCTAGTCTGTATAAAACCCAATGCCTTAGTCTCTAGACTACTCTGAATTATAAATTAGTCTATTGACTATTGACATATAAACTAGTGTTTGGATTAGTCTATTAGTTAGTTTATAAAGAATTTAAAATAACACTAACTTTTTCTAGTCAAAAGACTAATTATGGACTAGTCTGTAGAATAGCCTTTAAGATAATCTATGATTTAACCTCTTGACTACTCTATGAACTTATATTATGACTAGACTATGGAATATGTATTGACATGTCTATTGACATCTCTACAGATTAGTCTATTGACTATTCCATGGAATAGCCTATTGATTTGTATATTTCTGTGGACTATTCCATATTCTATAGTCTATGGACTAGTCTGTGGAATAGGCCACGAAATAGTCTATGACTTATTCTCTACACTAGTCGAGTGACTAGCCTATGAACTTATCTATGAACTATGTGATGGAATAGTCTGTGACATGTGTATGGACTACTCTATAAATTATTGTGTTAGCTAGCCTAGGGATTAGTTTATTGTTTAGTCTACTAAGTTAATTAGTTAGAAAGGAGGATGTACATATATACATCAAATTCGAAGAAATACACCTAGGCCTCTATAGGGCCTGTTGTGCGCTCCTTAACCAGTGCCTCAGGTGGGAATCGAACCCACCACCTCCTGTTTACCAGACTAGAACTCTAACCACTAACTTACCGAAGGCCACCTAGTCTACTAAGTGGTCTATTGATTTGTCTATGGACTACTTTATGTAGTGTAGTGGCGAGTCTTTGGACTTGTCCAATTACTAGTCTATAGAAAGAAGACAAATTTATTTTCAAATAACATAACAGATTTCTAGTTAATCGACTAGTATAGTATATTGACCAGTGTTATAACTAATCTATCGACTAGTCTATTACTAAGTATATTAACTTGTCTGTTGGCTAGTCTTTGGGATAGTCTATAGACTAATCTTTTGATTGGCATCTAAAAATAATATATTTTATTTATAAATAGAAAATTTTTTTATTATTCAAATAAAAAAGCCTAAAATTAAATTTTTTTATTTATGAAAAGAAAATAAATTCTCATATTTCCAAGAAGATTATTTTACCAAATTAACATTAAGCATATTACAACAATTCATAAAACAAAATAAAAAGAAACATTTAATTTTATATTGTTTCAAATATTTATTTCCCCTAAGAAAATTATCTATCCTTCTGCATTTACAGCAAAGACGTAAATGTAATTGAATTAAACATATTTTCAAAATTATATTTGACAATTGAAGTATACTTTAAGTCAGCTTAATGTTTTATGTATTTGTGCTTACAAATACATATGTATATATATGGTAATATGTATTTTATAATAAAAATTCTACATGATGTCATACCCTACACCACTGCTGCATTTGTAATTTTGGTAAAATAGTTGAAACTACTTTGCACACACAAGTAAAGATGGCCTAGGATTTTTGCAAAACTAAGCCAAATATATGGAAAAAATATTGTTTTGTTCTCGGTGCGGACCTACAATATTAATTTTCAAAACAAATATTATTTTCTTATATTAAAAATCCCAATTTTTAGATTTAATACATATTTTGTTAAAATTTCCCTATATTTTCTTTAAATTTAGCAAGATGTAGTGAAAGTATTCACGTTTTCAAGTTTTATTAAAAGAGTAGACCCTTTCACGAATGAGGAACGTAAAAGTTTGAACTGGACAATTATTGTTGATCCAAGTCTTTTATACAAAGAGTCATCGAAATTTTAGTAATGCTTTTAAAATATCAAATTATTGTACTGGATTAGTCACTTTCAAGATTCGAATTTCAAAATACAGATAATTCAATTGGGATATTCTTTGAACCGCCTTATGAATTATAAATTAAGTGTTATGTACACACATACATATGTTTGTATACATTTTAATTTGGTTATACAATAACTTTTCATTAAACACTTAAAGGGTTTTTACTTGAATAAAACTTTATCAATCAAAATCATTGATTTTCTTGTTAATTCATGAAAATGTTACAACAAGTATTTTACACGTTACCTTAAGACCTTTTAGTTACGCTCTTAAAGACCAACACTAAAGAAACGTTTTAATTAAAAAAAAAAAACATTTTTAGCACAAAAATTTTGTTTACAACAATACTTTTTATAGAAATTATTTTGTATAACAGTATTTGCTATAGCAAAAGCTATAGGGTATAATAGAAAAAATTTTGTGTATAACAGTATTTTTTAAAGAAATATTCCAATATAACAGTATTTTCTTTATTACAGTATATTATATAAAAAATTGTTTGCATAACAATTCCAATGGAAAAGCTTGCGTATAACTGTGTATTCTATAAAAATACTACGTATAACAGTACTTTCTAAACAAAATGTTATGCATAACAATGTATTCTATAAAAAAATTTGTGTATAACAATGTCCTCTATAGAAAATTTTGTGTACAACAGTAGTTTTAATGCTTTTCAATGGAAAAGCTTGCGTATAACTGTGTATTCTATAAAAATACTATGTATAACAGTATTTTCTATAGAAATATTATGTATAACAATGTATTCTATTAAAAATGTTGTGTATAACAATGTACTCTATGGAAAATTTTGTGTACAACAGTATTTTCTCTAAAAAATGTTGTGTATAACAGTATGTTCTATAAAAATGTATAAAAATCTATAAAAATGTATAGAAAAGATATGTATAACAATAGAAATATTAGGTATAACAATATATGCTATAGAACAATTTTTGTATTGTAATCTTTTCTATAGAAATTTATATATAAAAGTATTTTCTATAATGTTGTTTCAAATTTGTATAATGTTGTGTATAACAGTATTTTCTATGTGCATAACATTGTTTAAAAAAGTATTTTATTGAAAATGTGTATAACAATTTTTTTATAAAATATTTTTAAAATATTATTTTTTTATTTTTTAATCTTCTAAAGAACTATGGTGCATTATTTTCATAGTAACTATAAAGTGTCTTCTTAATTAGCATAAAAAGAGAAGGGAAAAATAAAATGTATTCTTTAAATGAATTTTTCAGAATACAAATACTTTTCACTTTCATTTCAAACTTAAAAAAGAAAATTGAAAAAGAAATGTAATTTTATATAATTTAAATAAAAAAAAACATTGTTAACAATTTCAACAAGTATCATTGCTAACGATTGATTGTATCAATTTCCGACATTCGCTATGCTTTCATACATACACCAACAATAATTTCTATAACTATTCGATTGGTTATTGTGTGAAAATACAGAAATAGGAAAAAATACATAAAATCCAGTGTATTTATACATACATATTGTGTATACATATGTATTTGATATAAATGTGTACAAATATAAAACAAATCAATGGTGGTTCGATTGTTATTGAATCTTTATTTACTAAAGCTTTCCTTTAACGACCACAATACCAACAATCTTTTGAAACAAAATATTGATTTTCTTTATTATTGGAGGCACAACTCAGTCGTGTTGCAACAAATTCATTAAAATTTCCCATTGAGGAGCAGATTCAACTACAAAAAAATTCCATTAATGTTTGACATACATACTTTGTCCTACATGGAAACTCACCGAAATACATAACCATAAATTCTTGAATAAAATATTAAAAAACTTTTTCATTATAACTTAAATAATTGACAGTTTTGTAACACTTCTGAATACTTTCCTAGCTTTGATAGTAGAATTTAGTTAATATAGGTTCTGAAACAATAAATGTAGATATTTATTGATTTTACTATAATAAACTAAACTTTTCCCTTTTCGTTTCCTTAGAAATTGCTTTTTTTGCTGGGTAATAAAAAGCTCATCAGCATGAACTACAATAATGCTAAACTTATATGTAAACATAATTTTATACGTTTATTTAAACGAGTTTAGTGTATGTGTTAGCACGATTTTTTTTTTTTTTTTGACAGCATGTAAAACATTGTACAAGAATTTCCCTTAATATTCACCAGATATTAAAGACAGTGAACTTTGAGAATTTCTAACATGTTTAAGGTTGCCAGCATAAACTAATTATGATTGATTTTATTTGAATACTTAATGTATGCAAGCACAATCATGACTCAATTTCGTAATAATTTTGGTGACATTCTAACTACACTTAGTATTTTTGAAAAGAAGATTTTGTGTATAACAGTTTTTTTTTTAAGAAAAAGTTGTGTATAACTCTCTTTTCTATAGAAAGTTTTTTCTGTAAAAGTATACTAAAATATTTTGTTTATAACAGAATTTTCTATAGAAAATTTCGTATATAACAGAATTTTCTATAGAAAATTGTGTATATAACAGTATATTCTATAGAAAATATTGTGTAGAATAGTATTTTCTATAGAAAATTTTGTGTAAATTGTTTTTTTAAGAAAAAATTGTGTTTAACACTCTTTTCTATAGAAAGTTTTTTTCTATAACAGTATTTATACTAGAATATTTTGTGTATAACAGTATTTTCTATAGAAAATTTTGTGTATAACAGTATTTTCTATAGAAAATTTTATATGTAACATTTTTTTTATAGAAGATTTTGTATATAACAGTTTTTTCTATAGAAAATTTTGTGCATAACAGTATTTTCTATAGAAAATTTTGTGTATAACAGTATTTTCTATAGAAATTTTTGTGTATAACACTATTTTCAATAGGAAATTTCGTGTATAACAGTATTTTCTATAGAAAATTTCGTGTATAACAGTATTTTCTATAGAAAATTTTGTGTATAACAGTATATTCTATAGAAAATATTGTGTAGAATAGTATTTTCTATAGACAATTTTGTGTATAACAGTATTTTCTATAGAAAATTTTGTGTATAACACTATTTTCAATAGGAATTTTCGTGTATAACAGTATTTGCTATAGAAAATTTCATGTATAATAATATTTTTTATATCAAATTTATTTTATAACTGTATTTTCTATTAAAAACTTTTTTACACGAATTTCTATAAAATATTTTGTGTATAACAGCAAATTCTACATAAGAGTTTGTTTATTACATTCTTTCCTACAGAAAATGTTGTGTTTAGTAGTATTTTCTGAATAAATTTGTTTGTATAACAATTATTTTCATATAAAATTTTGTGTATAACAGAAAATTTCGTCTATAACACTATTTTTAAGATAATTTTGTATATAATTGTATTTCCTATAGAAAATTTTCTGTATAACAGTGTTTTTATACCCTACACCACTATAGTGGGGAGGGTATTATACGTTTGTGCTGATGTTTGTAACATACAAAAATATTGGTCCAATACCCACCTTAAAGTATACCGATCGATTCAGAATCATTTTTTGAGTCGATTAAGACATGTCCGTCCGTCCGTCTGTCCGGCTGGCTGCCTGGCTGTCCATGTAAACCTTGTGCGCAAGGTACAGGCCGCAATTTTCAAGATAATTTGATGAAATTTGGACCAAGCATGTTTTTTGGCACAAGGACGAAGCCTATTGAAAATGGTTGAAATCGGTCCATTATTTCACCTAGCCCCCATACAACCGTACCTCCCGATTTGAACTTTTTATGCTATAATTACGTCAAATATTCTGCTATCTCTCTAAAAATTGGCACAATATATGTTTTATATAAGTATAAATGATACTGCAGATTTTCGTAAGGATCGGCCTATATTTGACCCTAGCCCCCATAACAACCCCTTCCAAAAAATGACTTAAACGTCTAAAATTGACTTGTAACCATTTGTATCGCAATGAAACTCAACAAAACTAACTGTTATTTAGAAATATATCCTTTTCCCAAATTTACCGAGGATTGGCCCATATTTGACCTATATAAAGCCTCATTTAGAAATTTTAGTTTTTTATTAATAAATGGCTTAAATATTTTGGAATTATGGTAATATTCAACATAAAAGTTTCTTTACAAAAAATAAAAATTTTATAAAAGTAAAAATTGTAAAAATATACTCATGGTGTAGGGTATCATATGGTCGGCCATGCCCGACTATACTTTCCTACTTGTTTTCTATAGAAAAGTTTATGTATAAAATTTTGTAAATAAGTACTATTATTGTCTATAAAAAAAATCAGAACTTTGTTTTTTTTTCTTTTTTTTGTAGAAATATTGTATATAACAGTTTTAAGAAACTATTGTGAATAAGAATATTTTCTACATAAATTACAAGGTGTTACAACATATTTTTTTATGCATAATCACAAGGATTACGCATATATTTAAACACACATATATCTTACATACCAATCTTCTGTTTTTGTCATAATTAATAATGCTGGTCACTTGATTACAGACAGCTACAGTCGCGTTGAATGTCATCAAGGCGCCTAAAATTACAATGTGTTTCTTTCTTGTTCGCAGTAACAAATCTAAAACCACACACACACACACAATCTCTTCCTTACAGTTATTCCCAACTTATGTATTTGGTTGGCGTGTTTTGTACTTTAATTTTCGCACACACGAAGAATTTTTTTATGACCCACATTTGTGATAAATACTTTGCCATCACCATCAGAAAAACATCATCATCATCACAGCTACTAGTATAGAATGTTGTACAAAAATACTACAATAAAAAGAAAAGAAAATGGAAATGAAAAAAAAGCTAAGCAAATAAAAAACTAATCCAAGTTTATTTTAAGGTTAGCAACAAAAAAAACTTTTAGATACAATTATTTTTTCCTTCGCAGACATTGAAAATAACATATAGTACATATTTATATACATACATTTCATATGTATTAATAAATAGTATATATTTATAATAAATTTTACTTTCTTTATTGACTAGATTTGTAATTCCATTCATGCAAATTACCATCATTTCACTCTTAATAAAAAAAGAAAAATCATATTAAACTATACAATAAAAATATGTTTGAATAGAAGGATTTATTCAATGCAATTTCATGCTTATAATTTAGTTTCAAGTACAATATTACAAATTTTATAAAGGAAATAATAAGTATATAAACTAGAATTTTATATAAATAGTTATAAATTAAATTTCTTCAAATGTTGCGTAATTTGTATAAAATTATATTGATAGGAGACAGACAAGTTTTTAGAAGTTTATAATTAAGTTACTTTCTCTTAACCCCAGATCAATATAAAAAACAATTAAATTGTTATAACAGTTTCTTTTAAGTAAAATTTGTTTATAACAATATTTTCTATATATTATTTCAATATATATTAATAAGTAGCAATTTTTTCTAAAGAAAATTTTATGTATAACAATATTTTCAAAATAAAACTTTGTGTATAACAGTTTCATCTATAAAATAATGTGTACATAACAATTTTTTATTAAAAATGTTTAGTGTGACATTTGTGTATAACTGTATTTTCTTTAGAAAATTTTTTGTATAACAGTGCTTTTTGTATAACAGTTTTTCACTAAAAAAAATTGTGTATAAGTCTTCTTCACATGAATGTTGTGTATAACAGTTTTTTATACGACAATATTTTCTATATGTTTCTCTATAACAGCATAACAGTTTAATCTAAAGTATTTCCTAGAGAAACTGTTTTATATCACAGTTTGTTCTTTAAAAAGCTGTGTGTATAACAGATTTTTATCGAAAATTATTCGTGTGACATGTGTGTATAACCGTATTTTCTATAAAAACTATTTGTATAACAGTGTTTATTCAAAAATTTGCTGTTTAACACTTTGTTGTAAAATTTTCACTAAAAAAATGGTTGTGCATGAAAACTTCTTCAAAAAAATATTATGTATAACAGTTTGTTATTAAAAATATTTGTGTATAACAGTTTAAAAAATATGTGTGTATAAATAAGTTTATAACAGTTTTCTTTAATTCTGTGTATAACAGTTTTTTTTATAAAAAATATGCATAAATAAATGTATAACAGTTTTCTTTAATTCTGTGTATAAAAGCTTTTTATACAAATTTCTTAATAGAACATTTTTTTGTATTACAATTTTTATACAGAATATTTTGTCAACAAAAACTTTTCTATAGAATATTTTAAGTATAATTTTATAACAGTTTATATATAAAACAGTGTTTGCATCAGAGTATTTTCTATAATATATACATTGTATATAACAGTTTATTACACAAAAAAGTTTTGTAAAACAGTAAAAACCAATTAAATTTTATTTTTAACACTATAACACTTCTGTAGAAAAGATTGAGAATAATATTAATATATACAGAATATTTTGTGTATAACAATATTTGCCTAGAAAATTCTACTGTTATACACACATTTTCTTATAAAATGTTATATTTTTCATATAAAAGTATTTTATGTGGAAACAGTTTTTATAACAGCTTTTTATTGAAAATGTTGAGTAAAACAGTACAAAAAATTTTGAGAACTTGTGTAATCAAACTATGGACTCCAATTTTTAAAATAAATTCTATCTTTAATAACAAATCTGGCACCTCATCAGTGAACTCTGCTGTAAAATTTTCCGGCTTAATAGATACATTTTCATCATTTTAATGTTAGCATAACATGTTTAGGTGGGTGTATAAGAGTGCATTTCACCTAAAATAAAAATGTTTTTAACATTTATGTAAAAACGCCTTCATGCAAGAGAAAAATGCATTTATAACCGCACTTAAGAGAACCATTTTCTTTGTACTCTTCCTTATAGCATAA
Organism: Lucilia cuprina; assembly: GCF_022045245.1. Taxonomy (NCBI): domain Eukaryota; kingdom Metazoa; phylum Arthropoda; class Insecta; order Diptera; family Calliphoridae; genus Lucilia; species Lucilia cuprina. Next base: position 4,404,095 of record NC_060950.1, read on the forward strand.
TAAGCCGGTAAACTAATTTAAAATGCAAGAAGTTTGTGTGCAGTATAAGAGCAGGGTTGTGGGAAAAATGCATATTAAAGATTTATTATTGTTTACAATTTTCAATATTTCTAGAAAGCAATAAACTTATCAAACATAAATTACGAAAAATCTTTATTTAGAGGCCGAACAGTGAAGGAAAAAATTTATAAAGAATATAAAAAAATGTATTTAGCATTTGGAATTTTCTCCTCAAAACCTACAGTCAATTGGTGAAAATTCAAAAATAAAATGTATATATTTCAATTTATAACAGATAAATAATTTTATGATCAAATAGAATTCGAAATCCCAAACACCAACAATAAAAAAGAATTTTTAAAAATTATATCTCGATAACAAAAATGCTGAGGAGATTTTAATAATAATTCTACCTAAAATATACTTAGAAGAGATATAAATATAATTTATACAAAAAATGTATCACTATTTCTCATCTCCACTGTTATTTCCAAAGAAACCAACAATAACATTCAACCACAAAGAATTGTAAACAAGATAATAAACTGTTTGTATGCATACACTGTTAAGAGGGATAAACAACAACAACTAAATCACAAAATTCCAAAATAATTATTTTCTCCTACAACAACTTTACACTGATACGATGATAATTCTAAATAACACACGTTTTTCCCTGTTTGCCATTTGAAGTGATAAAAATTTTAATTTTATTTATTCTAAACACAAACAAATCACTGCAACAAAAGGGAAAGACAAAAAAATAACATTAGTTGTTTTCCCACTTTTTTTCCTGTAATTCTCTATTATATATCACGCTGAGGAAAAACTATACGAATTGCAGGTCATTTTAAATTGTCAAGAGAGTTGACAGATAGAGTTTATGCTTTTGAGAGAGCAAGTGTGATATAAATTTATTTTGCAAAAGAAAGAGATGTAGAAAAACTGCACGAATACAATGATATAGAAATTAAATAGTAACGACAGCATGATTGTTGTTCGGTATAACAATTCATCTCATCAACAGAAGTGAAAAATGCATGTAGGGACCGAGCGAGTGTTGTCAAATGATTAATGAGGAAGAAAAGCACGGGTTTATGATTGAATAGAAATTTAACATAAATATGGAATCTATAGTGTAGTATATAGCCTAGTATACAGTCTAGTCTATAGTCTTGCCTATAGTCTAGTCTATAGTCTAGTTTATAGTCTAGTCTATAGTCTAGTCTATAGTCTAGTCTATAGTCTAGTCTATAGTCTAGTCTATAGTCTAGTCTATAGTCTAGTCTATAGTCTAGTCTATAGTCTAGTCTATAGTCTAGTCTATAGTCTAGTCTATAGTCTAGTCTATAGTCTAGTCTATAGTCTAGTCTATAGTCTAGTCTATAGTCTAGTCTATAGTCCAGTCTATAGTCTAGTCTAAAGTCCAGTCTATAGTCTAGTCTATAGTCTAGTCTATAGTCTAGTCTATAGTGTGATAGTCCATGTGCTCATTTTACCTGAGTTAATGCAACAAAAAACCCTACATTAGCCACACTGAATGCATCCATCTTTTGGTTTTCCCTAACAAACATCATCAGTGTTTATAGACTTTAAGGGAAGAAAAACAATAAAAACAACACACAAAACTAAGAGACACATAAATTAGAGTTTTTCATTACGTTTTTATTAAATGAGAGATGAAAAAACAAACAAAAAAGAAAGAGTCTTTTACTTTAGACACAAAATAATAAAGTCGATGCATACAACGATTTGCAACTTCAGTTCAACACGCGACCTACGGAAACGAACAACGACAAGATAAAAAGAAAACTAGAAAAAGAAGAAAGGAAAAACTATTTTGAAAATAAAATTTTATTAAATACAAAGAAGGAAATTAATAAAACGGAACAGGAAGTTTTTGTTTAACAGTGTGTGTGTGTGTAAAGATTTTAAAAGAATTAAATCAAAACCTTTGAAATAAAAGTGTTAAAATTAGAAAAATGAAAACAATTAAAATTTTAAAGAATGCTAAAGTGTTTTAAGTAGAAAGAAGTTTTATATACAACTACTAGTTTTTGTTTTTTTTTTTTTGCATTAAACAAAGTGTTATTGAACTCGGAGACTGAACAAAGACTGAATAAAGTCAGTGAACGCTTAATAACAAAAAAATTAAACCGCTAATGCTGTTTTATACCAAATAGTTAAAAAGTGCAGAAAACAAAGTAATTTTTAAATTCTTAAAAAAACAATAACAAGGCATATCATTATACATATTGTGTGTATATATCTTTTTTTATAAGACAAAACCTATGAACAATATATTTTTTATAAAAACAGCTGCTTTTTAATTATACTCCCACGTGAAATAAATAAGAAGAAACATTAATTTTGCTCTCAATTTCAAAAGAGCACTGAAACATTGATCTACAAATTTAAGATCGCAGAAGAAAAAGAAACGAAAAAATGAAAACACAAGAACTCCCGCAACATGTCAATAATGACAGTTCTTGCAACAGCAGAGGAAGTAATAGCAACTACATGGCCTCAAACAAAACTACAAACGCCGGAGAAGGTGAAGAGGCAAAAGAACTGATAAATTATAGCTCGAGCAGTACCGAGGGTTCAACTGCATCGGCCGATTCCACAACAGCGCCTCAGTTTGTGTTTCGCTTGACAACAACAACAAATATTATCGCCCAACCACCACTACTACTTCCACAAACGCCGCTAAATAATCATAATCATGCCAACAATGATAATCGCTGCGTATTATTTTTTGAACAAAAGAATCTTTTTTTTTCCTCTTCTCCACTTTATTCCAGATATTTTTCTTTGTCTGTTTAACTATATAGGATACATAGTACTTAAATGCAGTTGCATAGTTACCACAGATATTTATTTAGTCAAGTTTTTATATCGGAATTTTTCTTGGCTTTTTACTACACTTGTTATTAAGTGAAAACTTGGACTTTGTTTTGATAAACTTTTAGTTTACATTTCATTGGTTCTTTATTGTCTTTTTTTTTTTGTATCAAAACTTTAGCAATTTTCCAGAAATTGTCTTAAATTACGTTTTTATTTATTTTACTTTTACGCTGAATATCGTGTTAAGTTATAAGCAAATATTGTAGGTGTTAAGTGTAATTTTATGTGATTTACTGACAAGTTTTGTTATTAACAGATGATAGGCCTAAAATTTCCTTTAAAACTTAATTACTATATTTTGGATTTATCAACGTAAATGTAATTTAAATATAAAATTAAGGTGTTAATATTTAATATTAGATCGTTAAATAGGTGCTGAATCCTCACCCATTAATCAATCTCTGAACTGTTTGTTTGAGAATGCTCTTGGCTAGAGATAATCATTAGTTAATCAAAAATCGTTTATATATATTTTTCTTATTAGTATATTTAAGAATCTGATATAGTTCCGTTTACACTTGTTCTGGAACCAGTTTTTTATAAACAAATTCAAAAATGTTTCATGGGTGAATTCCAAGATTAACAACCATTATCGCTAAGCTATTGTTATCGCTAAAATACCCCAGCAAAATCTTTACTTACCCGATAAGTAGGCAAGTAATATTGAAGTAAATTGTAAGTGCTTACTTCTTTGACAAATAACTACTTATATTTCTTCGACGATAACCAAAAATCAATATTTCTTTAAAATAAAACTTCTAATATCGACTAGGTATAAAATCACAAACTAGATCCTTATTAGATATACGATATAGACAAATAACTATAAATTGTATTCAAAAAACTCTTTACCAAGTAACAAAATTTTAAAATATTCTACTGAGACACATTAGATATATGCTATAGACAATTGGCTATAAATCCTATTTAAAAAAATTAATTAATATTATTTATAACGACTACTCATTACCAAGTAATGTATAAAATACCAACATTACCCACTATACTTATCACATTTCAAAATATTCTACTGAACTATAAACCGTAGTAGCAAAATTATTGATATTGAAAAAGGTCTAAATACCGATTGTCCTATTATACCGTTAACGAAATAACTTAAAGCACCGTTATCATTATTATATTAAAAATTCCATATCGCTAACTATCGATTCCTCTAAAACAACTTTTCGACACTACTACCGTTACCGTAATACTTAAGTCAAAACCGATGACGCTAAAATACCAATTACAAAATATACATATAATCCTAGCACTAAGATATCGTTACCAACATACTCTAAAATACCAATACTACTAGAATACCGTTATCGAAATAAGTTTAAATACCGATAACACTATCATTTGCTCGTTTCAAAACGGTAATTTTTCTATAAAAAAAATATTTTTCAAAAAAATTTTCACTTAAATTCGGTTTTTCTGCTAAAATAACATTTTCACTATAATTTTTATACCCTACACCACTTTAGTGGGGAGGGTATATTGGGTTTGTGCTGATGTTTGTAACATACAAAAATATATGTCCTATACCCACCTTAAAGTAGATTAACCGGCTTAGAATCGTTTACTGAGTCGATTTAGCTATGTCCGTCTGGCTGGTTGTCCATGTAAACCTTGTGCGCAAGGTACAGGACGCAATTTTAAAGATAATTGGATGAAATTTGGCAAACACACTTTTTTTGAACCAAGGACGAAGCATATTGAAAATTAACATAATCGGTCCATTATTTTCATTTTCATAAAAAATTTAAATTTTTACTCAAAATTTAAATGTTTACTATAAATTCAAATTTTTACTTAAAATTCAAATTTTTACTAAAAATTCAAATTTTTACTAAAAATTCAAATTTTTACTAAAAATTCAAATTTTTACTCTAAATTCAAATTTCTACTAAAAATTAAAATTTTTACCAAAAATTCAAACTGTTACTAAAAAAAATTGAGTTTTCTCTATAAATTATATTCCACACTTAAAAATGCGTTTTTTCTGATTTTTATTGGAAACATAATTTTAACCAAATATTTGGTAGATATGAACGTAGCTTAACTGTCTGGAAATGATGCCAACAAGTAAAAAAAATCAAACTTTTGTTTAACTAAGAAGCCACCCTACTAAACAAACATGTAAAAAGTTTCTATTAAACTAAAAGAAAACATAAACTTCCTATTTGTTCTAAATAAAATCCCACATAATAATTCATGCAAAATTTACAGCCATGAACTAGACACAATAAAACAATTTAACACTGAATATTTAAGATAAATAGCACAAAAACAATTAGCACACAAACGAACATTTGGTCAAAATAACATTTAAGGTAAATTGTACTTTATTAACAACGAAATCTTCACAATAGACACAAACAAATAATAAACTTTTGTATTTATCTTTTGCGTAGTAATTAGCAGTTATTAAAAAAAAACGTATAAATAACAAATATTATTTTATTTAAACAAATATTTAAACTTTTTATTTAGTTATAATGAAATAAATAATAATGTTTTTGACAAAATACAAAAAAATATATTTTAGACATTTTCAATGAATATTAACATCCGAAAGTACTGAATTCTAATTTAACATAAATTATCTACTAATTAGTAATTACCTTAAATACTATGTAATGAGTAGAAAAAAAGATTACGTTACATTTTTTTTTTTTAAATTTAAATTTATAACCTTCCTGTCCAATTAGTATTCAGACAAAACATTTCCCTTTTTTTAATTTTTCGTTATCGCCATTTATTATTATTATTATTATTGTTATTTTTGTTGAAAATTTAGCTTTTACTATTTAAGTTTTCGATAGAAATCTGTATAAAATATCTAATTGATTGTAAACTAACAATACAAATAGTTGAAATAAAATCGAATTGAGATTATATTTTTATTGTATTTATAATAATTATAAAACTTTTTAGATTTTTGTGATTTTATTTTTGTTTAAATTATAAACAAATTTACACGCCCGCCTGCATTGAATTAAAAACAAAATTAAATTAAAATTAATAACGAAAATTGAAAATACACATGCAATTTTACAAAAAATACAAAAATATAATGTTTTTGTTTTTTTCTTTAATTTTTTCTTTTTTCTAAAGTTTAGTCTATAGTCTAGTCTATAGTCTAGTCTCTAGTCTAGTCTATAGTCTAGTCTATAGTCTAGTCTCTAGTCTAGTCTATAGTCTAGTCTATAGTCTAGTCTATAGTC